>NC_064614.1:1171780130-1172091832 GCF_023898315.1 Schistocerca nitens | reverse complement strand
ACTGAAAGCAGTGAAGGAGTTTTGCTATTTGGGGAGCAAAATAACTGATGATGGTCGAAGTAGAGAGGATATAAAATGTAGACTGGCAATGGCAAGCAAAGCGTTTCTGAAGAAGAGAAATTTGTTAACATCGAGTATTGACTGGAGTGTCAGGAAGTCGTTTCTGAAAGAATTTTTTTTATGGAGTGTAGCCATGTATGGAAGTGAAACATGGACGATAACTAGTTTAGACAAGAAGAGAATAGAAGCATTCGAATTGTGGTTCTACAGAAGAATGTTGAAGATTAGATGGGTAGATCACATAACTAATGAGGAGGTATTGAATAGAATTGGGGCACAAGTTGACTAGAAGAAGGGATCGGTTGGTAGGACATGTTCTGAGGCATCAAGGGATCACCTATTTAGTACTGGAGGGCAGCGTGGAGGGTAAAAATCGTAGAGGGAGACCAAGAGATGAATACACTAAGCAGATTCAGAAGCATGTAGGCTGCAGTAGGAACTGGGAGATGAAGAGGCTTGCACAGGATAGAGTAGCATGGAGAGCTGCGTCAAACCAGTCTCAGGACTGAAGACCGCAACAACAACAACAGCAACAACACACATGATCTTCAGAATTGTGGTCTTGTTTTCGCATGTTTCGACATCTTGACATTTGAAACGTCACCGAGCCCGAGGGTGTAGTTGCAGGGCGCGATGCTTTAGCATCGTTAAAGACATAAATTGGAGACACGTTTGTGTCAAATTTCAAACTTGTACTTTGCATCAGAGAATAATTACGGGGTTTCGAAAAAGTGATCATTTTATTTTGTTGTACAGTAGAAATATGTAGAAGGGAGCTGACAAACAGCTCAACACTATCCCTCAGTGTTATAACTGGCAACCGATCGAAGAGAGCGGCAGTCATCCAGCAAGAATCTACCTGGCAACAACTATCTCAAGTAGAATCCGAAAACAATACCAGCTACGATAGCTATGACTTGAAACTGAAAGCACACTTACTGAAGTACACACAGTGCTGAACTGAACCGTCTTTTAAGGTAGGGAATATGAATGTCGTTCAGCCTCCTGTGTGTTGCTGTGTTGGATTTCAATTGGACTTCAAGCTTATGCGAACAGCGTAATGACGGATTTAGTTACGGCCCACATTGTGAAATCTAATTCACCGATCACTTTAATTAATTATCGGATAATAGCACTTGAGTGCGGCAGCTTCATTTAATAATAAATGAAGGGATAGGTGCGTCAGCAGAAAAATCATAGAAAGAGTACATTATAACCATTTATGGCTCTGAGCACTATGGGACTCAACTGCTAAGGTCATTAGTCCCCTAGAACTTAGAACTAGTTAAACCTAACTAACCTAAGGACATCACAAACATCCATGCCCGAGGCAGGATTCGAACCTGCGACCGTAGCGGTCTTGCGGTTCCAGACTGCAGCGCCTTTAACCGCACGGCCACTTCGGCCGGCCATAACCATTTATGTTCACAAAATGTTTTGTTCGAGCCACATCTAATAAATTTCATTTGTTGTTTTGTTCTTAGCAGTCATCACTCTTGTCACTGGTTCAATGCGGCCCACACGACTTCCTCCCTTGCGCCAACCTCTTCATCTCAGAGTAACACTTACACCCAGAGCCCTTAACTACTGGTTACATACATTCTAATCTCTTCCTTCCCCTCAGTTTTTATCCTCTGTAGCTCCTTATAGCACTGTGGATGATATTCCCTGATGTCACAGCACATGTCCTATAATCCTGCCTCTTTTTTTCCCAGTATTTTCCGTATCTTCCTTTCTTCGCTGATTCTCCCAAGAATTACTTATCAGTCCACCTAATTTTCAGTATCCTTGAATAGCAATACATCTCAAACGCCTCGATTCTCTTCTTTTTCTGTTTTTCCGTAGCCCATGATCCACTACCGTACAATGCTATAGTCCATAAATACATTCTCAGAAATATCTTCATCACAGAGCATTTTTCGTTCTGTCGTTGCAACTAAAAATTGCGTGATTTTTTCACCAGACGCGGTTCGCTTCATTGAGGTAAAGCATTATCAGTGGTCTGCAATTAAGTTATTTACATTTTGATTTGCTTTCTACATCGAAAAACAGTTGGTTAAGAAGAGGTTCATTTGTACTTACGGTCATTTTTCGGCTGTTTTCTCGTTTATATCGGGAAATACAGTCTGCTAGCACATCGTTGTTTTTCTGTGTTAGACACTGGTAATTTTGGCGTAATTTTTAGATGTTCTGCAGCACTATGCATTTCTCACAACACACTTTCATGCACACCACTGTATTCTGTTTGTTTTTGTTCTCCAAGTATGTGCTGTTGTTTGTCTTTTGTAGTGTTGCCAACATAACCACTCCAGTACTTTTTCTTTGAACTACAACATCATTTTTTTAAAATTATTGAATGTGTGTAATTCTATTTAATTATGTTTCTGTCTATTTGTGTACAATGTAAGAGTAGAGAAGGAACAGCGATGGAAACTTTTTAGGGGAGGGGGAAACCATGATGAATGGACATAAGTATATAGCAGTGTGATGGCGTGTGAGTTAGAGGAGAAGGTGAGGAGCGAGAAGTGAAATGAAACTGTCGGGGGGAGGGTGGGGGTGGTTGTGGGAGAGTGGAAGAGGATGAAGGATGGAAAAGGCTCTTTTCTTTTTCATGTAATTTTATCAACTATTCTCTATAGAGTCTGGTTTCCAATATTTAACTGTTTATTTTGTGTTAATGCTTTTTGTAGGTGAAAATTGGCAGCGGAGGAGGTGTCTGTCTTTACTGATTATTATGATATTTATATCGTTTTCAGTATTGTTTGGTATATGGTGTTCTTCTTTTAGATGATCCGCAAATGTTGAATGATTCAATTCCCTAGCTTCACCCATACCATGCACTCCCACTTAAAAGAAACCAAGTTGAAATGTGTGCACTAAATTCATTGTTTGTAAATCACTTTATTTCTGGACTCCTTGCTTTTGAACTGGCAGAAATTGGAAGACTTTAGGCTGGCAGTGCTTTGTGTCTGACCACTGTCACTAATAATAATAATAATAATAATAATAATAATAATAATAATAATGCTCTGTAGGCCCTACCGTAGAGTAGCAACCATTGCACAGTTACTTATTTGTGTTTTGCTGTAAAGTAGTTCGTTAATAAAGAATAAAGAAGCAATTTTTTGTGGGAACCACCATTTTCATGAGATATTTAAACATATACGACTTTCACGTCTCATTGTTACTGTCAGAGATCCATCGCTAAAAGTAAGTGTCTAATGGGTGGAGTAAGTGAGGAAGGTATACATACGAGACGCGTTAAATAAGTATTGCAAAGTATTTGTTTCTGAAAGCAGGTTACTTTTATTTGGGATTCCAAGTACACCATATTATTCCCCCGCCCCCCCCCCCTTTTAGCTACATAAACCTACCTATTTTTCAACACAATCTCCGTTCAATGCGACGTCCTTACGCCATCTTACTGGGAGGACCTGTACACCCAAACGGTACCACTCTACCGGTCGACGCCGGGGCCAACGTCTCGCTGCATCCATAACATCCCTATCATCCACATATTCCATCCTGCGGAGTGCATTCTTCGTTGGGCCAAACAGATAGAAGTCGGAAGGGTCAAGACTGGTCTTTAGGGTGGATGATGAAGGACAGACCAGTGAAGTTTAGTGAGCTCCTTTCTGGTGTGCAGACTTGCGTGAGACCATGGGTCGTCATAGAAAAAGACAAGTTAATTTGCATTTTTGTTGTGACTAACACGCTGAAGTTGTTTTTTCAATTTTCAGAGGGTAGCACAATACCTTCAGAGTTGATCTTGGGACCATGATGGAGCACATCAAACAGAATAACTCGTTCAGAGACCTAGAAGACCGTCACCATAATTTGAGTGGTCGAGCGCGCGGCTGAACTTTTTCTTCGGAGGAGACGTGATGTGGCGCCACTCCATGGATGGCCGTTTTATTTCCTTTTCGAAGTGATGAATCCATGTTTCACTGCCTGTGATGATGTTCGACAAAATATTGTTACTATAAGCTTCGAAAACGCGCAAGCAATTCCGCACAGATGGTCCTTCGTTGCTGTTCAAAAAATGGTTCAAATGGCTCTGAGCACTATGGGACTTAACATCTATGGTCATCAGTCCCCTAGAACTTAGAACTACTTAAACCTAACTAATCTAAGGACAGCACACAACACCCAGTCATCACGAGGCATAGAAAATCCCTGACCCCGCCGGGAATCGAACCCGGGCGCGGGAAGCGAGAACGCTACCGCACGACCACGAGCTGCGGACATTCGTTGCTGTTTATTGTCTTCTGTTAAGTGGAGAGGAACCCAGTGGGCAGACAACTTTTAGTACACCTACTGCCGCCAGAATGTCTTAGCATTAGCAACAGAGACGTCCACTGAGCAGCGAGATGTTTGTGATCCGTTGGTCACCTCGAATGAGAGTGTCCGCATGTTCGAAAATCATAGAGGTTGGCTCGACCTTGATGTGATGATGACAGAAACATCGCCCAACAACTCATCGTGCTTTTGTTCACCGACAGGTCTCAGTATACATTCGGCGAGCGCCTACGATTTATCTGCGATGCTCTGATTTTGCAACAAAAGAAACTCAATGACAGCCCTCTGCTTGGAACGCACCTATGTTATAGTTGCCATTTTGATGGCTACGTGTAGCACTGCTTCCTATCGGAATTTCATGGAATGTAGTGGCTGAGGCGGGAATATTCCACCATGTCCCACAAGAAATTCCGCATTTTTTTTTTCATCTAAAAGTGGACTAAAAAAGTGTGTTGCATTGCTTATTGAGCTGCCCTCGCACGTTTCTTTCACAAGTTGTAACCTATACCACTTGTGTCAAGCGTTAATGCAAGTATTTGAAACAAATCTGTAACTATCGCAACTGCCTAGTAAGCAAGAGATCCGGCGTTCGGGTTTCCGTGCAGCACACTTTTTTAGTCGTCGCCACTGATTCCGCATGAAGTCCCGATGCAGCTTATATCATCAGTTCCTTTCCTTTCCATACCTCCCCCCCCCCCCCCCCTCCCTCTAACTTTAGTTTACGTAATATGTATCACAGCTGTGGATTCTGTCGGAAAGAAAGGACACCAAGCGTTCGTAAAACTAAAATAGTATTTTTTGCTGTATGGAAAATCAGTACTCAAGAAGTTACTTCACGGTACCTAGGCACTCCATCATACAGTGTTATTACGTGTATACAACCACTTTGGACATGGCGCTTTAACTATAAATTTAGTACGTAAGTCTGCTCCTTACAAAATACCATACTGTCTTATCCGCCTAGTTACTACACTCTACTCTGAACAAGGAATCAGAAGAACCATGTCAACAAGCTTTTGAAAAATCTATTGGTTGTGTGTTCGCCAGCTACGTATTGTAGAAACGGAGTGTCAGACGTAAATTTACTGGACTTAACATAGTGTTACAGCGTGAAGTATTCTCTACCGCTCATTTCTCAGTGATTTACGGTGGACAAATGACGTATAGCCATAAATTAGCATCGAAAGTCTGGTCGAATAATTCACACAGACTTGCGCCTCCTCGGAACCCAGTTACAGACTAAAAATACGCCGGATGCAGTGGTGCTATTACTTTTGCTGCTTAATGATTTACGAGAAGAGCAGACCTAATTTTGGGCCAGGCCTGTAGTTTGCGATGCCGGCGCGCCGTATCACCGTACAGTGCTCGCGGACAGAGCCGGGGATCATTACGCGAGGCCCTTATAAATAAATGCCCTCCGGCGGCCCAATTACGCGATTGGCCGCTGCTGATAGCGCCGGAATTATGCGAGCCTCCACTCCATTGTCCGGCGGACCGTTGCCGTGCTGCTATAAAGAGGGGTTTACGCTCCCGCTGACAAAGACCAGTCTGCACTCCGCATGCTCCCCCTCTTTCCATGGTTAATGGAGAAAAACCAACATATTTGATTTTAAGCTGCACATGTCGTGAACCGGCAGAAAAATTTTCGGTGAACATACAGAAGCGCGATACCATAGACAAAAATTGAGACGCACCGGGAAGCTGTCACGATGCCACGGAAATCGGTAGACGTGACTTACGTGTACAGACAAACAAATGATTTAAATTTCAGAAAAAAATTGGATGATTTATTGAAGAGAAAGATCTTTACAAATCAAACAAGTCAGTAATACGTTGCCCCAACTTTGGTCCTTATGCATGCACCGCTCTCTAGTGCATACGGCGTCGCTGGTGACTGGGACTCGGTTAGGAGCAGGAGTCATCACTGAAGACAATTCTACTCCTGTCAATGAGAATCTAGGCCAAAGACGTAGCCGGCCGCTGTGGCCGAGCCGTTCTAGGCGCTTCAGTCCGGAACCGCGCTGCTGCTACGGTCGCAGGTTCGAATCCTGCCTCATGCATGAATGTGTGTGATGTCCTTAGGTTAGTTAGGTTTAAGTAGTTCCAAGTCTAGGGGACCAATGACCTCAGATGTTAAGTCCCATAGTGCTTAGAGCCATTTGAACCATTTGAGCTATGTTAGTGCTGCGGTAAGAAGCCATAGCTGTTATGCGAAGAAAAAAGTTTTCATTGTAATCATTGTACACCCATTAACATTAACAATTTGTACGTTACCTGTTGACCGTATTATTAGTAAAGTTATCCACATGTGTATTTCCAGCAAACGCGACGTGCCCCACCCAAAGACGGCTTATGACAGAATATGCTAATGTGTGATACTCTGAAACATTTCCTAGAACCTTTATCCAATAGCAATTTGATAGCCCTTCCATTTTATTCCAAATTATGCGTTGAATGCGATTTTCATGACGTCAGCTGCAGTGGGTATAGGCGTATTACTCAACTGCAACATGCGAAAATTTGTGCCGGACCAGGACCCAAACCCGGCATAAATTTTCACATGTCTTATTTGGGCAACATGTCTATACTACTATACTCACTGCAGGTAAAATCGCATTCTGCGAACAATTTGGAATAATATTTCATACAGGTGCTGATCGTCAAATCGTATATAAGGTCTTTTATTTTAATTTTTGAATTTGTGGACGTCCACAGGGCACAGATCTAAGAGGGGGAGTGGGGGAGGGGGGGGGGGCAAACCGGGGTATTTTCCCCAGGCGGCAATTTAAGGAGGCGCCGTATTCGTGTATCTGAAGAAAAAAACCTTGTTTCACAAAGCGCCATGCATCCAGCGCATGTTTGTCTATCGATGGTTCATATGATTTTAAAACGCATCCCTGATGATTTTTTTGAATATTGTTGAACACATTCTAAGCTGATTTCTGAGCTAAGCATAAGTTGATTTTTGGATGCTTGCATAGTGTACCTGATCTCCGTCGCATCCAGAAACAAAAAGCTTTCCCGCACGAAAGGAGACGGGGCTATACGAGCTGAGCCGAATAAAGCCAAATAGGTGAATACCAGTCGCTGTTGATCGCGTGTACGAATGATAAGTGTTATAATTATTAGGAAACTCCTCAGATTCAGATTACCGAAGTGAAAATAAACGACTAACAGAAATATGAGGTAAGAAAGATTACATATTATCTTCTCGGTGTATCCAAGAAAATGAAAATTTGACAGAAATTTTTTTCTACATCACTATGGAAAACGCGTTGTACGAACGCGTAATAACGCCTTACCGGAGAATAAACGCAAGGTAACTAAACCGGTGATAATAGCAGGATTAGTGAAGTTAACCGGAGAATAAGCTTCGACGATGGAAGGAATAGGTACAGAATTAGTTATGACAAGATTGATTGTTAGAACGAGAAAGGAGAAGAAACAGGGATATCATGCAACTTATATGAAAGAATATAACGATTCCAAATTTATATAAAAATTTGGTATTACTAGTTTTAGATCTCATGCTTGAGCAGCTGGAGCATATGAACGAAACGTGAAACTATTTCCTAACATAAAACTTTTTGCTTGTAATAGGCCCAATAGCTATTTCAAAATGGTACTTCGTGAGTTATATTTTGTCGTGTTCTTTATGTAAGTGAGGTAGATAAAAATGATCATTTGTGCCAAAACAGTCTCGCTGATTTCTCGTGTGCTACAGCTGCTGCATTATTAGAAAGACGCATTTCGTTTTATCTAAAAGAAAGTGACAAAACATACGTAATTAAATCGAGAAACCCCAATAGCCTTGGGTACTATTCAAATTAACACCATTTTCAGTATTAGAAAACGACATTTTGATTTTTCTTGTAGCAAAACGATTGACAAACTTGGATGATGTAATACATTCTTTCGCAGAAAGGAAAGCTCACCGTGTAAAAACTGTAGCAAGATCAGAGAGAAAACAAATGCTGCGACCTAAGGAGTGAAGAAATGTGTATTTTCTTGCTGTTCTGTTGTATTTACTGCTTTCAGGTTTCCTGTATTTAATTTTATGTGACACAAAAGAGAAAGTTATTAGCTAACAGGCAATAAGATGTGCAAATTTTCTGAAGAGTTCTTATCTTCCCGGTCACAACTAATCCCAGCTAGTATTAATTGTGATTTTTTTAAAAGTGGGGTAGAGTGTCAAACCGACCGTGTGGAACGGTAGAGGCACCACAACACATTTCAATTTCCACTGTCCTGAGTACAGATTTGATGGCTTCCATTCAAAATATACACTTTTGAATACCACAGAGCGTAATACAGTGACGTGCAATAAAAGAATTCTGTGTGAAGAGGCATGGCACTGCACTTTGGCTCTCTTAAGACCAAATAACATGTCTTACATTTCCCCACACGTATATGTTTTGTATATATGATACTCTTCAAAAATAATTGCTCTGCAAAATGAACATATTTTTGAAAAATCGATTTTTTTTTTTTAATTTTTGAAGACCTATCTTAAACTCTCGAGGGGAGGGAGTTTCCCCGGTTCGGAAATTTCGTAGTTCCGGGACAGAGGTAGAACACCCACTAACGTCAACAGTAGGCACTGTAGTATCTGAGTACCAAATTTGAGACAGGTGGGTGTCTATGGTTATTAAACAGTATTTGAAACGATATGTCTGCCGGGCTTTACAACGGCGCAGTACTTAATTCAAAATAGGCATCTTCCATGTTTCTCACAAATGGGTGCATTAAAGAGAAACAGTTTGAAAGTTGCATCGATGTATGGTGGGGCAATTTAAGAGGAAAGCGATACACCGGCCGAATTAATCCAGACGCCTTGGACCCAAGCATACGGAAGCCAACGATCCGGGAATCACCTAGGCCCGCGCCGTTCCTTCCTTTCGAGCCAATAAATAGCTCACTTTTCCCTCATGAGATTGTGTCCGTGAGTGACTCAACATTACTTAACATTTCAATGTGTTCCCGTCACATGCAAGACTCGCTTTCTTGTGTTTTAATCAGTGTTTTTGATACCATTGGTTGAAAGATACAAGATCACATTTTTTTATATACGAGATGTTATAAAAGCCTTTGTATAAAACTTACAGGATAATAGATCACGTCATGGGGACAACTTTTTTTAGAAATAAAACGTTCGCTGACACTTCTTCACGTATCTTTTTACTGGTTGTGCCCCTGAGAGCGAGCAGGACGCAGGCATTCTGTAACTTCCGTATGGAATGTGATTGCCTATAATCTAGTCATCTGATCTGCGTGAAAGTGGGTAGACCGAAGAAAATTATAGTTCATGATTCGCTCGTATCTTTCCACGAAGAGACCCAAATTCCTAAGGTTCTCATCTGGAGGTTGAAGCTCTTTTGTCTGTGTTTGTTTTAACAATAACATATGTTTCTGGGTGGCGTCCGCCTTTAGCAAAACACGATTTTGTTTTTTGTCCCAGACATGTTTCACTGCAGTTGCAGCATCATTGGATTTTTTTTAAATTGGGGGCTGCTAAACGTAAGGAATGTCCTTTACTGTTTAAATGCATGTAAATACTAGTTTCTAATTCGTAATTACAGATCTTTGAAGAGCACATAAATTATGTATTCATACTTTCTTACCACATGGTGTGGCTTTATTGCTGTATTAAATTTTTACAATGTCTGTTTGTCTTTACTGTTTGTCATCTGCAATTATATACAACTTAATGTAGGCAAAATATTTGCGCAAAAATTACGATTTCTAAACTCAAAAGATTAAAAAACAGCCGACCAGTTGCAAAGGATAAAGTAATCTTTACCTAGGTTTCAATAGATATAAATCTATCTTCTTCAGAAGACGGCCTGGGGACATTGAACATCATAATTTATATCCAAGGTAAGATACATGAGTCCAGAATAAAGCATAACATATATTAGGAAAATCTTGTATTACAACATGTGAGCCGGATTGCTGATACTTACAATATTACAGTAACATGGAGTGAAGTATCTTAGTCATTTTTGCAAACATTTACATAACTCAGTTGATCCAAATAAAACATAGCCCTGAGTACAGGGTTTGTCAAACATATATAAATTAAGAACATAGTAGTTGAAGAGCGCATGGGCGACTGAGTAAAATCGGCCAGCGTAGTAGCACTGCGGCCAGGGCAGGTGGCGCTCAGGTCGCAAACTATTTGCCGATTGGCGTACTGAAGTAACATGTGAGGTATCAATATTAAATGCATCCTTATATAGAGTTACAAAAATAAATAAAATCATTTACCACTCCCGTTGTGACATACTGGGAGTTATAGGCGCAATCACGTAGAACATTCATCAAAAACAGGACAGGTGGCGCTTCCGCCATGAGTAATATGTAGTGGCATATACAGCCAGAATATAAGGGTTATATTACCATAATAGTGAAACACATAGGATGTATATAAGTAACAAATTTTAGAAAATCGTAATGGCTCTTACGTCATAATTATGAAACCTGGGCTATAATCCAGTTAATACATATGTTAGAATGAAAAAATTATTACATGAAGGCCCGTATATTGGCAGCCATACATGGTGAGAAAAATATATTACATAACAGGCAGTGAGCTAAAAGATAAGAAAGTGCATTATAGCTTCCTGAGGAAATGGAGTACTGAGGTTACTAGCATTTATGTTATATATTAAACAGTACGGGTTTGAAGCCTTCGAAAAATTGTCTACAGGCAAGGTTCAGCTGATCATTAAGTATATTGCCGTCTTTGAGCTCAAGATGTTTGAAAATAAATAGCTCTTCCCACAGATCTAGTCTCCGTCCTTTGACTTGTCTGTGTAGGATAACCGTGTCTTCTAACTGTTTTGGCGTATGGCCGGCTATCAAGAGGTGTTCAGCAAAAGTAGAGTTGCGAAAATTTATTCCTTTTTTACCTAATAGATGCTCTTTATATCGTGTTTTCACAGCTCTGCCTGTTTGACCAATGTAATATGAGGGGCAGTTATTACAGGTTAGTTTGTAAATACCTGAATTAGAAAACCAATCCCTGGCAATCTCTACTGACTGTACAAGATTTCTTTTTAAACTGTTGTTTGTAGAGAAAGAGACGTTACAGTTATATTTTTTATTTAGAAGACGTTTGATCCTATACGATATGTTACCCAAGAAGGGGATGGAAATAAATTTTTTAGTTTCTATGGTGTCTGTGGGGAGGTTATTTCTCAAAGTCGAGCAATTTTGGGAAATTTTCTTATTAAGCAGGTAATCGATCATATTCTGGTTGTACCCATTATTGACCGCAATAGCTTTGATGACATTCAATTCCTTTTTTTGGGCCGCTGGTGATAAAGGAGTGGTTACCATTCGATGAATGGCGGAATGAAAAAATGCCAGTTTATGAGCTTTTGGATGAGTTGAGTCAGCAGGAATAATATTATCTGAATATGTTTCTTTGCGAAAGATATTGAAATGGAAGGTATTATCTTGTATAGAAATTGTTAAATCTAGAAAATTTAGTTCGCGTTTATCATTTTGAAGTTCTTTAGTGAAGGAAATTTTTTCATGTAAACCGTTGAAAGTGTTAAACAGAAGCTCTAAATCATAATCTGTGCCGTCAAAAGCAATGAAAATATCATCAACATAACGTGCATAATAGCGGATTTTTTGGCGTAATTCTGAACTAGAATTGAAGAATTTTGTTTCCAGGGCGTTGATGAAAATCTCTGCTAGAATACCGGCAAGTGGGCTACCCATTGCTAAACCATCTGGCTGTACATACATTTTCCCATTAAATGTGAAATAATTGTATTTTAAAACGACCTTAAGTAAATTAATGAGTTCCGCAATCTGTGTTTCACTTAATTTTTTATGCTTGAGAAGATTCTCTTTTACAAGGTCTATAGTTTCATTGACCGGGATATTTGTGTAAAGGCTGACGATATCAAAGGACACCAGTCTAGTGTCAGGTGTACAAAGTATAGACTGAATGTTATTAATTAATTCCTTACTGTTTTTTATGGAAAAGTTATTTTCAAATGTGAAAGCATCTTTAATTTTAAAATGGAGGCGCCTAGCGAGCGTATGATGTGGACTACCTATACCATTCACTATAGGGCGGATAGGGTGATTTCGTTTATGCAATTTAAACTGGCTTCTGAGCACGGGTGGTTTTGGGTTCATGTTTATAAGCTCTTTCTTTTGAAACTTATTGAATAGGCTGACGGAACTAGTTAAAGTACGCCGGATTTCATTTTGCAGTTCAGCAGTAGGATCTACAGTAACCTCAGTGATATCGTTTTCCTCAAAAAACTTTACAGTCTTTTCTATATATTCATTGTTATACGCCACGACGGTGGTGTTCCCTTTGTCACTCTTAGTGACTAAGGCATCGTGCTCTCTAAGTTTATGATTAACGCTTTTTACAATACTAAATTCGTCGGACTGCACATTAGGAGATAATTTAATTTCTTTTTCTATTATGTTGTTACATTCATAGGCACATTTGACTTGCTCAGTTTTCTCTAATTTCAGAGATTCTAAACCGATTTTTAGGTCTACAATGAGATTACAAACAGCAGGATATTTATCGAGTTTAGTAGGCAAGTTATATTTAAGGCCTTTGCACAACAAGTCATTTTCAGCCTGCGTAAAAGTAATATTGTTTTTATTTAGTACTCTATCGTAAAATAGGCGCTTGACACTATTATCTGCTGTCTTAACACTTTTACTTGTGGTCCTATTACTAAACTTCAAAAGCTTTTTTTCATGTCTAGCTTTGATTACTTCTTTACGATTAAAGAGCCATTCGTTTATACTATTCCACAGGTGGTCAATTTGAAAATTACAAAGATCTTTAAAGGCTTTAGTTAAAAACAAATGTATACAGTAGGCTTCACTATTAAGAACATCTTTTTTCTTATACAAATTTACTGTGCTCTCCGAAATAGTTAAATGCACTAGCTTCTTTTTAATAGAAGGAACTCTGTTACACTGTTTAAGGTTTACGTACGCTTTCACATAATCAGGAATAATGTCTTTTTGAGGAAAACGATATCACTGAGGTTACTGTAGATCCTACTGCTAAACTGCAAAATGAAATCCGGCGTACTTTAACTAGTTCCGTCAGCCTATTCAATAAGTTTCAAAAGAAAGAGCTTATAAACATGAACCCAAAACCACCCGTGCTCAGAAGCCAGTTTAAATTGCATAAACGAAATCACCCTATCCGCCCTATAGTGAATGGTATAGGTAGTCCACATCATACGCTCGCTAGGCGCCTCCATTTTAAAATTAAAGATGCTTTCACATTTGAAAATAACTTTTCCATAAAAAACAGTAAGGAATTAATTAATAACATTCAGTCTATACTTTGTACACCTGACACTAGACTGGTGTCCTTTGATATCGTCAGCCTTTACACAAATATCCCGGTCAATGAAACTATAGACCTTGTAAAAGAGAATCTTCTCAAGCATAAAAAATTAAGTGAAACACAGATTGCGGAACTCATTAATTTGCTTAAGGTCGTTTTAAAATACAATTATTTCACATTTAATGGGAAAATGTATGTACAGCCAGATTAGCAATGGGTAGCCCACTTGCCGGTATTCTAGCAGAGATTTTCATCAACGCCCTGGAAACAAAATTCTTCAATTCTAGTTCAGAATTACGCCAAAAAATCCGCTATTATGCACGTTATGTTGATGATATTTTCATTGCTTTTGACGGCACAGATTATGATTTAGAGCTTCTGTTTAACACTTTCAACGGTTTACATGAAAAAATTTCCTTCACTAAAGAACTTCAAAATGATAAACGCGAACTAAATTTTCTAGATTTAACAATTTCTATACAAGATAATACCTTCCATTTCAATATCTTTCGCAAAGAAACATATTCAGATAATATTATTCCTGCTGACTCAACTCATCCAAAAGCTCATAAACTGGCATTTTTTCATTCCGCCATTCATCGAATGGTAACCACTCCTTTATCACCAGCGGCCCAAAAAAAGGAATTGAATGTCATCAAAGCTATTGCGGTCAATAATGGGTACAACCAGAATATGATCGATTACCTGCTTAATAAGAAAATTTCCCAAAATTGCTCGACTTTGAGAAATAACCTCCCCACAGACACCATAGAAACTAAAAAATTTATTTCCATCCCCTTCTTGGGTAACATATCGTATAGGATCAAACGTCTTCTAAATAAAAAATATAACTGTAACGTCTCTTTCTCTACAAACAACAGTTTAAAAAGAAATCTTGTACAGTCAGTAGAGATTGCCAGGGATTGGTTTTCTAATTCAGGTATTTACAAACTAACCTGTAATAACTGCCCCTCATATTACATTGGTCAAACAGGCAGAGCTGTGAAAACACGATATAAAGAGCATCTATTAGGTAAAAAAGGAATAAATTTTCGCAACTCTACTTTTGCTGAACACCTCTTGATAGCCGGCCATACGCCAAAACAGTTAGAAGACACGGTTATCCTACACAGACAAGTCAAAGGACGGAGACTAGATCTGTGGGAAGAGCTATTTATTTTCAAACATCTTGAGCTCAAAGACGGCAATATACTTAATGATCAGCTGAACCTTGCCTGTAGACAATTTTTCGAAGGCTTCAAACCCGTACTGTTTAATATATAACATAAATGCTAGTAACCTCAGTACTCCATTTCCTCAGGAAGCTATAATGCACTTTCTTATCTTTTAGCTCACTGCCTGTTATGTAATATATTTTTCTCACCATGTATGGCTGCCAATATACGGGCCTTCATGTAATAATTTTTTCATTCTAACATATGTATTAACTGGATTATAGCCCAGGTTTCATAATTATGACGTAAGAGCCATTACGATTTTCTAAAATTTGTTACTTATATACATCCTATGTGTTTCACTATTATGGTAATATAACCCTTATATTCTGGCTGTATATGCCACTACATATTACTCATGGCGGAAGCGCCACCTGTCCTGTTTTTGATGAATGTTCTACGTGATTGCGCCTATAACTCCCAGTATGTCACAACGGGAGTGGTAAATGATTTTATTTATTTTTGTAACTCTATATAAGGATGCATTTAATATTGATACCTCACATGTTACTTCAGTACGCCAATCGGCAAATAGTTTGCGACCTGAGCGCCACCTGCCCTGGCCGCAGTGCTACTACGCTGGCCGATTTTACTCAGTCGCCCATGCGCTCTTCAACTACTATGTTCTTAATTTATATATGTTTGACAAACCCTGTACTCAGGGCTATGTTTTATTTGGATCAACTGAGTTATGTAAATGTTTGCAAAAATGACTAAGATACTTCACTCCATGTTACTGTAATATTGTAAGTATCAGCAATCCGGCTCACATGTTGTAATACAAGATTTTCCTAATATATGTTATGCTTTATTCTGGACTCATGTATCTTACCTTGGATATAAATTATGATGTTCAATGTCCCCAGGCCGTCTTCTGAAGAAGATAGATTTATATCTATTGAAACCTAGGTAAAGATTACTTTATCCTTTGCAACTGGTCGGCTGTTTTTTAATCTTTTGACGTGGAACCGTTGCTGTATCGCAGCTATGTTTAAAATACTGATTTCTAAACTGTTATGGCTATGCCTGAAATTAATAATTTATGTGAATGTATGTGTCTGTCTGTGTGTGTGTGTGTGTGTGTGTTTACATTATGTTTCACTTACGTTTTATTTTTTCGTCAACTTCTTGTTTAAGTTCTGTGTATTGAGTTGTCACTGTCACTGTTACTGTTTTCCAGCTATAAAAACAAGATGGCAGACAGTGGAACAGTTGAAGATGTCATTTGCGGTTGTTTTGAATCTCTCAGAGGTGTACGTGTATGTGTGTGTGTGTGTGTGTGTGTGTGTGTGTGTGTGTGTATGTACGTGTGTGTGTGCGTGTGTGTGTGTGTGTGTGAAAAGCGAAAGAGAGAGAGAGAGAGAGAGGGGGGGGGGCAGGGAGAGGAAGATAGAGTGGGTTTAAGGATGTATCATTATTATTATAATATTTATTTATTCTTAGTTTTATGTATGTATGTATGTATGTATGTATGTATGTGTGTGTGTGTGTGTGTGTGTGTGTGTGTGTGTGTGTGTGTGTATGTGTGTGTGTAGGGTGGGGTTGGGGGGGGGAGGGGGGGAGTTCTAACGGTTGGTGTTAATATTTCTTTGAGGGTAGAGAACAGAGTTCCATTGCAGAGAGCTGTGTATTCATATATTACTTGCTTTCCTTCAACGATGGCATTTTGTATTTGATAATTTTCTTCAGTTATTAGTTTTTGTGGGGGCTGTTGCTGCACTTAAGAATTTTCAAATCAGTGTTGATGTCTGATGGGCTATGTTTATTGTCCATAAGGTGTTCAGCAAATTTGGAATGACAGCTGTTACTTTTTAATGATCTGCTGTGTTCTATATGTATGTGGTATTAAAGTTTCTGCTTGTCTGTCCTATATAGACTGATGTGCATTCACGAGTAAATCCAGTTTCATTTATACCTTACGTGAGATAGACACATCACGTTATTACAGAAGAGTCGTTTAGACCATTAGAGAAAATTGAAACCTGAGCGATCGATTTGAAATACGTTACAACCCAGTGCGTGATCGAACTGTCCAGTAAATCGCGTACGGTAGTTGTAAATGCGTTTGGACCTAATGCACGAAGTTGGAAATTAATTTTGAGAAAAGTGCTGATTTTGACAAAAAATGTACCGAAAGTTTATTCAAAATATGGAGGTCCAGTTTTAATTGAGGCACGTATCACCTCGTTGATTACGTAGCCTAGCAACACTGTAAAGTAGCTTAATTAATTCATTAGAACGATTTGCGACGTAGTAAGGCCCATTACACACACAAAGTGTTACACGAAGTTTCCTGACCGCATGAGAGTATGAGAATGTTTTTATTTTTATTTTTTTGTCATAAATGCCAATAAACCGACAGTTTCAAAAGTTAAATTATTAACTGTTGTTTTTCATTGATTGTCCTACACCACTACGGAACTTGTTGTATCGTGTCTCTTCACCAGAGATCTCAAGAAGCCGGGATAAACACTTAGAAGAAGAAGAAGACTAAAGAAGAGGCGCCGCAGCTTGAGGCTTGAAAAGGATATACTAACAACTTCAGAACCAAGGCATGAACTTCGACCAATTGGAAAGGATACGCATTCACAGCTAACGTGAGATATTCAGAGGTATGAGTAGGATAGACAAAGTATAAAAGAAAAGTTCTATGGTTGATGAAAGTATCTTTTAAGTTGGTATTAATATTTGAACTGTGTGTAAAGATACAAGGAAAAATGTACACTGAACAAGGAGAGCGCGAGGTAATGCAACCCAGAGTATGGAAGCGACAGGTGAGGGGAGTGAAAGTGGATATAATCCTCATAAGGAGGTAACTAAGGAACCAATTATGGACCAGTAATCGCATAATTTAAGTGAGGAAAATCTTGGTGAAAGTGTCCCAAATGTAATAAATGTAGAACAACAATCACATAATTTAAGTGATGGTAATATCACTGATGTGGAGGTGACAGTAGAAGCAGACCCGAGTACAAGTAGAAACACTGATACACAGGAGTTTATAAATACCAAAGGTACACAGGAAAGTGTGAATCTTACGTCAAATGTTACAGAGCTTAAAGGTGATATTATTAAATTCATGGCGAGTATGCAATATCATTTACCTGAGAATATGCGAGATTTAAATGATAAGTTTGATACTAAATTTGATTCCTAAACTGAAAAATTCGACACCCAAATGGATTTACTCGATGAAAAATTTGACAACAAATTCGAGTCACTTAAAGATGATCACAGACAATTAAATGAGAAATTCGATAACTTAAAAGTATAGTGGGAAGAACGATTAAATACTAAATTTCGTGAATTAGAAATAAAAGTTTTCATGGATATGACTAACGTTCACACCGAATTTATAGGTAAAATTAATGAGATGGAGAACAAATGTGAAACTATTTCAAAGGGACATAGTGATTTGTCAGATAAAATCTGTAACTGTGAAAGTAGTTACTTGAAGTCTGATGTGCAAATTGAGGATCTGTCTAAAAAGAAGTCAGAATTCAAAATAAACAATTGCAAGGGCATAGAGAAATATTTAAAGGACCAAACTAAAAAATTTGACGATGATCTTTCTGAGTGGATAGAAGTTAAAAATATGGAAATCAAAGAGAAAGTCAGTACCGCTCTCTCAAGTTGAAACGAGCTGAGGTAGTTAAGGAAAAACAGATGGCAAAATATGAATTTATCAAGTTATTTACTAGTGAGTTTCAGGCTATTACAGATAAAGTAATTGAAGAATTACCTAAATGGCAAAGTGAAACAAAAATATTCACGAAATGTATTGACTGAAGACAACTATTCCGAAGACAGGCTTAGGAATAATAAATCCTGTATGAAGTAAAATGTAACTGTTGTGGGAATACACCAGATAAATTTTGTGACTGTTATGGAAATGAACATGACACTTTTGTCCAAAGGGGGTACTTGTCGTCTTTAAGTGTTGAGCCAAGCATATTCAAAAGCAGACCGTTTCCTACCTTTTCGACTGAAAAAGATAACATCCATGCAAAAATTTTTATCAACAATTTCAAGTGTATTTTTCCTCGTAGTTGGTCTGAACATGATCTACTTCAGTTTATTGTGTCCTAGATCACTGGTGAAGCAGCATTTACGGCAGCGGAAGTGAGTGAGAATTGTAATACATGCGTGGAGTTGAACAACTTTTCTTAGCGAAATACTGGTCGAGTAGCAAACAAGAGCGGCTACGAAAGGAGGTGTATCAACCGGAATTTTATAATAGTAAACGAGGTTCAGTAAGACAGTATTTCGAGAAATACATTAATAAAACGAGGTACTAGAGTGATCCTATTTCCCATAGAGAAGTGATATGTATTTTGAAAAGAAGATTACCTATTCATATACGTGAGAAACTTATGTCCCTGACTTTGACGTGGAACAGTTCCTGTCTGTGGTCGATTCGATCGATATCATACTAGAAGATGCCCGAGTATGGAATAATAATCAAGTGTCTACCTCACAATGTAATAATAATAATAGTACTACCAATAACGACAATCGAGATAGAAATACTAAACCTATACTACACGAAGGAGGACAAGCGACATCTTATGGCTATAGTAAAGCCAATAATAATAACCAGTATAAACGTAACACCTATTATATTAAAGAAACCCATGGAAATGATAATAACCTGGTCAATCAGATCAGTACATGAAAACCAAATCGCAAACGCAGACAGAATGATTCGAATATTCAGTATGGTAATTCACGCAGACGTGATATATAGCCAGAGGACAATCCTGATAGTACACAACCTTGGAAAGACCCTTCGACAACTGAAGTTCGATGGGTAGATGCTTATGTAACTCAACAAGCACAACAACCATAAGGATCGATACCACTTGGTAACGCAGCAATAAAGTCGCGAAGGGAACAACTACCAAATTCCGACCATACAGTACGTATTGTTGAAGTACATGAACCACCGAATATGACATCTACCGAAACTAGAACCATTCACCTTTCTAGTCCTAGGATGACTGGAGTGTATTAGGAGGGCAGGCATCATTTTAAAGTGAATGTGCTGAGGTATAATGATGATGTGGATCGAAGGGAGGAACTGATTGAAGAAACACCTTACATTTCGAATAAGTGTAGACCAATTTTGCAGGCAGTAGTTCAGGCAGTAATAAATGGTATTGATGTTGAAATTTTGATTGATACTGGAGCAAAAAATGTTCAGATGTGTGTGAAATTTTATGGGACTTAACTGCTAAGGTCATCAGTCCCTAAGCTTAAACACACACACATCCTTGCTCGAGGGAGGACTCGAACTTCCGCCGGGACCAGCCGCACAGTCCATGACTGCAGCACCCTAGACCGCTCGGCTAATCCCGCGCGGCAATACTGGAGCAACTATTAGCGTAATGACGCAATATCGCTTTAAACAAATTAGTCGAGGAGCAAAAGTGCTTACATTTTCTGTTACTGGATGTACTGTATCTGAAGCATTTAACGTGAAAGCGAAAAGGTCTCAAAGCAGGCACGAGTCAACATTATAATGCGGGGGCTTCAATAGAAAGTGCCTTTTTGATTGTTCCAAGAATGAAAGTACCATGTGTTTGGGGTCTACATTTTTTTTAATGCTGGAGCAGTCATCAATTTAAAAGAAGTAACATGTACTTTGGTACCCGAAGGCGACGTTTTGACAGTCTCTTATGATAAAGGGCAAAATAGTCCCGGCTCAGTATTTCATGAATTTAATGGAGCTATATTGGTATTGACTATAATTTAGTTGGTGACATTTCCTATATTGAATATACTGGAGAAGAAATAAGTTACACTTCAGGAGAAAATCTTAGAATCCGAATATGTATCTGCAAGTCAACGAGAAGATTTGTGTTGCTTGTTAAGTAATATCTGCCCGTATTTAGCAAACGTCCCGGAATAATCAAATGTTTTGAATACGACATTAAGACGTATCCACACGAATCTTTTTGTCGCTCTTCCTATTCTGTTCCTCGGTCAAAGAGAGAGGTAGTCAAGAAAGAAATTAACAAAATGTTAGAGTGGGGAATTATAGAGCCCTCTCATTCTGAATATTGTAGCCCTCTTTTGACGGTCCTCAAAGCGAATGGTGACGTCAGATTAGTTCTAGACGCCAGAGAGATAAACAAGATAATCATACCGATGCAGACAAGACCTGAGAATTAGGATAAGTTAATTCAGAAATTCTGTGGTGTCCGCATCCTGACATCTCTTGATATGAGAAGTTCGTACTGGAAAATGAAAATCTCTATTGAACCTCTGAAGTTTGCGGCTTTTATTTTTATGGGCAGGAGTTACCAATTCACTGTTATGCCATATGGACTAAATATTAGTGGAGGTGTATTTACATCGGCGCTATAGACACTATACGTGGACGAGATTTGCTCGATAGAGTTACCTTGTATGTGGACGACTTATTGATCGCTACCGAAACATGGGAGGAGCATCTCGATCTGCTTGAAAAAGTATTTGCGAAATTCTTAGAGTATGTAGTAACAGCAAATTTAATGAATTCTAGATTTGCCAAAAGTCAACTGAAGTTCCTAGGACATATAATTACGCCGGACGGTATTATGCCGAATCCTAAGAAAATGAGTGCTATCAAAGAGTGTCAATCTCCTAAAAATAAAAAGGAATTAAAACTTTTCAGGGGTTTAGCCTCATTTTTCCGCCGATTTTTGCCTAATCAGTTAATCAGCCAAGAATGTTTATTACAGTTATTGCGAAAGAACATCGGTGGAAATGGACCCCTGAGTGCAGTCAAGCGTTTGACAGAATCCGAGACACTTTAGTTAACGCCCCGTTGTTACATCATCCGAAACTTGAACAGGATTTTTGCATTGCCACTGATACTTCTGAAACAGACCTAGGCGCTACGCTTTTCCAAATGGATTATCCACAAGATATGAATACCATTAAGTTTATAGGATTCGCAAATAGAATTCTCTCTAAACGTGAAAGGGGATACTGCACCACAGAGTTAGAGGTACTAGCTGTGGTATGGGCACTTAAAAAGTTAAGATGTTTTGTCTATGGAAAAAGAGTAACCATATTTTGTGAGCACAAAGCTTTGTCTTATATTTCATCGGGAAGAAGGTTTCACTAAAGGTTAACCAGATGGGCCCTGTTACTTCAAGAATATAACGATGCAAGGGCTACCAAATTGGTATAAAAGTCAGTAAATTACTAAACGGACAGTATTTTTCAGTACAGGTAATTCGTTCATTTCAAGCAAGTGTCGATTCGTGACGTCATCTTCCAGACACGATTTGGCCGTAATCTGACTCCGTTTTAGCAAACTAATAATTTCTCTGAGGCGATAAAATTTTATTGATTATGAAATACAAGTTCTGGAAGTTTATCCAGAGTCGGAAATGTTTAATTAGTAATTACATGCCATAATTTATTCGTTTAATATAAAGGTGTTTTGAATTTTGTATGCATAAAAAGTGTGAATTTATATGCGGCTTTTACTCTTAGTGCTTAAAGTGCTATGTGACCTATGTGGTGCATTTTATTTTGTGATCTTGAGCCGAATGGAGAGTAAATCCAGTTTCATTTATTATTACAAAAGAGTCGTTTAGCTCATTAGTGGAAACTGAAACCTGCGCGCTCGATTTGAAATACGTTAAAAGCCAGTGCGTGATCAAGCTGTCCAGTAAATCGCGTATAATAGTTGCAAATGCATTTCGACTTAATGCACAAAGTTGGAAATTAATTTAGAGACAAGTGCAGATTTTGACAAAAAATGAACTGTTAGTTTTTTCAAAATATCGTGGTCCAGTTTTAATTGTGACACGTATCACTTTTTTTTTCTAATAATTTCCGGGTATGCAGCCGGATCCCGTCGACATTCTGCCACGATATTTCGGCCCAGAGACGTCCGGCCATCATCAGGTAAGTACACAAATACTGAAGAGCCCAGGTGCAGTCGTGGTATTTATGCCGAATCTCGCGCATGCGAAATGTACTGGCATCCTACAGCGCATGCGTCAGTTGTTGACATGCGCGGCATAGCCGGGTTGTACGTGCTGCCCTCGGTGGTGAAAGTAAAAGATCAGCTAGTCATTGAGTATCGAATGACGTTGTCGATTCCGCTGAGATTTTATAATTTTAATAACAGGATTCCAACAACTGACGCATGCGCTGTAGGATGCCAGCACATTTCGCATGCGCGAGATTCGGCATAAATACCGCGACTGCACCTGGGCTCTGCAGTAGTTGTGTGCTCACCTGATGATGGCCGGACGTCACTGGGTCGAAATATCGTGGCAGAATGTCGACGGGATCCGGCTGCATACCCGGAAATTATTAGAATACGAAATACGCCGGGAAAATTTCAGAAGTCACAACGTATCACTTTGTTGATTATGTTGCCTAGCAACACTGTAAAGCAGCTTAATTAATTCAGTAGAACGATTTGCAACGTAGTACGGCCCATTACACACACAAAATGTCACACGAAGTGCTTTTCTTTCCATAAATGCCAATAAACGGGCTGTTTCAAAAGATAAACTATTAACTGTTGTTTAACTTCATTGATTGTCCTACATCACTACGGAACTTGTTGTACCGTGTTTCTTCACAAGAGATCTCAAGAAGCCGGGATAAACACGAAGAAGAAGATGACTAAAGAAGGGGCGTCGGTATACATCCATCGGGAAATGAATACTGGGTATGGGACACCGTCGCAGCAACCCACGTTAACGCATTATTTCACCAAATATAAATATAAAATTTGTAATACTCTCACGACGGATAAATGAGTTATTAGCGAATGTATTCACTGCTTCAGTATTCACGCTGAAAAACGCCGTGAAGTGGTGTGTGAGCAAGAAGACGGGTGCGTGATTCGTTCTGCACAGTATGCTCCCTGTGTCCAGACGTTGCCTACCCCGGTAACTGGTAACGCTGAGGTAGAGCCATCGGACAGCTGCTTTTGTTTCTGACCCTGTCTGGAAAAAATTACATGCTCAGAAAACTCCCGCCGTCGGTGGTTAATGAATTATTAATCGACTTGTTTGCTTTACTTGACGCGTGATGGACACTGTAGTGGCTAAATACCGCTACAGTACGTAAATCAACATGGGGAGCGACACTAAATGTTCCGCGCTCACTCCGGAACGCACGCTACCGATGGACATGACAGAATGGCGCTATTGGCCGGAACGTTACCACTGTGCACCACTGCTCCTTGTTTTTGCGTATCGCCACACCAGCCGCCTTCTTACATTCCTTCTTGCAGCGCTCGACCGAGAGATCTTCTGGTGGAGAAAATTATCGTTTGCGCTGTTTGAATTGCAAAGAGAGGAGGCGCGGAGAAAAGCAACTCTCGCTACGTGACAATTTCGTGAGTGAAATTTCAAGCGTCTCTACGAGGTGTGGCTAGAAAAAAACCGGACTAGTACTGGTGAAACAATAAACCGAATGCAATAAGGCTGAAAGTCGCGTGGCCTGTCACGTGACTCTCGCTCCGCCTACTGCTCGAGTTTCATCTGCCTCCTCCACTCAGTCTGCCCGTGGCGTCTGTTTTAAGTAGTTGACGTTTTGTCTGTGCGTCGGAAAATGTTGAGTGTACAGAAAGAACAGCGTGTTAACATCAAATTTTGTTTCAAATTAGGAAAATCTGCAAGTGAAACGTTTGTAATGTTACAACAAGTGTACGGCGATTATTGTTTATCGCGAACACAAGTGTTTGAGTGGTTTAAACGATTTAAAGATGGCCGCGAAGACACCAGTGATGACACTCGCACTGGCAGACCATTGTCAGCAAAAACTGATGCAAACATTGAAAAAATCGGTAAACTTGTTCGACAAGATCGCCGTTTAACAATCAGAGCAGTGTCTGAGTTAACAGGAGTTGACAAGGAAAGTATTAGGCAGATTCTTCATGAAAGTTTCAACATGAACAAAGTGTGTTCAAAAATGGTTCCAAAGTGTCTCACAATTGAACAGAAGGAACGCCGAAGAATGATTTGTTCTGACATCCTGGAAAACATTGAAAGTGATCCCACCTTCTTACAAAATGTTATTACTTGCGATGAATCGTGGTTTTTTACTTACGATCCCGAAACTAAACGCCAATCGATGCATTGGAAAACTCCTGGTTCTCCACGACAAAAAAAAGCACGAATGTCAAAATCGAAATTCAAGGCAATGATGATTGTTTTTTTTTTGACATCAAAGGGATTGTGCACATTGATGGGGTACCAGAGGGACAAACAGTGAATCAGCATTACTACATTAGCGTCCTGGCTACCCTACGTGAGCGAGTACGGAGAAAACGGAACGATTTGTGGAGAAAAAAGTAATGGATCCTTCACCAAGACAATGCCCCAGCTCACAGTGCGTTGTCAGTGAAGACGTTTTTGGCAAAACACAACATTCCCATCTTAGATCATCCACCCTACTCACCTGATTTGGCCCCCTGTGACTTTTTTCTTTTCCCTAAAGTCAAGTCAGCCTTGAAAGGAACTACACTCCTGGAAATTGAAATAAGAACACCGTGAATTCATTGTCCCAGGAAGGGGAAACTTTATTGACACATTCCTGGGGTCAGATACATCACATGATCACACTGACAGAACCACAGGCACATAGACACAGGCAACAGAGCATGCACAATGTCGGCACTAGTACAATGTATATCCACCTTTCGCAGCAATGCAGGCTGCTATTCTCCCATGGAGACGATCGTAGAGATGCTGGATGTAGTCCTGTGGAACGGCTTGCCATGCCATTTCCACCTGGCGCCTCAGTTGGACCAGCGTTCGTGCTGGACGTGCAGACCGCGTGAGACGACGCTTCATCCAGTCCCAAACATGCTCAATGGGGGACAGATCCGGAGATCTTGCTGGCCAGGGTAGTTGACTTACACCTTCTAGAGCACGTTGGGTGGCACGGGATACATGCGGACGTGCATTGTCCTGTTGGAACAGCAAGTTCCCTTGCCGGTCTAGGAATGGTAGAACGATGGGTTCGATGACGGTTTGGATGTACCGTGCACTATTCAGTGTCCCCTCGACGATCACCAGTGGTGTACGGCCAGTGTAGGAGATCGCTCCCCACACCATGATGCCGGGTGTTGGCCCTGTGTGCCTCGGTCGTATGCAGTCCTGATTGTGGCGCTCGCCTGCACGGCGCCAAACACGCATACGACCATCATTGGCACCAAGGCAGAAGCGACTCTCATCGCTGAAGACGACACGTCTCCATTCGTCCCTCCATTCACGCCTGTCGCGACACCACTGGAGGCGGGCTGCACGATGTTGGGGCGTGAGCGGAAGACGGCCTAACGGTGTGCGGGACCGTAGCCCAGCTTCATGGAGACGGTTGCGAATGGTCCTCGCCGATACCCCAGGAGCAACAGTGTCCCTAATTTGCTGGGAAGTGGCGGTGCGGTCCCCTACGGCACTGCGTAGGATCCTACTGTCTTGGCGTGCATCCGTGCGTCGCTGCGGTCCGGTCCCAGGTCGACGGGCACGTGCACCTTCCGCCGACCACTGGCGACAACATCGATGTACTATGGAGACCTCACGCCCCACGTGTTGAGCAATTCGGCGGTACGTCCACCCGGCCTCCCGCATGCTCACTATACGCCCTCGCTCAAAGTCCGTCAACTGCACATACGGTTCACGTCCACGCTGTCGCGGCATGCTACCAGTGTTAAAGACTGCGATGGAGCTCCGTATGCCACGGCAAACTGGCTGACACTGACGGCGGCGGTGCACAAATGCTGCGCAGCTAGCGCCATTCGACGGCCAACACCGCGGTTCCTGGTGTGTCCGCTGTGCCGTGCGTGTGATCATTGTTTGTACAGCCCTCTCGCAGTGTCCGGAGCAAGTATGGTGGGTCTGACACACCGGTGTCAATGTGTTCTTTTTTCCATTTCCAGGAGTGTAGATTTGAGACTGTTGAAGCAGTAAAAGAAAAAGCGACGGAATTAATGTATGGACTTACCGAAAATGGTCTGCAGCATTGCTATGAACAGTGGAAAATTCGTACGGAGCGGTGTAGAGACCGAGGAGGAGAGTACATTGAAGGAGATAACATGAAATTGTAAATAATTGTAAATAAATGTTTTTTCCAGCATCAGTCCGGTTTTTTTCTAGCCGCACCTCGTATGAAGTAACGATGTATGGTAGGGCTGATGGTTATCCATCTTGCAGATGGTGGCATCATCCAGAAGAACAAAATCGCTTCCTTTACAAGGCTTTCATCTCTTATTCACACATACAGACACAGACACGCAAGCACCTCTCTCTCTCTCTCTCTCTCTCTCTCTCTCTCTCTCTCTCTCTCATACGCGCACACACACACACACACACACACACACACACACACACACACATGTATTTCCTATCACGAAACGTATTCAATAGAACAATGTCTGTAAAGCAGCAGTATTGAGCTGCTTTTGTGGTGTGCATGCCATGTAACCAACACATTATAACATTATAGGTATATATGATTATTCAATGACATAAAATCCATGGAGAAAAAAAAAAACTTTGAGGTTCGCCGATGACATTGTAATTCTGTAAGAGACAGCAAAGGACTTTGAAGAGCAGTTGAACGGAATGGACAGTGTCATGAAAGAAGGGTATAAGATGAACATCAACAAAATCAAAACGAGGATAATGGAATGCAGTCGAATTAAATCGGGTGATGCTGAGGGAATTAGATTAGGAAATGAGACACTTAAAGTAGTAAAGGAGTTTTGCTATTTGGGGAGCAAAATAACTGACGATGGTCGAAGTAGAGAGGATATAAAATGTAGACTGGCAATGGCAAGGAAAGCGTTTCTGAAGAAGAGAAATTTGTTAACATCGAGTATAGATTTAAGTGTCAGGAAGTCTTTTCTGAAAGTACTTGTATGGAGTGTAGCCATGTATGGAAGTGAAACATGGACGGTAAATAGTTTAGACAAGATGAGAATAGAAGCTTTCGAAATGTGGTGCTACAGAAGAACGCTGAAGATTAGATGGGTAGATCACATAACTAAGGACGAGGTATTGAATAGAATTGGGGAGGAGTTTGTGGCACAACTTGACTAGAAGAAGGGATCGGTTGGTAGGACATGTTCTGAGGCAACAAGGGATCACCAATTTAGTATTGGAGGGCAGCGTGGAGGGTAAAAATCGTAGAGGGAGACCTAGAGATGAATACACTAAGCAGATTCAGGAGGATGTAGGCTTCAGTATGTACTGGGAGATGAAGCAGCTTGCACAGGATAGAGTAGCATGGAGAACTGCATCAAACCAGTCTCAGGACTGAATAACACAACAACAACAACAACAACATGAGCTAATAATTGCTGACAACACATCATGGAATCCAAGAACAAATACAGCCTATTATGACGGAAATAAAACTTAGTTCTGAAATGAAATCACTATTTGAAGAGAAGAAATGAAAAACGTTCCGAGTGCCAAATATCACTTTTGTCAGGATAATGAGCAAGTAATGCATATTTATGTACCTAACTTATTTGTACACAAAAAATATACACTGTATTCTGATACCACAGAATTATGGTACTCGTCTCATCACTGTAGAAAAAGGACATATTATAACGCAACTAATTTATTAAGAATACTCTAAGTGCCACACCAGGAAACGGATTGGTTCCAAGTGCCAATGAGAAACTTTTTGTTTGGGGTGTCATTAATACTAAGGCAATAAGTCTTAATTGTGATAACTCAAATACAGAAATACAGTATTAATATATTAACGTCTAGAAATTACCCAACAAAACCATTTCCTACTTCTCTTAAACTTCTTTACAAGAGGATGTAACCTCTCCGCAGAAATTTAATTAAATGAAAAATAAGAAAATGGAACCATGCGTAACCTCCCCACAAAAATTAAGGAATGAAAATTGACCAAAAACCACACAATAATATTAATTAAATAATGAACCATGAACGAAATGTAACCTCCCAAAAGAAATAATAATATCTGGTAAATTTTATAAGGACAGCAGCGCTGTATTCTAAATAACAAAAGTAAAATTCTTACCTCAATAAAAACTGCAACTATATCTGCTCTTATTTATCGACACAGCTTCGTGCAATGCTGGCGTATATATATATATTTTTTATTCTTGGAAGGAATGCATAGGAAAAATTCTTTAAATTGAAATGAATGCTTTTTCTTCAAAAGAATGGAAAAATTCTTTAAATTGAAATGATTACTTTTCTTTAAAAGAGCTACTTTATAAAAAAATTGTTATTGGGGCATTTTTTGAACAAATTAAATTACAATTAACATACATTATTAAATATGCGCAATGCTGCTTCTTTACCTTCTACAACAATGCTCATCCTCCAGAGTCCTGACCAGAGTCGCGACCAGAGCACACAGCCGACGCATGCCGACTCCCTACTACCGTATCCGACTGACTACTACTGCAGACTCGCGCAGACAAGCGCAGACTGACTTCTACTGTCGACCCGCGCAGACTAGCGCAGACTCGCGACAAGCAACAACTAACAATAAACTACTCTCTGGTCAGAGATTCTGTCATGCCTCGCCCATCGCCGGCGAAGCATACACCTTACAAGGATAACAAAATTAAACTTAGGAAAATGTCACTGTTGTGTCTTGTTTACAGCATAGACACAATGAGGTAGCTAGGTGCACGCTAAACTAACGCAGACGGGCTTGAAGTTCTGGAACATGAGACTTATTAATGAATAAGAAGAAAAGTACGTTGCGTTTTAATACTTATCTTTAATTCTCTTGTTGGAATACATCTCTCTTGAATATTAGTACGCTATTAGCACTGATACAATTGGCGCCTTGCTAGGTAGTAGCTATGGACTAAGCTGAAGGCTATTCTATCTGTCTCTCGGCAAATGAGAGGAAAGCTTCGTACGTCTGGTCGCAAGCTATGTCGTCCGTACAACTGGGGCGAGGTCATGTCCGTGTCTTGTGACCTGCCATGTGGTGGCGCTAGGTTTGCGATTACACAGTGGCGACACGCGGGTCCGACATGTACTACAGGACCGCGGCCGATTTAAGTTACCACCTAGCAAGTGTGGTGTCTAGCGGTGACACCACAGTCACTGTGTGTTTTCTTCTGTTTCTTACGCAACCCTACTCCCGTGTTCACATATTGCAAAGTTTACTGTAAGACTTCCTGTGACGCTGAGGGAAAATGACAACATCCTCAACAGGTCTTTTTGTTTTGCATTTGATAAACATGGCTGAGCTATCAGATGAAATACGGCGTGGCAAACATTAGCCATGGTGTTTCCCTTTTTGAATACACTGACACTTTTCCCTTCTTCTGTTTCAGAAAAAAATTTTTAATAAATATTTGAGATGGAGTACTTATGAGACATTTATCGTACAGCCATTGAAGTTCTTACACACCTGCACTGACAAAAATTTTTCACAACTTTGAAATATGGAAATGTCTTGATGGCGCAATTATATGTTAACCGTTAAGTGTTTCGGAACTGTGAACGACGTAACACAAGTACGTGTTGGTCAGAATCACAACAGAAGACATATTTGCAATCATTAACTGGTGTAGTACAATGTAAACAAAAATTGATATAAATCACAAAATAAAAGTTGTGAAAGAATGAGCTGCTAGTCGTCACAAGATAAAATGTTACCTGAGTATGACCAAATGTAGTCATATTATATTAATCGAGCGTATAACACAAGACACACAACAGAACCATTTAGGTAAACCTAGATATCTGTGTTGCATCATTCACGGTCTTACCTTGAGACGCACATTTCATGCTATGTAAATTTTATCTAATCTCAATATGAATTTCTTCCCTGTAAAATTAGTATAAATGTGTCTTTGTCAAGTTGTCCACGATGTTCTGACATGTAGTTGGTAGCTGTGTATGGATTCCCTGTAAAGTTACTCTTTGATTTCACTTCTGTGGTCAATGCTAGCGCCATCTACCTCGTCCATTTACTTCTTAAATAGCTTAATCGCCACAGTCGATTTGGCACCTCTTCACTTTGAATGGACAACGACACTGTCAGATATACCTATATGAGATGAGATCTGCGATATATTCAGTCTATGTGCTCACTTTCATGAACCTGATACTAAAATTTGATTTAAATGTATGATATTAATTGAAAATTCTGTACGTGGATCAGTAATATGCAAATTCTACACTTTATCCCACATCTCTGTCTGATGATAAAACTTTGGAACACTTAACGTTTAATAAAGAATTGTGCGATCAAGATCTTTCTATACTTAAAAGTTGTGTCAAATCTGAATGGTTGCCTGGCTCTGCCATGGATACATTTCTTCGTCAAGTAATCGGATAATTTTTCAGCAGCATTTTAAAATGAATTACATGAAAGTCTTCATAGATTTAACTGAATCAACATTCTTGTATAGATCTTGCGGAACAAAGGCCTTTCTTAGCTTTCCTTGTTTCTCTATAATTGTTGCAAAATCTCTGTCGCGGCTTCCAAATCCGTGGCCATGCTTCAGAAACGTGTGTGTGTTTGTTATCTCTTCAAACTATCGTAGGCTAAATGGAGAATACCTTGACGCATGGCACTTGGAACTCTAGAGGAAAGCGCTGCTTGTGAGGTGTGGCGCCTGATGTAGCTCATGTCTAGAGCCTGTATATCCAGAGAATGACTCGTGTGTCCACAGTGACAGATGGTATGAAACGGGTTCACAGTCGGGTACGTAGTTCCAATTTTCATCCACCAGAGTACAGTAGCGGAGAGAGACATTGAAGAAAGAGGTCAAGATAATGTTTTTGTGAATTGTTCTGTTTATTTTGTAGGCTTTTTTCCTTATTTATGTTTGTACAGTTTTGTAAATGCTTTTAGTAGTGTGAATGATGCGTGAAAGTGATCTAAAGTAAATATGTAGATCATTGTTCTACTGACAATAGCTGTAAGAACTAGTGTGAGAAATTTTTAAGAGAGTGTGAATGCAGATGATGGGGAGTTTTGTATCATAAGATGTTGAATAAGTTTATGGTAAAAGGAAAGCTAATTCGAGTGCAAATGAAAATAGCTAAGTATAAATAAAATATCAGAATGTTAAATATTTATTCCGGGAAAAAGTACAGTTCGAAAGTGTGTTATTTGTTGATTGGCTAATCATGAAAAGCGCGAACTAACACTGGAGAATAATATTTTTTCTAGTGGCCTTAAAGAAAACTGACCAATCAGAATATTCTTCGCTCGTCTTTTCTCTTGGAGATAGAGAATACTTACAGCAGTCTAAGGAGTCGGAGCCCAGCCTTTCAATGGTACGGTCGTGTGTAGTATCAGCTCCGAAGGAAGTTATAATTTGCCGGTTTTAGTTATGCTACATACCTCGAAAGTGCTTTAAAGTGAAGGCATATTTATTCCGGTGTGTTGTTTAGAAAGTACGAAATTTTTAAGTAATTTTGTGCATGAGAAGAGACTGTAATTCATCGTGCCATATTGAGCAGATTGGTGACCAAAAACTTGAGTGCATTAGACACCGATAAACTTAATGGTATGGCGAGCATTTTCACTTAAGAACAATCCGTGTTTGGTAGCTGTTCACATTTCGGGAAATATGTTACCATAAACTTGCTAACGTGAATGAAAGGATTTGTGCATGGCTGTGTTAGGATTAGCGCGGGCCCCCAGTGAACTTGTAATTCTCAACTTCAGAACATACCGAAGTTTTCCCAGTATTTCCACCTTCCATTTAAAATTAAGAGCTTTTCCAGGTTTTTAGAATAGTTACGTTGTATGGAGCCTGTTACGAGTCGCAGTACGGTAGGTTTCTGCTCGACTTTCCTACCGGCGATCTATCTGCGGCGACGAATTCACAGGTAGCTGGTAAAAAGGACGGAAGGAATCGCGTCGCCGCATTTTGCACAAAGACCATGCGTCATCTAAGTAATGAATGTTTAAAACGTTTCGTTCATGATTTGACACTTGGAGCAACACTAGAGACCTGTAATAGGGTACCGAGAATATAACAGCACTGAAAAAGCGTTTTGTGAAAAAATGGCACTTAGTACGTTTTCCATTTCCCATCTTCATCTGCCTTTCATAATGTAAAGGTTAAACAATTCGGATTACCAGTATGCTAGGTGAATAACAGCAACATGTGTTAACCTGTTTGATGTAGAAAGCAACCAAAGTAGTCAAATTCAGTTTTTTTATTTAATTAATGACCCGTTTCGCGTACAAGAAAAAAGTCTCAGTATGTATGTTTGTCCTGCGAATGGTCACTGAAAAATTTGACTGTGACACAAAATACACAATAATAATACGGTTTGCATTCTGCCACGGAATACTCAACTTTTTTCTCTTTGGATGATTACTGAATGTGATCTGATTTCCGAAACCGGTCAGCAGTTAAATAAAAGAGAGACGAATTTCGCAACTTTGATTATTTTCTATATCAAACTGACTAAACAGTTCGTAAACATGGCTTATGGCACTGTTCATGCGATTGCACAAAAGGTCTGCATGGACATATACACTTAATTACCTGCTTAGGTTACAATCTCTTAACAAGCTCATAATGATTCTGTAATTTGCATTTTCTTATGAGAGGATAGTGACAGTACTAGTGGGAAGTTGATCATTCGATTTACTTAGTCTCTTCCAAAGCTGGCAGCGATAACGATCGCACGAAGGCAATAGCTGGTTTCAATAACCTTCTGATGATGAGTTGGTATACGCTGGGTATTACCTGATGCCTATCCTATACAAGTGACCCGGAAAACTGCCGTGATGTTGTTATAAGTGTTTGTTTTTGAGAAGTATCTGGAGAGCATGAATCAGAAATTCACTCATCATTATGTAGATGGGTTGCGGATCTTTAACTACAACATCGTCGTGTCAGCTACCATCAATAAACTCCGTGAAACACATCGCGCTAGACATACATCTGAAATGAAGGTAGAGAATTCAATTAACCTGGTAATTCCGCGTTGTATTAGCACAGAATGTAGGTACGATTTTCCTCTGACAACGGAAGCAAACCGGATTTGCAACAGGTAACAGATTTGGCTGCCAGGTGCAGCTGTTTAATCAGAACAGAGTGCATTACGGTAATTGTTTCATCAGCTCTCTGCTACTGGCTTTGCTTTTGTGCTTTATTTGCCAGCCAGCTAAAGCCGGATTTGTTTAATTTGGGAACATTATATTTTATCTCAGCTAATATGCATTTCAAAACAGAGTGCTTGACTTGCAGCCATAGATGCATTAAAATGAAATTATCGTAGGGCTTTATTCACCGGAGGACAACGTCCGGGGTTGATTGGCCGTCTACTGCAAGTCTTTTTATTTGAAGCCTCTCCGGCAACTTAAACATCGATGATGATGATGAAATGATGAAGAGGACAACACCCTGTCCCCGAGCGGATAACATGTACGATCCCACCAGGAATCGAATCATCGACCCATGAATTACAGGCAGCAACACGAACCTTTTTATTCGTCTGATGTGGCGACTTCTTTCGTTTTTGTTAATTATTTAAATTAACTTCTTCTTAATTGCAACGTAAATGATCAGAAAAATTTTAATTTATTAAACTGAAAAAGAAAAGTGAAAATACAATAAGTTCCTTTATTTGGTTGTATGTTTCTCCATCCTCAAAAGTAAATTAATTCTCTTTTTTTCTGAAAACCTTTATGTTTCTATACCTTCTAAAAATTAAATGTATTCTTATTCATGAAGGAATTATCAGAGTGGGATGGAAATCGGTAGATGTGATGTGCATGTACAGACAAACAAATGCTTACAGTTTCAAAAATGTGGATGCTTTATTCAAGAGAAAGAACTTCACAAACTGAGCAAGTCAACGTGTTGGTCCACCTCTGGCCCTTATTCAAGCAGTTATCCAACTTGCCACTGGTTGATAGAGTTGTTGGATGTCCTCCTGAATCATATCGTGACATATTATGGCCAATTGAAGCGTTAGATGGTCAAAATCCCGAGCTGGTTGGAGGGCCCTGCTTATAATGCTCCAAACGTTCTCAACTGGGGAGAGATCCAATGACCTTGTAGGGTTTGGCAAGCACGCAGATAAGTAGTGGAAACTCTCGACGTATGCGGGCGGGCATTATCTTACTGAAATTTAAGGCAAGGATGCCTTGCCTTGAAGGGCAACAAGACAGGGCTCAGGATATCGTCGGCATACCGCTGTTCTGTAAGGCTACCGTGGATGACAACCAAAGGGTTTCTGCTATGGAAATGAAATTGCACCCAGACCACCACTACTGGTTGACGAGCCGTATGGCTGCATCTGAAAGCTGCTTACCCGACAACCTTTGCAACAACAGTACGGGTACATGCCTTCCACTGTCAGAGGTATCAAACGATTTTCGCTTATGACTTCCGAATCGGTCGTTTCCGGAGAAGGGTTCCTTACCTCGTATTGGTACTTTTACCAATCTCCATTATCCCTCAAAGTTTGTAACATCATCACAGAGTCACCCTGCACAACCTCTTTGTCGGCGTAACATCCTTATCCAAAGACTGTAAACTTTCACAGGTGACACCAACACACAAGAAAGGAAATAGCGGCACTTCGCTCAATTACAGACCCATATCTCTAAGATCGATTTGGAGTAGGATTGTGGAACATACACTGTGTTCAAACATTATTACCCCGAAGGAAACGATCTATTGTCTAATAGTAAACCACGGATTGAGAAGAAATCGTTCCTGTGCAAGATAATTAGCTATTTATTATTATGAAGTAATAGGTGTTATCAACAGGGGATCTCAAATTGATTCCAATTTCTAGTTTTCCAGAAGGCTTTCGACATCGTATCTCACAAACAACTTCTAATAAAATTGCTTGCCTATGGGGTATCGTCTCAGTTCTGCCGCTGGATTTGAGATTTCCTGTCAGAAAGGTCACAGTTCCTAGTACTCCTGGAAAGTCACAGACGTGTTATAGGCCCTCTGCTGTTATGTACACTCGTGCTCATAAATCAAGGATAATGCTGATACATGGTGAAACAACGCTCTGGTGGGGGTTTGCGGGTTTAAATAACCTCGGGGTATGACCATGCAGTGCATTTGACCTGCGGTCGTCGCACAGTGGCGTTGGCAGCAGACCACATATGCAGAGGTCTGTTGGTTCATGTCAGAGTACGGTGCAGCGATTAAGTGTGCAGATGTTTTCAGACGTGCTAATGGTAACTATGTGTTGAAAATGGCTCAAAGAACATATATTGATGACATTATGAGGGGTATAATAGAAGGGCGACTGAAGGCTGGTCAAACACAGCAGGTCGTAGCACGGACCATCCGAGTGCTACAAAGTGTCATCTAAAGAATATGGCAACGATTCCAGCAGACAGGAAACGTGTCCAGGCGCTACAGTGCAGGACGTCCACAGTGTACAACACCACAAGAAGACCGATATCTCACCATCAGTGCCCGCAGACGGCCACGGAGTACTGCAGGTAGCCTTGCTCAGATCCTTACTGCAGCCACTGGAACAGTTGTCTCCAGATACACAGTCTACAGACGACTGAACAGACATGTTTATTCGCCCGGAGACCTGCAAGGTGCATTCCACTGACCCCTGGTCACAGGAGAGCTTGTAAACACTGGTGTCAAGAACACAGTACATGGTCGTTGGAACAGTGGTCCCATGTTATGTTCACGGACGAGTCCAGGTATAGTCTGAACAGTAATTCTCACCGGGTTTGCATCTGGCGTGAACCAGGAACCAGATACCAACCCCTTAATGTCCTAGGAAGGGACCTGTATGGAGGCCATGGTTTGATGGTGTGGGTTGGGATTATGATTGGTGCACATACATCCCTGCATGTCTTTGACAGAGGAACTGTAACAGGTCAGGTGTATAGGAACGACATTTTGCACCAGTATGTCCGCCTTTTCAGGGGTGCAGTGGGTCCTACCTTTCACCTGATGGATGATAACGCACGGCCCCACCGAGCTGCCATCGTGGAGAAGTACCTTGAAACAGAAGATATCAGGCGAATGGAGTGGCCTGCCTGTTCTCCAGACCATCTAGCACGTCTGGATGCTCTCGGTCGACGTATCGCTGCACGTCTTCAAATCCCTTGGACACTTCAGGAGCTCCGACAGGCACTGGTCCAAGAATTGGAGGCTATAGCCCGGCAGCTGCTCGACCACCTGATCCAGAGTATGCCAACCCGTTGTTATGCCTGTGTACGTGTGCATGGTGATCATATCTGTTGTGACTGACAATTCGTGATTTTTCACAAACACAACTTTTATTGATGTAAGCTCCCAATGTTGATGAGTGAACATACAAAACGAAAGGTAACAATAACGATGCCATTTAAAGCCTCCTAATTGAAGCAAACAAAAGTTCACTTCTAATTTTCCACAATGGTTCGTGCTAACACACTCACACACTACTAACAGTCCAATTCCGAGACGAAGACGTAATCTTCAACGGTCCCAGTACACGAGGTCGGCATCCAGCGTGAACTGAACTTCAGTGCTGGGTCTAGCACCTATATAGCTGTCTCCAGCCAATCAGGTTTTGGCGTAGTGAAACTTCCTGCAGGCCGTGGCTCGGGCTTCTCTTGCAGGAAGTCGTGCTTGGAATGTCTATTTCCATTATCTTGTATGTAAATAGCCGGTGTTTACGAAGATGCTTTTGCTACGACAACATCGTCCTCTGTGGTGTAATATGGGTTGCCTGCCCTCGGGGGCTACCTTGGCTCCGGCATAAAGATATCCCATATTGATGTCGGGGTACATGCGTAGTAAACAGTGGGGTTTTGTAGCACATGCATTTCGCGACGGTTTTCTCAACTTATCACCAATATCGTGGGCTTACGGATCTGTGTCGTGTGTGTTACCTATGTACCTATGCTATTAGCGCCAGTTTTGTGTAGTGCCACGTTGTGTGGCACCACATTCTGCAATTATCCATAATTTATGAGCGTGAGTGTTAATAAACGGTGCAGGAGGCCACCTGAACAGACTTCTTAGATTGTTTGCAGATCACCATCTGTCGTTTACCGTCTCGGTTGATCAGACGATCAAAGGCAATTGCAAAATGATTTAGGCAGCATATCTATTTGGGTGGGAGAAGTGGCAGTTGACTCTAAACAATGAAATGTGTGAAGTCATCCATATGAGTTCTAAAAGTCTATCATATGTCTGTCTGTTACACGATAAACCACAACAATCTAAAGGCTGTCTATTCAACTATATACTTAGGGATTATAGATATGAATAACTTAAATGGGAACGATCACATAGGTAATACTGCGCGGAAGGCGAACCAAAGACTGTGATTTACTGTCGGAACACTTTGAGGACGCAACAAATCCATTAAAGAGACATCTATTACTACGCTTGTCCGGCGTCTGCTAGAGTACTGCCAGACGGTGTGGGATCCTTAACAGACAGGATAGACGATGACATCGATGAATAGGAAATGGGGTGGGAGAATTGTCACGGGTGTGATACGCGAACTGGGGTGGCAATCATTAAAGCAAAGGCGTTTTCCATTGCTGCGAGATTTTTTTCACGGGATTTCAGTCACTAACTTTCTCCACCGAATGCGAAAATAGTCTGTTGACGCCCTATTACATAGTGAGTAATGATCATCGTAATAAAATAAGAGAACTATGAGCTCGCACGGTAAAATTTAGGAGTTAGTTTTTCCCGCGTGCTGTTCGAGAGAGGAACAATAAAGAAATAGCCCGAAAGTAGTTCGATGAAAGCTCTGACAGGAATTTAAGTGCGAACTGCTGGATAGCCGTGTAGATATAGACAAAGAAGAAGGAAGTTCGTCTTTGCAAGGTATTTCGTGAACTGATAAAAACGGGATGTTATTTCTATTTTGTAAAAATCTTTGTGTTAATTTTCATAAAATTTATTATATCACCAATTTCGCCAAACGCAACATACTAATGACTTTCCGGATATGAACACATTGTTACGAGATTATAAGTTAAAAGGCTTAAACTTTTAACAGTCTCAACTTGTTTTCATGTTTGGTCTGAAACTTTGCTTCCACCGTTTTGTCATAGATGGCAGTAGCGGCAAGTGGTGGTGCAGTTGGTAGACCGTAAGTGCCATACAATAAGCTTACGAACTTGCAAACATATTTGTCGATTTATAACTGCATCATAAAATTATTCCTTATTGACTATGTCAACTTACGAGCCCAATTCTCGTCACTTGCGGGAAGTTACAATTTTCTGACATGAAGAAATCTGCGGTTGAGGCTCATAAAATGGTGGGTAAGACCTATTGTGAGGCATCTACGGGGAGTTTTTAAAGTCTCTCCGCAGTGCTGTATGATGTTAGCCGCGTGTGCCGTATGATTGTTCGCCTGCCTGGGTTACTTCCTTTCAAGTGGACTCTACCAACATTCCTGTTTCGTTTATCTCAACCAGCGTCAATAGTATCGTTGGTCTGTGTCGCTACGTGTTGACGTGAACGTTTAAGTTTAGTTCCTTTGTTCGTTTGTTTCGTTTTTGTCAATGTTAAAATGCTAACCATTGAAGAACGCGTGTTTTTAGTCGAATAAATGTTCAAAGCTGGAGGTAAATACACTGGAGGTAAATACACAGTTTCAGTTCGTCAAACATATAATTCAGTTTTTCACATCGGGATACTATGCGACATTTGATCAACAAATTTCGAAGTACTGGTTCAGTGACAGATGCACTGGGAAGTGGTCGTCCTAGCGTTTTGTCTGAGGATAAACTACTCGATATTTCCGATAAAATGTCCATGAGTCCGAGCAAGTCAATAAGAAAATTCAGCCAGGAAATCGATGTTAGTGTCGGAACGGCCCACACAGCTGTAAGGAATAAATTAGAACTTCTACCATACAAAGTGACAGTCGTGCAAGAACAGAAAAATACTGATCATGGCAAGAGACTGCTTTATTGTCAATGGTTCAAAAATTTCGTTAAACAAAATGGAAGGGATATTCTTAATGAAACGTTTTTCACTGATGAGGCTTGGTTTCATTTATCCAGGTACTTGAACTCGCAAAATTCTCGTATGTGGAGCACTGCAAGTCCATTGTGTATTCATGTGGAACCACTTCATTCTGTGAAAATAGGAGTTTGGATTGCAATTTCTAGACGGCAGATTGTGGGTCCCATATTTTTCAACGAAACAGTAAACGCGCAACGATACTGCAGTGATATTCTGCTACCATTCATAGGAGAACTTATGTTAAGTGAAATACTGAACGGTTATTTTCAACAAGATGGTGCAACCGCGCATACAGCTCGCATTTCAATGTCACTGCTAGCTAAAGTTTTTGGTGATCGCATAATTTCACAGGGACTTTGGCCTCTACGATCGCCTGACCTAACACCATCTGACTTTTTCTTCTGGGGTGCAGAGAAAACAACTATCTATAAAAACCGTCCAAAATCCATCGATTAATTGAAAAATGCAATATCCACTTTCAGTGCTTCTGTTACAGAAGAAATGTTACAGCTTGTGTTTGGAAACTTGATTAGACAAATTGAATTGTGTATTCAACAACAGGGGGGACACTTTCAACATTTAATGTGAAAATTTGTAAGTAAAAATGAACATTCAGTAAATTAATAACTTGTATTTCGCTGAGTTTAATTTCGGTATATTCACTGCAGTATACGACACTGCGGAGAGACTTTTTGAACAACCCGTATTAGTGAAAGAACGTGCGGGGAATGGTTTTAACACTTCAAGAACGGTGATTGTGACGTCGAAGACCGACATGGCGGTGGTAGAGAGATTTTCGAAGCTACTGGAACCGACAGAAGAAATCACAGGAGATCTTTATTGAAAGCATTCGATGCGTTTGAGCCAAGCACTGATAGGCAAACTGCCACAATATAGCGATAGACATGGAAAGGTGACAGTGCTCGACCCGCGTCGCAAAACCCGTCAAAACATACATGAAAACGCTGAAATGGGAAACCCTACCCCATCCACCGTATTCTCCAGACATTGCTACATCTACTATCCTTCTCGATCAGAGGCACACGATCTGGCAGGAGGGCACTACTGCTCATACGAACAAATGAAAAATGGGATGGGTTCACGAATCTCCCCAAAAGAAGCCCAGTTCTTCCGCCGCGGAATTCGTATTCTGCCCAACAGATGGGATAAAGTACTGGCCAGCGATGATCAATACTTTGATTCGTAAATGTTTTGTAAGTTTTTCACTATAAAGCCTTCAACTTCGAGAAAAAAACATTGTGAGCTAAATTGTAGACCTAACATCTTCTCACTTCAGGCTCTTTGCTGCACTTGTAACGTGACACAACCCAGTGTTATCGATGGAAGTGTCATGCCATCACTATTTTGAGAAATCGCCAGAACCACACATAAAACAGAAAGGGCCGCATGACTAGAAGCAGTCAAACGGTTACAGGCTCTTTCTTTCTTGTGACTACTCTTGTCTGTTATGTATATCGGCCTTTAACCGCTAATTCACGATTGCAAACAAAATTCTGAAAAAATATTACACATCGTTGTAGTCCTAGTCCGTTCTTTGGAAATGGCGATTTCGTCTTCTTTGAAATATATTTAGAGTATGGTCACTTGTAAAAATAAATTGGTTTGAAATAAGTGTAAGTGTGGCACACTGCAGCGGTTGTTGTACTGCCTCGTTCCATCATAAACGGAAACTGCATTCTGTTTAACTGTACAGTTACCTTCTTTACGTAGTATTTAGAGCATGGAGTCTGCGATTCCAACAAACCAGTCCTTCGTACTTACACTGTTTTTTGCCTTCCTGGAGATCTCAAGCACCAAACTTGATATGAGGTACCTTGTTACCGTCTCACATGGCCACATCATCTTTTTAGTTGTTTCCTGGCCATTTCTGCCCATTACTGTGGGTTTCAACTCCACAAACCTCTTATAGATCTCTCCTTTGTAGCTCTGAAGAACTATCTTAACATAAAACTCTATGTAGCTGCTCAGTTATGAGCTTTTCTTTGCGTATTTCACTCTGTACATCTTCAACGTCCGTCGCATTCGCTACCATTGTGATCTCACATACATGAGATTGTATTCTTTATAATTCCTTGGTTGACTGTTAATTCAAGCACGTGCGCTCTCACGAGCACACATTGCGTTTTTGCATTGTTTATCTCCATGCAGCCCTTCTCGTACTACTATATATATCTTATGGATATGCAGTAATGTACGGAAAGTTCTGGTTGAGAAGAACGAATACTTTATTAATAAAAGAGACGACTTACCGAAAGGCAGAAGCGCTGCGTCGTTGACAAATACACAAACAAAAGGTACAGAGCTTTGCTTTACTAGCTTTCTGAATGAAATTCCTTTCTCAAGCTGTAGGAGAAACACACACACACACACACACACTATTCGGTGAGGCATGGGGGGGGGGGGGGGGGGAGAGTCACCTTAGGTTTATGACAGGGAGGTTACAGGAGTGAAGGCTGTACTGTAAGGACAGCTCCCACCTGCGCAGCTCAGAAAAGCTGGTTGTGGTGGGGAGGATCCAGATGGGACAGGCTGTGAAGTATCCCTTGAAATTTCACATTTTGTGCTCTGGTGCATGTTGTGCCACTGGGTGGTCCACATTGTTTTTGGCAACAGTTTGACAGTGGCCATTCATTCTGGTTGACAGCTCGTTGGTACTCATACCAATATAAAACGCTGTGCAATGGTTGCAGCAGAGCTGATAAATAACATGGCTTCTTTCACAGGTTCAAAAATGGCTCGGAGCACTATGGGACTCAACATCTTAGGTCATAAGTCCCCTATAACTTAGAACTACTTAAACCTAACTAACCTAAGGACATCACACACACCCATGCCCGAGGCAGGATTCGAACCTGCGACCGCAGCAGTCCCGCGGTTTCGGACTGCAGCGCCAGAACCGCTAGACCACCGCGGCCGGCCCTTTCACAGGTGGCCCAGCCTCTGATGGGGTAGGAGATGCTGGGTGGGTGGATAGGACAGACCTCGCATCTGGGCTTCCACAGGGGTATGATTCCTATGGCAGTGGATGGGGGTAGGAGTGGCATAGGGATGGACTAGGATGTTGTGGAGGTTGGGTTGGTCGGTATCTTAAGACCAGTTTGGGAAGGGATGTGAGTATCTTGTGTAGGATGTTCCTCATTTCAGGGCATGTTGATAGATAATAAAAACATTGACAGAGTAGTTCAGTAACTCCAGTCCCGAGTGGTGTTGGGGACAAGGAGGGGCGCTTCTTTGTAACTTGTTCTTGGGATGATGTGAAGATCAGTTGTTTGTGCGGCGACATGGCACGGCAGATCTGTTAGTGTATTAGGTCGGGGGGGGGGGGTATAGCCTGTCTGCGAAGCCTTTGTGAGGCCTTCAGCATATAGGGCATGGGAGTTCTCATCACTGCAGATGCATCTACCACAGGTGGCCAGGCTGTATGGGAGGGGTTCATCTGAGAGGAGGAGATCGACATGTAGGAAGGTTGCACGATGGATGGAGGAGAATCAGGTGAAGTGGATGGGAGGGAAGGTGGAGGAATGAGGATAAGGTGTCTTGCCCTTGGGTCCAGAATATAAAGATGTCATCAATAAACCTGAACCAGACCAGGGGCTTGGAGTTTTGGGAAGCTAGAAATGCTTAGGTGACCCATGAAGAGGATGGCATAGGAGGGTGCCCATGGCTATGCCACTAATTTGTTTGTGTACCTTCCCTTCAAAGGCGATGTAGTTATGGGTTAGGATGTAGTAGGTTAGGTGTAACAGGAATGAAGTGATGGGTTTGGTATCTACAGGGCGTTGGGAGATGTAGTGTTCAAGCATGACAGTGCCTTTGGAATGAGGGACGAGTGGGGACCTGGGAGGAAAGAGTGTGGGGATGGTGGAGAGTGGGTGCAGGAAGTGGCTGGTATCTTTAATGTATGAGGCTAGGTTTTGGACAATTGGTTGCAGATGTTGGTCAACAAGGGCAAAGATTCTTTCGGTGGTGGTAGTGTAACCAGCCACTATTTGGCGCCCAGGATTGTTAGATTTGTGTATTTTGGGGAACATGAAGAAGGTGAGAGTGTGGGCTGCTGTTTGGGTGATCACGAACGTCGATTCAGAGGAGAGATTCTGGGAAGGAGCTAAGGGTCTCAGCAGGGATTGGAGGTTATGTTCTAAAATGGGGTCACTTTGACAGAGCTTGTAGGTGGAGGTGTCGGAAAACTGGTGGGAGCCCTCCAAGTAGTCCTCTGGTTCATCAAACCAGTGGTGGAACCTTTTTCTGCTGGGAGAACGATCAGGTCAGGATACGTTTTTAGGTTGTGTAGGACAGTCCTTTCTTCTACTGAAAGAATGTTGTTCTTGGAAAGGGACCTGTGGAAGGGTGGTGAGGCCAGGTTGGAAGTTAGGAATTCCTGGAAGGTGACTAGGGGATATAGCCTGCACACCCACCTCACCCCAATACGCTCAGTGGGGGGCAGGAAAGAGATGGTCATCAGCTGAGCACAATGTAGGGAGACAGGCGGGTGCATGTGTGTGTGTGTGTGTGTGTGTGTGTGTGTTTGTGTTTCTGTGAGTGTTTCTCCTACTGCTTGAGAAAGGAATTTCACTCCGAAAGCTAGCAAAGCAAAGCTCTGTACCTTTTGTTTGTGTATCTGTCGACTAAGCAGCGTTTCTGCTTTTCAGTAGTTTGTCTTCTTTATTCCTACAGAATTTGTTATAGATAAGTAACTTACCGTTTCTTCATAGTTAAAACGACCTGGTCGTCGGCAAACATATACAGATTGGACAAAAATATGGAAACACTACGAGAACTGCATGCTTGAACATAAATATAGATATGTGCCAAGGCTCCAAGTGGCACTGCTGTATTTGACCACAACGACACCTGTGAGGTGTCTTCAGTACGCTGCAAGTGTCAGTCTTGCTCCGAACGGAGTTATGTGTGGCTGTAAGTGCATTGTGACGGAGCTAAGTGAATTCAAACGTGGGCAAAATGTTGGGGCTCGTATGGTTGGTGCCTGTGTAACCAAGACAGCTGAAGTGTTTGGTTTTTCAAGAGACACCATATACCGCATATACCATTACTGTCCACCCACCTATATTCGGAAGATGTCAGACTGTTCCTCCTGCAAACGGACGCTACTGTAAACGAGAGCCAGTTTAATTTACTCGATGCGTTTCGAAAGTAAAACACTCTGTGCATCTTAGTTTCACTTAAATAAATAACACTGACAGTGTCTTTTGTTCGGCCCTTCTAAATCTTTTCCATGTGGTGACTTTCGGTTCGTTAGGCTTTCACAATTGCAGTCTTAGAAAACGAGAAACATTAACGTGTTGAAATGTGTCTCTTTGCCATTTCATTTCCAACGAACCTGGCACACACAATTCACACTGTGACGTAAACCTCTGTAACAAGTGTATCACAATTTGTTTTCCTTTGTTTCAAAGTCTCTCTATTTTGTTCCTTATATTAAAGAAGATCTCATCTGAGATTTAATAGGATATTCTTTTGTTCTATTTGTCTTTTACGCCAAATAACTACTGGAAATGTCTTTCGGGACGGTGTAGAGTCAAGTAGATAAGTCACGTATTGCTTTGCGACAATTACACATCGAAAGCACGCTGTCGAATATAGAGGTCACATTCTAATAAATATGAATTGTTAATTATTTCATTTATATATATATATTCAGATTTTTTAACATTTGGTATTAGTATAGCGTGATATTAGCTCTACGATCTCTACGTGATCTTAGCGCAGTTTAGGAACGAGTTAATCATTTTCCTTATAAGTGACGATGGTTTAAAATAATCACAGCTGATAAAATTTCCTAACCGTATGGTAGACTAATGTTAGTCCCAATATTGAGAATCTTGCATTACAAAAATACGTATACTCTTATTTCCGTCTGCCGTCTCGTGTATTAAAGAACATGAAAGAGGTGCACCCAAGCTGCTTCGTAGGAGACTTCTTTTAAGAGTGTGAAAACTTAAATGCACACGTCGTTGTTTACGTTGGTTGCACTGAGACGGAGCTGAAATCAAGCAGCCGCCATTATGCTTTGATTGCTAGGCAATCGAATGGATGTCGCTGCTAAGGCAACTTTGAAGCTATAACTACGGAAAATTTGTATTTGGGTTTACACTCTTTGCGCAGTATGTTGGCTTACACATGAGCAATGGACGTAACAACTTAAAAACTCGATTGAATAAAGACAAAAAAAGTTGTGCACACCGTACAGTCAACGCGAGTGAAGCAGGGAGCGCTAAGCTAGTATAATATATAAAGAATAACATCTTTAAAATTAAGGGAGAATAACATTACAAACATCTAGAACGCAGATATGCCAAGATAATCTAAACGCAATACGAAACCAATATTATTCTCCAGGCATTAAATTGGCAGAATCTGTATGTTCACTTTGGCATGGTCTTTGAAATTAATTATTAGTGAACGTTTCTCAGTTACTTTAAGTCACCATATTTACATCCAACCTTAATTTACGCATTAAACAGCGGTGGGGAGAATGCTGGAAAGTTTGGTTTGTGGTTACGTACCAGGAAGCGATTTGATTAAATGTGCGATGACCAAAATTTAATTATTTGTTCGCTTCCAGTTTAAACACAATGCTCATGCGAAGTATGTAAATACAAAAAGATAGGTGACAAACGAACTGATTAATCTGTATTAAATGGGGAATTCAGGACTGAAATCAAACGTCAAAAAGAGGGGGCGTTACCGCCGCAGTGTGTTCTGTTTTTCGGCTGTTGGAACGCGCCGCGTGGTCGCACCGCCCAGGTAAATTAGCATCAGGATTCAGCCCTGCCCTCTGTTCTGCTGGCCGGTGCTGGCGCCAGATCCCGTTGCGGTGGCCAAATTGCGAAATATTTGCCAAAAAAGGAGAGGTCCTCGCTACTTGGGTGAGGGGATATTCACTTGCCGGCCGTCAAAAGTTTGATGTTCGCACCGTGCGTTGCTGTACTGTGCCAGAGAACGGACCTCGTAGATGAAATAAAATCTGGAGGTTTTTACCTGACTCGGCAAATTTGCGGAAGATCTTTTTTTCCAGTTCCGTGTCAGAGTATTTAGCCTATCTCGCAAGAAGGATTTACATTCGTTTGCACATCAACGCTTCCTCGTTATGCTGCAATGTCTTCCACAGAAGCAACGTAATATGTATGACTAGCTGAGCATCTGGCGTTCCTCCGGTTTTTGTTTCATTTTTACAAACAATCATGTCGGAGAAACATCCGCAACTGGGAATTATACCAGAGGTTGAAAATACCGCTACAGTAGTAAGGTTCTTTTATTTAACACACGACCTGTTTCGGGCTCTTATACGTCACGTGTCGTACTGAAACCAGCAAGAGACGGGAGATAATTTTTACACCCAGCAATACACATACAAAACAAAAAAATCCATAAAAATTTTGAAAACATTTAAAAATAACCGCCGGTCTGGCTAGGCGCTCTGAAATATAAGTCAATGTCAAAGTGACACCAGACAGTACTACGGACGACTGCCTGGGTAAAGAAGTATACAAAGAATAGCAGGACACTTGGTGCTGTGACCAAGCGCGCCGCGGTGGACGACAACAAGACGCTGTTTCCTACCAAGGAGCACGGAGCCTGGAGTAACGGACGCGAAGGAGGAAGAAAACTGGTAAACCGGAGTGGCAAAAGTACTGCCGTCTGTTGACGGGAAGAAGATCACGGGGCCACTAGCCCGGCCGTTCACAATTTGAGTCAGTGATTTACATTTAAAATGAATAATGAAAAAAAGAAACATCACATAGAAGGTTACATGAAAAACGTTAAAAGTGCATTATGCGTGGTAAAGGAACATGCTGAACAAAGCAGTGCAGAACCGTAGTAAAACTGAGTGGAAGCTGCGACATAAAAAAAATTGAAACTGTCAGTTGCTCAAAAACGACTACATTATTCAGCTACAAAAATCTTTGATCATTTGCCCAACAACATAAAGGGTTTGGCAGGTAACAGATCACGTTTTAAATCTAGCTTAAAATCATTCTTTTTAGACAACTCCTTCTACTCCATGGACGAGTTTCTGTTTCAGAAATGGTAAAAAAATGTTCCTCTAAATGTAGTTGCATGTGTAGAACTAAAAATGTCAGTAATATTAATATTAGCACTACTCATATGTGTATTTATACCTTGTAATCTGACTTGTTCCACATCATATCGATAAAATAATTGGGAAAATGATCTACGGAGCATGACATAACTAAAAGTAAAACGAAAGCTGAATAAACCGTAACACGCAATGAAACTTTCACTTTTACGCGAGTGGGATGCACGTTTTTAATTTAATGGGGATGTACAGGGCAATTCACGAAGATATGCAGATATTTTAATATGTTATTCTACAAGTAAAACTAAAGAAAAAAGTTCATATAAACGTCGGAGTTACGGCTAATAAAAGATTTTGCCTGAAATTTAGCAACGTCGTTAATATGAAGCCATCGCAAAACTGTATGAGGTAAAGCACGATTTCCATTTATTTTGTCGTTACTGATCTGGCGAATCAAATAAAAAAGGGCCCAGACGTGTATCTGCAGTAGTTTTCCAGCACATCCAGAGGAGTAAAGACGTAATTTCGTGAATTTTTAATTTATTAACTACTTGGGTAGATTAAAACTGAAGAAACTGCAAAAAGGTGGGAATTTAAGGAGATGGGACCTGGATAAACTGAAAGAACCAGAGGTTGTAGAGAGTTTCAGGGACAGCATAAGGGAACAATTGACAAGAATGGGGGAAAGAAATACAGTAGAAGAAGAATGGGTAGCTTTGAGGGATGAAGTAGTGAAGGCAGCAGAGGATCAAGTAGGTAATAAGACGAGGGCTAGTGGAAATCCTTGGGTAACAGAAGAAATATTGAATTTAATTGATGAAAGGAGAAAATATAAAAATGCAGTAAATGAAGCAGGTAAAAAGGAATACAAACGTCTCAAAAATGAGATCGACAGGAAGTGCAAAATGGCTAAGCAGGGATGGCTAGAGGACAAATGTAAGGATGTAGAGGCTTATCTCACTAGGGGTAAGGTAGATACTGCCTACAGGAAAATTAAAGAGACCTTTGGAGAAAAAAGAACCACTTGTATGAATATCAAGAGCTCAGATGGAAACCCAGTTCTAAACAAAGAAGGGAAAGCAGAAAGGTGGAAGGAGTATATACAGAGTCTATACAAGGGCGATGTACTTGAGGACAATATTTTGGAAATGGAAGAGGATGTATATGAAGATGAAATGGGAGATATGATACTGCGTGAAGAGTTTGACAGAGAACTGAAAGACCTGAGTCAAAACAAAGCCCCGGGAGTAGACAACATTCCATTAGATCTACTGACAGCCTTGGGAGAGCCAGCCCTGACAAAACTCTACCATCTGGTGAGCAAGATGTATGAGACAGGCGAAATACCCACAGACTTCAAGAAGAATTTAATAATTCCAATCCCAAAGAAAGATGGTGTTGACAGATGTGAAAATTACCGAACTATAAGTTTAATAAGTCATAGCTGCAAAATACTAACGCGAATTCTTTACAGACGAATGGAAAAACTAGTAGAAGCCGACTTCGGGGAAGATCAGTTTGGATTCCGTAGAAATATCGGAACACGTGAGGCAATTCTGACCCTACGACTTATCTTAGAAGCTAGATTAAGGGAAGGCAAACCTAAGTTTCTAGCATTTGTAGACTTAGAGGAAGCTTTTGACAATGTTGACTGGAATACTCTCTTTCATATTCTGAAGGTGGCACGGGTAAAATACAGGGAACGAAAAGCTATTTACAATTTGTACAGAAACCAGATGGCAGTTATAAGAGTCGAGGGACATGAAAGGGAAGCAGTGGTTGGGAAGGGAGTGAGACAGGGTTGTAGCCTCTCCCCGATGTTATTCAATCTCTATATTGAGCAAGCAGTGAAGGAATCAAAAGAAAAATTCGGAGTAGGTATTAAAATCGCTGGAGAAGAAGTAAAAACTTTGAGGTCCGCCGATGACACTGTAATTCTGTCAGAAAGAGCAAAGGACTTGGAAGAGCAGTTGAACGGAATGGACAGTGTCTTGAAAGGAGGATATAAGATGAACATCAACAAAAGCAAAACGAGGATAATGGAATGCATTCGAATTAAATCGGGTGATGCTGAGGGAATTAGATTAGGAAATGAGACACTTAAAGTAGTGAAGGAGTTTTGCTATTTGGGGAGCAAAATAACTGATGATGGTCGAAGTAGAGAGGATATAAAATGTAGACTGGCAATGGCAAGTAAATCGTTTCTGAAGAAGAGAAATTTGTCAACATCGAGTATAGATTTAAGTGTCAGGAAGTCGTTTCTGAAAGTATTTGTATGGAGTGTAGCCATGTATGGAAGTGAAACATGGACGACAACTAGTTTGGACAAGAAGAGAATAGAAGCTTTCGAAATGTGGTGCTACAGAAGAATGCTGAAGATTAGATGGGTAGATCACATAACTAATGAGGAAGTATTGAATAGGATTGGGGAGAAGAGAAGTTTGTGGCACAACTGGACTAGAAAAAGGGATCGGTTGGTAGGACATGTTCTGAGGCATCAAGGGATCACCAGTTTAGCATTGGAGGGCAGGGTGGAGGGTAAAAATCGTAGAGGGAGACCAAGAGATGAATACAGTAAGCAGATTTAGACAGATGTAGGTTGCAGTAGGTACTGGGAGATGAAGAAGCTTGCACCGGATAGAGTAGCTTGGAGAGCAGCATCAAACCAGTCTCTGGACTGAAGACCACAACAACAACATAACTACTTGGCCCAATTTGTTTTTTAAATTCCAGACAACTGCACATAGTTTTCAACAGAAGTTGTAGAGAATTTAATTTTGTAAAAATGATGGTAATAATGTTAACTGGAATTGTATGAATGTGTCAAATAATCTGCTTTTATTAATACCATAGCACACGTTAATTAATGTTAAAACGGAAAAAACAAAGCTCGGTGTTAAGGAAGTTGTACATTGTACATACAATTTCACATTACATTCACAATAAATGTTTAGAAATGTCTCCACCGAGTTCAAGGCATTTAGCTGCACGCGTATGAACAGATTTTGTTGCTCGTTTCAGTTTCACAGGGTTGTTCTTAATTTCGTCTTTTGCATTCATAATGCGAGCAAGTAATACAGTAAGCAGATTTAGACGGATGTAGGTTGCAGTAGTTACTGGGAGATGAAGAAGCTTGCACCGGATAGAGTTGCTTGGAGAGCAGCATCAAACCAAAATGGTGTTGACTTTATCCTCAGTCCCCATAAACTATGTCTTTCATCCATCCCCATTCACAAAAATCCATTGGTGTTAAATCGGGCGATCTGTATGGCCACAAACGTGTAGCGCCACGACCATTTCTGGGAAATATGTTGATTTGAATGTGTAGTAATGGTGTTGGTGAAATGTGGAGGTTCGCCGTCATGTTGAAAATACATTTGCAATCGCGTAGCAAGTGGAACATCTTCGAGCTAGCGGGCCATTTCTTCTTGAATTAATTGTAAGTACGTCTCGCCAGTTAGACGTCTTGGGAAAATGAATGGTCCAATAAAGTGAGTGTTGATTAGACCACATCACACATTTATGCTAAATCGCTGCTGGAAATTGCGTTGCACTGTTGCGTGTGGGTTTGCTTCAGACAACACGTGCTCGTTATCTGAACTGCTTACACCATCTCGAGTAAACTGTGCATCAACAGTAAATAAAATGTTTTTGTGTAACCGACAATTAGTATTTAACCAGTTGCATAACTCCAAGCGAAGGGCAGGATCTCCGGGATGAAAGTGAAGCACTTTTTGTTTATGGTAAAGATACGGATTATTGTACTTCCGTGTACGCCATACCTTTGATTGTGGAATGCCTAATCGTTGAGAGATACCTCGTGTACTGGTACCCGGGCTACGTTGAACAGCATCCATAATATCCTCATCTTCTTCACGTATCAAGCGCTCGTACTGATTATGAACGCTAGGTCGAGAACCTGTCTACCTAAACATTCGGAATACTCCGATAATGGTTCGTGCATTCGTTATCCGAGTTGAATAACGTACGCGATATTCGTTAACTGCAGCCGTAGCATTATCATCACATTTCTCACAAATAAACCCCATATCGGCGTATTCCTCTGTTGTAAATTTGAAAGCATCCCTATTTCATAAATAATCTAGAAACTACAACAGTTACTATGTGGTTTCACTTAAATACACTATTGTTATTATGTTCTTTCACCGAAAAATACAGAAAACTAGCTCGTTTCAAGTCTAGGAAACGCCTGAAACAACTCGCTAACGGTAGCCAGGAATGACATAAACGTTTCTACATTCTTAATGGAAAGTAAACAAATTTACTTGTATAATAATCTTTGCTTCTCTAGATATTCTGGAACACTTCTGCAAATACACGTCTGTGACACGTTTTATTAGATTCAGCAGAACAATAACAACAAAATAAATGGAAATTGTGCTTTACTTTCACCACGTACAGTTTTGCGATGGCTTCATATTAGCCAAGTTGCTAAATTTCATGCAAAATATTTTATTAGCCGCAACTCCGTAATTAAACATTTGCGGACCTCTGTTTATGTGAACTTTTTTCTTTAGTTTTACTCGTAGAATAACATTAAAGTATTTGCATACCTTCTTGAATCGCCCCGTATATGTGGCGAAGTGGAACAACACGCCACAGTCATCAGGTAAAAGAACATACATCTTTGCCACTCCTATATACAAGCAAACTCTGCTGACCAAACGAGGTGGCGCAGTGGTTAGACACTGGACTCGCATTCGGGAGGACGACGGTTCAATCCCGCGTCCGGCCATCCTGATTTAGGTTTTCCATGATTTCCCTAAATCGCTCCAGGCACATGCCGGGATGGTTCCTTTGAAAGGGCACGGCCGACTTCCTTCCCCGTCCTTCCCTAATCCGATGAGATCGATGACCTCGCTGTCTGGTCTCCTTCCCCAAAACAACCAACCAACCATCTGCTGACCAAACGTGAAAGTAGCGAAACTTTACAGTCCACATTGTCAAACTATTATGCCATTTAAATGCCAATTAAAAGTGGGGTCAATTTAAAACCTGCTAACTAAAAGTCGACAACTAATCACGGCTTACATAAGATAAGACCTGAGACGCATTTTACATCATGAAAGACAGGTGAATTTTAAATTAGTGAGGACACAGATAATGACGCAGCACAGAAATGCGCCATTTCATAGGATAAAATGAAAAACATGCAAGGAGAATTGGAGCAAACATATTTCAATTCTAGTAGTCTATCTCCTCCTTCCCCCTCTGTCTTTCTCTTCCTTCTCTCTGCCCACCTCCTCTATCGCCCTCCCCCACTCTCTGTTCATCTCTTCCCGCCCCTCTCTTGTCCATCTCCTCTTTCCTTTCTATGTCCAAGTCGTCTTTCCCCATCTCCCTGTCCATCTCGTCCTCTTCCCTTTCTCTGTCCATCTCCTCCTCACCGTCTCTCTGTATCGTACAATGATATAATTTTGTAGTTGTGTTCAGCGGCATATGTCGATACTGCCCATAAAATTTGTTGCGAATGGAGTTAGTAGAAAAGAAGCAATAAATTTATACCTCATGACGTCATGCCTGATGCGACAGATTGTAACATGAACAGCGAAATTGTAGTAAGTGATTTTTTTTTTACTTTCGTTATTTTGTGGGGGTGACAAGCGAGAAAACATTTCGTGAAGTTTTCAAATTATGTGTAAGGCCTCTTGTCATTCTCACATACTGAATAGCGTGCGTAGTACCTACACAGTACGCAACGTTTTGTACTGTATTCCTGAGGTGGTCATGAACTTGAAGTGAGTAAATGCCATGTATAGATAATTATTGTATGAATAGCTGAAGAAGCATGCCATTGAGTAAACATATGCATTATATAGCAATTCCATGGACATTCGAGATTCTGTGTCTGAACTCTTTATTCTTTTGTCGTCTGTTATAGGGCTTGAAGAGAAAAGAATGATTGTCTGAAGTTCATCTTGCTGTAATAGTCTATGCAAGTTGAAAACGAAGAAAAAATATAGTTGTTCATAACTTAAAATTTGTGTACGATATTCAATAATGTGTATACTTCCACCTTACTTGTCCTGAGAAGGCGTGGCCTTAACGGAATATTGACCATTGTTAAGAGCCATACTAGAAAATTATTAGTAATTTTCTTTCAGTTCATGTTCGAGACGTGCCGCCGGTTAGGACACTAAACTTTCGTTCAGATTCTACGAGCTGTGTGGCCGCTACGAATAATTTAATATATTTCACGTTCAGATTTTCTCAAGGTTGCAAGATAACATCCCAGGCAGAAAGGCCTGGTCGCACGAATCTATTTATAATATAAGATTTCATCTGCAAAAGATAGTGCTTGTTATCTTATAGTGGTACTCGAGACGAAACAACGGTCTGGAGTTACGTATTTTATTACTTCAAATTGAACTGTCATACGAAATATTATCTGGTGCTATAAGCACATGAGTTTTGCAGCAAATAGTGTGGAAGTGTGGATTAAACACACTGAAGGTTGTGATTCTTAAAGTTTTCCCGGACTTACTGAATATCCTATGAAGTTTCGGGATTGCAGCCGTATTACGTTGACTTCTTGCCACAATATTTCGGCTGGCAACCGTCCAGCCATCTTCAGCCGAAATATTGTGGCAAGAAATCAACGTAACACGGCTGCAATCCCAAAATTTCATAGAATACACTGATGGTTGTATAGGCATTGTATTCGTTACTTTGAATGGTATCAAATGGTTCAAATGGCTCTGAGCACTATAGGACTTAACATCTGAGGTCATCAGTCCCCTAGAACTTAGAACTACTTAAACCTAACTAACCTAAGGAGATTACACACACCCATGCCCGAGGCAGGATTCGAACCTGGGACCGCAGCGGTCGCGCGGTTCCAGACTGAAGCGCCTAGAACCGCTCGGCCACACCGGCCGGCTGAATGGTATCACCTAGCACATATAAAACACTTAAATCATTTTCACAAACATAATAAAATTCGAATGTCAAAAAGATAGCCTTTTCAAAAAGTGAGTATTTTTCCCTAGTTCGCGTAATATTCTTCAAATCAGTATCTTGTACTAAAAGCTTTCTAAAGTATCCTGTGTTCCTTCTCAGGCTTCAAGCTATCTCGTTACCAAATTGGTAATCGGTTCAGCGAGTTAGTAATAATTAATTTAAACGTCATGCATATGCGCCAGTTTCTCACTCATCTCAGTGTTGATGACGTCATATATCCTGAACGATGTGCTGTACAATGATATATTGTTGCAGGTACATTCACTGCTATGTGTGAACACAGGGCCGGCCGGAGTGGCCGAGCGGTTCTGGGCACTACAGTCTGGAACCGCGCTACCGCTACGGTCGCAGGTTCGAATCCTGCCTCGGGCATGAATGTGTGTGATGTTCAAGTAGCTCTAAGTTCTAGGGGACTGATGACCTCAGAAGTTAAGTCCCTTAGTGCTCAGAGCCATTTGAACCATTTTTTTTTTTTTTTTTTTTTTTTGTGAACACAGTCTGCAGAATGTGTCGCGAATACAGTTACAATACGAAAATGTACAGCGAAAATGTGATAAACGATTTTAGCTGCTGGTGGGGGTGGGGGACGTCAAAGCGAAAAAGTTTCGTAAATGTTTGAAATTATGTGTAAAGTATGTTGAAAATCACTGAGTGCTTTCGTTCTCAAATACTGGATGAATAAAGTTTGCGTATTCGCACTTAATTTCACCCCCACCGTCACCCCTTTGATAGGTTGTTCTTACTCCGGCAGCCATTCTTTCTAGACAGTAAGTGATACATGTACCAAGTTCGGTTGAAATCGGTCCTCTGGTTTCGGGGGGCTGTGGAACATACGTACATACATGCATACATACATTTTTGCAATATATATCGATACTTTTCTTTCGCGTACCGATTTTGGTGAGATAAATCCTATGCGGTCTCAGAAGTTATACTCAAGTTATCTGCAAAACCCTCACGAAGATTCTTTGTTTTGGAGAATAACATGTTCAACGAACACAGACAGACAAGGCAGTTTTAGCAAAACTTTAAATAACGATATCTTTTTTCCGCATCCGGTTCTGATGAAATAAATTGCATACGTTGCCCCAAGCTATGCTGAAGTTACCTGCGAAAGTCCCATGAAAATTCGTCTAGTAGTTTCGGAGATTAGCTTATTCAAAGACAAACACTAACACGCAGGTCTTACAAACTTCTTATCAGTATAGATAGATATGTACGACTTTCTGCCAATAAATACAGACACTTTCTGTAGATGTTGCAAACTAGCTGTCCATTGCAAATGTTGTAATAGACTGTCACTGCACCGTTAGTGAAACTAGTCACCTTTGCGCAGTGGCAATATCGTAACCAATGAGGTTTATCGAGGTGCGATTATTGCTAGTTGAAAACTTTTACCAACAGCACGTCTAGTGGACGTGAAATACCGTCCGCTACGGCAAATTTGCAAACTCCTCCGGGAATAATTATAAAAAGCCGGCACAGCAGCTCAGCGTGTTCGGTCAGAGCGTTAGCTGCCTCTGTAATAAAAAAAAGAAAATAAGTTCACCGATAAAAAACGAACTAAAACGGGTGTCTTACGACGTCAGCCCCGAGCAGATAAAACGAACGATAGCGAACAAAATGATATTACAAAAAATGGTAACGTTCTTGCCTCGCATCCAGCGGGCCCGTGTTCGATTCCCGGTCGGGTTGGAGGTTTTCTCCGTTTGTGGATTGGGTGTTGTACTGTCCTTATCATCACTTCATCCTCATCCCCAGCACGCGAATCGCCCAATGTGGCGCCGACTGCAATAAGACACGCACTCGGTGGCCGAATTTCCCCGGATGGGGCCTCCCGGTCAACAATGCCATACGATCATTTTATTTACCACCTCTTGCTTTGAGAGTGGTCTTAGTTCTCCGAGGTCGAGTATTAACACTTTTCTTCTGATATCCCATTCAAATGAAGCCAGCCGTTGATGGTTAGATCATGCAAAGCTATCAGATTTCGACGATATTGATTGCTTCGTTTCATCCACTATTCTAAATACTCCTATACATTTCCTACGGAATTAAGATCTGCTGATGTCCTGCGACATTCGATGTGCCTGAACATTAACCAAAACAGAAACGCATACTTGAAGTCGTGTGAAAAGGATTATTTTCGTCTTGGTAAATGAGACTTTGCACAGAATACGAACCATAAAGAATAGAAGAAAGGTCGACATTTGCTCACCTTTTTTTTTTTGGTCAACAGTCTACTGACTGGTTTGATGCGGCCCGCCACGAATTCCTTTCCTGTGCTAACCTCTTCATCTCAGAGTAGCACTTGCAACCTACGTCCTCAATTATTTGCTTGACGTATTCCAATATCTGTCTTCCTCTACAGTTTTTGCCCTCTACAGCTCCCTCTAGTACCATGGAAGTCATTCCCTCATGTCTTAGCAGATGTCCTATCATCCTGTCCCTTCTCCTTATCAGTGTTTTCCACATATTCCTTTCCTCTCCGATTCTGCGTAGATCCTCCTCATTCCTTACCTTACCAGTCCATCTAATTTTCAACATTCGTCTATAGCACCACATCTCAAATGCTTCGATTCTCTTCTGTTCCGGTTTTCCCACAGTCCATGTTTCACTACCATACAATGCTGTACTCCAGACGTACATACTCAGAAATTTCTTCCTCAAATTAAGGCCGATATTTGATATTAGTAGACTTCTCTTGGCCAGAAATGCCTTTTTTGCCATAGCGAGTCTGCTTTTGATGTCCTCCTTGCTCCGTCCGTCATTGGTTATTTTACTGCCTAGGTAGCAAAATTCCTTAACTTCATTGACTTCGTGACCATCAATCCTGATGTTAAGATTCTCGCTTTTCTCATTTGTACTACTTCTCATTACTTTCGTCTTTCTCCGATTTACTCTCAAACCATACTGTGTACTCATTAGACTGTTCATTCCGTTCAGCAGATCATTTAATTCTTCTTCACTTTCACTCAGGATAGCAATGTCATCAGCGAATCGTACCATTGATATCCTTTCACCTTGTATTTTAATTCCACTCCTGAACCTTTCTTTTATTTCCATCATTGCTTCCTCGATGTACAGATTGAAGAGTAGGGGCGAAAGGCTACAGCCTTGTCTTACACCCTTCTTAATACGAGCACTTCGTTCTTGATCGTCCACTCTTATTATTCCCTCTTGGTTGTTGTACATATTGTATATGACCCGTCTCTCCCTATAGCTTACCCCTACTTTTTTCAGAATCTCGAACAGCTTGCACCATTTTATATTGTCGAACGCTTTTTCCAGGTCGACAAATCCTATGAAAGTGTCTTGATTTTTCTTTAGCCTTGCTTCCATTACTAGCCGTAACGTCAGAATTGCCTCTCTCGTCCCTTTACTTTTCCTAAAGCCAACCTGATCGTCACCTAGTGCATTCTCAATTTTCTTTTCCATTCTTCTGTATATTATTCTTGTAAGTAGCTTCGGTGCATGAGCTGTTAAGCTGATTGTGCGATAATTCTCGCACTTGTCAGCTCTTGCCGTCTTCGGAATTGTGCGGATGATGCTTTTCCGAAAGTCAGATGGTATGTCGCCAGACTCATATATTCTACACACCAACGTGAATAGTCGTTTTGTTGCCACTTCCCCCAATGATTTCAGAAATTCTGATAGAATGTTATCTATCCCTTCTACCTTATTTGACCGTAAGTCCTCCAAAGCTCTTTAAAATTCCAATAGTGGATCCCCTATCTCTTCTAAATCGACTCCTGTTTCTTCTTCTATCACATCAGACAAATCTTCACCCTCACAGAGGCTTTCAATGTATTCTTTCCACCTATCTGCTCTCTACTCTGCATTTAACAGTGGAATTCCCGTTGCACTCTTAATGTTACCACCGTTGCTTTTAATGTCACCAAAGGTTGTTTTGACTTTCCTGTATGCTGAGTCTGTCCTTCCGACAATCATATCTTTATCGATGTCTTCACATTTTTCCTGCAGCCATTTCGTCTTAGCTTCCCTGCACTTCCTATTTATTTCATTCCTCAGCGACTTGTATTTCTGTATTCCTGTTTTTCCGGGAACGTGTTTGTACTTCCTCCTTCCATCAATCAAGTGAAGTATTTCTTCTGTTACCCATGGTTTCTTCGCAGCTACCTTCTTTGTACCTATGTTTTCCTCCCAACTTCTGTGATGGCCCTTTTTAGAGATGTCCATTCCTCTTCAACTGTACTGCCTACTGCGCTATTCCTTATTGCTGTATCTATAGCGTTAGAGAACTTCAAACGTATCTTGTCATTCCTTAGTACTTCCGTATCCCACTTCTTTGCGTATTGATTCTTCCTGACTAATGTCTTGAACTTCAGCCTACTCTTCATCACTACTATATTGTGATCTGAGTCTATATCTGCTCCTGGGTACGCCTTACAATCCAGTATCTGATTTCGGAATCTCTGTCTGACCATGATGTAATCTAATTGAAATCTTCCCGTATCTCCCGGCCTTTTCCAAGTATACCTCCTCCTCTTTTGATTCTTGAACAGGGTATTCGCTATTACTAGCTGAAACTTGTTACAGAACTCAATTAGTCTTTCTCTTCTTTCATTCCATGTCCCAAGCCCATATTCTCCTGTAACCTTTTCTTCTACTCCTTCCCCTACAACTGCATTCCAGTCGCCCATTACTATTAGATTTTCGTCCCCCTTTACATACTGCATTACCCTTTCAATATCCTCATACACTGTCTCAATCTGTTCATCTTCAGCTTGCGACGTCGGCATGTATACCTGAACTATCGTTGTCGGTGTTGGTCTGCTGTCGATTCTGATTAGAACAACCCGGTCACTGAACTGTTCACAGTAACACACCCTCTGCCCTACCTTCCTATTCATAACGAATCCTACACCTGTTATACCATTTTCTGCTGCTGTTGATATTACCCGATACTCATCTGACCAGAAATCCTTGTCTTCCTTCGACTTCACTTCACTGACCCCTACTATATCTAGATTGAGCCTTTGCATTTACCTTTTCAGATTTTCTAGTTTCGCTACCACGTTCAAGTTTCTGACATTCCACGCCCCGACTCGTAGAACGTTATCCTTTCGTTGATTATTCAATCTTTTTCTCATGGTAACCTCCCCCTTGGCAGTCCCCTCCCGGAGATCCGAATGGGGGACTATTCCGGAATATTTTGCCAATGGAGAGATCATCATGATACGTCTTCAATTACAGGCCACATGCCCTGTGGATACACGTTACGTGTCTTTAATGCAGTGGTTTCCATTGCCTTCTGCATCCTCATGTCGTTGATCATTGCTGATTCTTCCGCCTTTAGGGGCAATTTCCCACCACTAGGACAAGAGAGTGCCCTGAACCTCTATCCGCTCCTCCGCCCTCTCTGACAAGGCCGTTGGCAGAATGAGGCTGACTTCTTATGCCGGAAGTCTTCGGCCGCCAATGCTGATTATTTATCAAAATTTAGGCAGGGGATCGAACCCGGGACCGAAGACGTTTTGATTATGAATCAAAGACGCTACCCCTAGACCACGGGTACAATCCCTCACCTAGAATGCTGAAACAAACATCCGCGCTTATTTTGTACGAGATGGAAGTCTGTCAAGGAATATTGTAGGGAATGGTTTAAAAAAATTTATTTCAGAGGCCGCAATCGAGCCTTTACTAGTTCTCTCCCAGTGTAACTTTGTCTGTGCCTACGTGACACAAGGTGGCTGCCTTTCTGAAACGACGCCGTTCTGTCCGGTTACAGCTGCGGACAAGAGACACACTCAGCGCTCTGCTGAAGTTGCTAGCGAATTCACGGCCTCAGGCTTAGCCAACAGTGCGCGTGGGAGGCAAGTCACTTTTGTGGACGCTGGAAGGTTCTGAAGGACGGATCACAGTTGCTTCTCTCCCTTGTGGTCTAGAGCTCGAGTAGAATAGACGTCTTTCTTGGGAGGCAAAGCCTCTGGCTCTGCATCCCATGGCTGGCCGCCAACAGATCTTAACATGAAGTGCTACCGCTCCCGTTGCCCACTTCATTTCGTTTGTTCGACCTCCTAGACTGGCCTACGCCAGGCAAGTTTCTACCCTAGGCTCGTTCCGTGTATCCCACACAGCGAAGTCTGTTCCCTACAGGGTGGTCCATTGATAGTGACCGGGCCAAATATGTCACGAAATAAGCACCAAACGAAAAAACTACAAAAAACGAAACTCGTCTACCTTGAAGGGGGAAACCAGATGGCGCTATGGTTGGCCCGCTAGATGGCGCTGCCATAGGTCAAACGAATATCAACTGCGTTTTTTTAAAATAGGAACCCCCATTTTTTATTACATATTCGTGTAGTACGTAAAGAAATATGAATGTTTTAGTTGGACCACTTTTTTCGCTTTGTGATAGATGGCGCTGTAATAGTCACAAACGTATAAGTACGTGGTACCACGTAACATTCCGCCAGTCCGGATGGTGATACATTACCCGTGTTAAAATGGACCAATTGCGGAAAAGGTCGATATCGTGTTGATGTGTGGCTGTTGTGATCAAAATGCCCAACGGGCGTGTGCTATGTATGCTGCTTGATATCCTGGACGACATCATCGAAGGGTCCGGACCGTTCGCCGGATAGTTACGTTATTTAAGGAAACAGGAAGTGTTCAGCCACATGTGAAACGTCAACCACGACCTGCAGCAAATGATGATGCCCAAGTAGGTGTTTTAGGTGCTGTCGCTGCTAATCCGCACATCAGTAGCAGACAAATTGCGCCAGAATCGGAAATCTCAAAAACGTCGGTGTTGAGAATGCTACATCAACATCGATTGCACCAGTACCATATTTCTATGCACCAGGAATGGATGGCGACGACTTTGAACGTCGTGTACAATTCTGCCACAGGGCACAAGAGAAATTTCGGGACGATGACACTTTTGCACGCGCTCTATTTGACGACGAAGCGTCATTCACCAACAGCGGTAACGTAAACCGGCATCATATGTACTATTGGGCAACGGAAAATCCACTATGGCTGAGACAAGTGGAACATCAGCTACCTTGGCAGGTTAATGTAGGGTGCAGCATTATGGGAGGAAGGATAATTGGCCACCAATTTATCGATGGCAATCTAAATGGTGCACTGTATGCTGAGTTCCTACGTAATGTTCTACCGATGTTACTACAAGATGTTCCACTGTATGACAGTATGGCGATGTACGTCCTACATGATGGATGTCCGGCACATAGCTCGCGTGTGGTTGAACCGGTATTGAATAGAATATTTCATGACAGGTGGAATGGTCGTGGAAGCACCATACCGTGCCGCAGGTTCACCGGATCTGACGTCCCCGGATTTCTTTCTGTGGGGAAAGTTGAAGGATATTTGCTATCGTGATCCACCGACAACGCCTGACAACAAGTGCCAGTGCATCGTCAATGTATGTGCGAACATTACGGAAGGCGAAGTACTTGCTGTTGAGAGGAATGTCGTTACACGTATTGCCAAACGCATTGAAGTTGACGGACATCGTTTTGAGCATTTACATTATTGAATTGATGTGGTATTTACAGGTAATCACGCTGTAACAGCATGCGTTCCAGAAATGATAAGTTCACAAAGGTACATGTATCACATTGGAACAACCGTAATAAAATGTTCAAACATACCTACGTTCTGCATTTTAATCTAAAAAACCTACCTGTTACCAACTGTTCGTCTAAAATTGTGAGTCATATGTTTGTGACTATTGCAGCGCCTTCTATCACAAAGCGAAAAAAGTGGTCCAACGAAAACATTCATATTTCTTTACGTACTACACGAATACGTAATAAAAAATGGGGGTTCCTATTTAAAAAAAAAAACACAGTTGATATTCGTTTGACCTATGGCAGCGCCATCCAGCGGGCCAACCATAGGCCATATGGTTTCCCCCTTCAAACTGTACAGGTTTCGTTCTTTGTAGTTTTTTCGTTTGACGCTTATTTCGTGAGATATTTGGCCCGGTCACGATCAATGGACCACCCTGCATATTTCACCTAATGTGGTGTCCCACCGTTTAACGTCAGCCCTGGGCGCCCACCTGACAAATCCTGACTGCTTGACGAACTGTTGGTTGTCGTCAGAAGCGGAATGCAACAACCTTCATCTCCCCGCGACTGGACTTTGGTGAAGAATCGCGGATCGTTCTCACCTTTCGGTCCATTGGGCGACCGTTTGCAGCTGATTCATGTTCAGTGTTGTGTAGCCGGTCAGTATTTGCGCTGTTATTACGCTGCAAGACGAGCCCGGGCGCAACAACGCGTCGGCCTGCTGTCGCGCCAGACGCTGCTTGCCCACATATCTGCAGCCAAGTAAAAGTCTACTGCGTCGCCTCGCTGCCTGCTGTAGCGCGGGCTGAGTCCCAGGGAGACGGGAAACAGTGCCGCAACAACACGTACACGCTGGGTACAACAAGCTGTGCCTCGGAGCGCATCATTATGCTCTGTGCCGCATGACAATCACAGCCGGCTTAGTGGCTCTCCGTCCACACAGTGGTGCAAACGCTGGCGAAGTACTGGCCAATATACAGGGCGAAGAAAAATATGCACTTTTTTTCCTTATGGGACTTAACTGCTAAGGTTATCAGTTCCTAAGCTTACACACTACTTAACCTAAATTATCCTAAGGACAAACACACACACCCATGCCCGAGGGAGGACTCGAAACTCCGCTGGGATCAGCCGCACAGTCCAGGACTGCAGCGCCTGAGACCGCTCGGCTAATCCCGCGCGAAATTCGCGGACTTTGCAGCGCGATTCCTCACATACTGCCACAAAATTTCGCCCTGCGCGTATTTCGAGCAGTGAACGGACGTTAAAGATTGGCAGTCTGGCAACACTCCAATCACATGTACGGTAACTACCTCTATCAGCAATTCGAGCAGTGTTGTGTAATTGGTGCAGTGGATAGTATTTTAAGTTGGCTTTCTGGGTCGAGGCATATTTGTTTTTACTTACTAAAAGTAGTCTGCGTGGTAAAGGAACTAGTGTCTTAAAAGTCTTACAGCGATTACACTGGGTCTTCTACAAAACATTTGCAGTTACGTACTATGAACACAGAAATGGGCGTACAATCGTTTTCATTGCTCAGCTTTTAAAGAAGTCTTTTGCACATCGTGGGTGGTTCAAATGGTTCAAATGGCTCTGAGCACTAAGGGACCTAACGTCTGATGTCATCGGTCCCCTAGAACTTAGAACTAACTAAGGACATCACAGACATCCATGCCCGAGGCAGGATTCGAACCTGCGACCGTGGCAGTCGCGCGGTTCTGGACTGAAGCACCTAGAACCGCTCGGCCACCGCGGCCGGCCACGTCGTGGACTCGAATTGTTTCGCACCACTGCATCTACTAGATTCCAGACTGTTTTTGTCTGTGTACCCTCCCCCAATAATCCCATTGAAATTATTTGCGAAGCACCTACTAGCCCTGCTGGTGACGTAAGGCCCTAACGGATTGGAATGGATCTGAACGTGACAAGAATAAGGATATTAATCGATGGGAACTTGGGGGAGGGTACACACAAAACAAGTTTTTAATCTATTAGATGCAGTGATGTGAAACAATTCGCGTCCACGACATGCAAAAGGCTTCTCTAAAAGCTATATCGAAATTAGTAACAGTTAAATGAGGTATAAGCTATCAGCTATCACAATAAAGATTCTACCAGCTTTTATTCGTGTTCTCTGCCTCGTGATGACTGGGTGTTGTGTGATGTCCTTAGGTTGGTTAGGTCTAAGTAGTTCTAAGTTGTAGGGGACTGATGACCATAGATGTTAAGTCCCATAGTGCTCAGAGCCATTTGAACCATTTTTTTATTCGTAATTATTGTTGCACGTATGATGGACGTCAATTATTAGGCCATTTGATGCATGAACTATTCGATAACTTTTGTCGTATGTCAAGATACGTTTTGGAGGGAAGCTATACCTGTTACTGTTCGTTTGGCGATGACACTTCGATTTCTTGCTTCAGGAGACATTTTTAAAAGCCTACATTTCCTGTTTAACATATCCACTAACGTAACATCGCTAACAGTGCCTGAAGTTTGCAAAGCAACATGTGGGGCCTTGAAATACAATGTTAAGGTAATTACTACTTTTAAAATTACGTTCAGTGTCAGTGTGTGTCAAAGGTACCATTACGTTTGAATAGCCTACATGTTCTTTCCAAATTCCCACTCATGCAGTTTCATTGCCAACGTCTAAGTACGCAAAGTCAATGTCTCAAACACCACAAAATTTCATCAGATAACTTAAGGAAAATGTAAATTACAGGCTGTGGGTATATGGAGGGACATTTGTTCATTGGCCAAAGGGCACTTTATTACAAAACCAAAGTAAATCAAAACTAAAAATCATTCACTGCTGTTGCACAATAATAATGTTTACTATTATGTGACCAGGTTGAAAAAAATCTGCCAATCAGTTGCAAATCGAAGATTTATTTAGCCCTTTACCTAGGCTTAGATATTTATAAAAATATATTCTTCAGAAGGAGTGGGCCCTAAATGTATACATAAACGGTAACAAACTATTTTTATATACGTAACACAATATTAATAACAGAAAAATATTTGTAAGGTAAACATACTCAGTTGTTACAGCTTGGTAAATTACATTAGCTGAATCAGAGCGGCTCTTGTCATATATAAAATTGATATAAAAACCAGAAACATCACATGCCATGGAATAAGACAGCAGCCAGATTCCCCTTAGTTTCCGTCAGAATAAATACACAAATGTATTCGCCTACTGGTAAAGGCTCTTATCTGCATAAAATTATAACAGGAGTCTAAATTTGCATCACATGAGTATTCACCGTTTGTAGCCGTTCATATACATTTTTAGGGCTCACTCCTTCTGAAGAAGATGCTTTGATATATACATCGAAACCTATGTCTAGGGCTAAATAAATCTTTGGTTTGCAACTGGTTGGCTGATGCTTTCAATCTCTTGGAATTTATACAGTTGCGGAATCACAGCCATGGTTAAGACTTTCTATTATGTCTTTGGGAGCAGTCACCCTCTGTTTCTTCCCCAGCCCAGAGCTCTGTGGCTGTTGCGCAGACTGCACATATTGGCTGTCACGTAAACTTTGGCACAGTGTAATGTATTCGTTTTTCACTGCTTGTTCTTCGTATAAGAAATAGTCTATTGCATGCATAGTGCCCTCCATTTCTCGTTCATCAGTTTTTTTTTCAATTTTCTATTTCATCAGGCTCTTATTCTTTTCTTTTTGATAATGCTTTCAAAATTGAGACGGCCTGGTCCATTTTTTTGGCATGTATTGTTTTTGGCTGTCTGCGGCGTTTGATATTGACAGGAGTTTCTGTTGATTTTTTTGCCACTGAATATGTGTCTTCTGTTCCATAGTCTGTTTTATTGGAAAAGCCTGAAAGAAACTCACAATGTCAGCTATTGGAAGCTGTATCCTAAAATTAATAATGTGAACCACAATCATTTGTACAACTATAATGAAAGTACTAATTAGTTTTTGTTTATTTCTCTTTCACTTGCCTGCAAGTAGTGAAGAATAGTTACTCCAGCGAAAAGATTTGAAAGCAGTTGGCAATTTCCACATTGTCTGGGAGCTTTGGACAGCAAAGATGTCAAAATACAGGCTCCTATGAATAGCGGATCACAGTTTTTTAATTATAAAAATAGTTTCAGTATAATACAACTAAGTCCAGCAGACAGTATCTACAACTTTCTATTTGCGGATATCTGTACCCGTGACCAGATAAGTGATGGTGGAGTTTTCCATGACAGTTTGCTTTACCGTAAACTTCAGGACACTGATACATTTCCCCAAACAACTTCTCTTCCTCGTCGAAATCTGCCACTTCCCTATGTTTCTGTCGCAGATGCCGCTTTTGCGTTAACAGACAGAATTACAAAGCTTTATCCTGCAGTACCACCAAGTGGTAGTCAACAGGATATATTCAATCAGCAGTGATCACGCGCCAGAGTTGTAACTGAATGTACATTTGGTATAGTGACACTTGTTTTCACAGTTTGTGTTATTCAGAAACTAATGTTGTCATCACCAGAAAAAGCAATACTTGTAAAGCTCACTTGTATAATATTGCACAACTTCTTAAAGAAAAGCAGAACTTCACATAGCATGTACATGCCAGAAGGTGCATCTTACAAGAAAATAAACCTTTAAACGCACATTTGCATGCTGAGCTCTTATTAGTAGTAAATGTAATTATAAGTAATGAAATACAGAAATAATTTGAGCCATAAATATAGTCCTCGAATGTATAAATGTTGTATGCAGTTGCTGGAAACATTTGAAGATTTTTGATCATCAGATTATTGGTGGAATAAGAGGCACCTTTTGTTTTCTAGATCTTTTCCAGATCGGACGTATTTTGGTACACCGCCATTAATACTAGACTATTTTATTAATACATTCACAAGTTGCAACCAAACGGCATTCGCATAGTGCAAGTCTCAGTGAAAATGTCGTAATATAATTGTGTTTTTATTTTAGAATGTACTGTTATTACTAACCTATGTATGTTTTATTTTGTATCTTCAGTCATTGTAAGATTGTTGGGTGACTTGGCATGGCAAAATGTTCCGTACTTCTAAGCAAAAATGTCGTCCAGCTCGATCCACCATCGTCTTCGGGTGCTGTCTTATTACGAAGTCCGATTTTAGTGAAACCACGCGGTTAAAAATACATGAACAGACCTTTAACAAAAAAAAGCCATGCTCAAGCGCTGAGAGTTTTTATGATATTTAATATCCATTACTGTAATTCATTGTATTGTCTCGATCAACTTTTTTCTTCATCACGCTTTAGTTACGTAGTTTTTATTTCAAAAATCGTGTATAGTCACTGTCTCTGTTCTGCTGTGCTCTGATTGTCGCGCTGTTAATACCGCAGTATCAAAATGGCTGAGGCTGCTTCCTGCTCCGTAGCGATACATGCGTGTGGAACACGTTTAAAAAGTGCCGAGAAATAGGTTGTTCTTAGTGTTTCTCACAAATTTACAGAAAAAGTCGGCTTTGAAGTTTTCCGAGGGATTGTATTTGATACAATTGAGACACACTGGGTGTATAGCGAATAGGTAGCGTAATAGACTGATAATCTGGTGCAGTTCATGTATAGCTGGTTCGTGTCTCGCCTTTTTTTTCGTTCAATTTGAAATACCTGCATCTCGTAATTGTAAGATTTATCATCATTTTTATGAATAATGCGCGTCTTCTTGTTTCTAATTACATATTGCACGTGATATTACCGTTTTCATTTCAAACATAAATTCTTAGTTATCGATATTTTATAAAAGTTTGTTACAAAAGGTTGCCTAATTAATAAAACATAACAATTTAATTTTTTTGGACAAAAATGAAGCCGGCCGGTGTGACCGAGCGGTTCTAGGCGCTTCAGTCTGGAACCGCGCGACCGCTACGGTCGCAGGTTCGAATCCTGCCTCGGGCATGGATGTGTGTGATGTCCTTAGGTTAGTTCTAAGTTCTAGGGGACTGATGACCTCAGATATTAAGTCCCATAGTGCTCAGAGTCATTATTTGACAAAAATGAAAAACTTAATAGCACAGATGTAGTCTCACACGGGCCTGAGTGATCACTGTTGTAGGAATATTAAAAACAGCCATTTTAACAGCATCGAGCTAACCATACAAATAATGCTGCATTTTTACATTTGCCACAACAAGACTTTTAAGCTGCCAGACGTACTGGAAGTAACGCACGCAGCTTTTTCACATTTCACTGCCGAACGCTGTCCGCATATGGAATGGCACGTCATAAAATAAAAGGAGAAAATGCGGCGTCTGGGTTGCTTCGTGGATTCTGTTGTTGATCTACTAATTCTTAACGTAGCAGATGACAGTTCCAGAACTGAAATGTATTTCTCGGGCTCGAATAGGGAAGGGGCTAAAAGATTACCTGGCGACTGACTGAAATTAATACGTTCAATGGCTTCAGTACTCGACAATACCTTGAAATCCCTGCAGCATGCTTTTGCTTCACACATAGCTCGCTCAGAAAGTGTTTAAATTAGGAATTTTCATCTCTCTTGTTTCTAATTAGACTACTACGTCAGGTGAGAACGAGAGCATTTATGCTTTGTGTCTGGGCAGCTAAGAAGCGTGCAGTAATGCTGGAGTTTTTCTCGAAATTATTTCATTCTCTTCAAAAATAAAATGACATTCGAAGCTATATTGTTTCTCTGCTCGTGTCTTTTTACGTCTGAACTGCAACTGCTCACATCATGGCAGATTAGTTGGACCAGCTGGCTGGCCACTGCTGTCAAAGTTAATGCGCCAGTAAAGCTGTTGTCCCGCATTATCACGCAGTCTATATGCGTGTAAAACAGCATAAAATGTATCCTTGTGATCGTACTTGACTATGCTGGACACAGCTTGGCTTTCGCTCGACGTGAAACGAAATCCGATGAGAGTTCACGCAAACGCTGAAGAATACGTGGTGTAATGTTTGCATCGGCTTTAATCGTATGAAGAACACAGTATATGTACTAAGGCACTGACAATGATTTGTGCAGAGAAAAACGTATAGCGTGAATAGGGACTCTCAGATCTGTAAATTATAGTTTTAAATAGAGAAGTACTGTAACTTTTAGAGCTCAGTTGTTGCATCACATGCTATTATTTGGTCTCCTATTGCCTGTGATGTGAAAATATGGTAAGAACTATTTTCCTAGAAGGTCATACATCGTACACAGAATCAAATACGTTTAGAGAAAAAAATTCCAGGACATTGCGATACTAGGCTGAGGTTTTATGCCCCAGTGCGATTGCTGCTTATATGGCTTTCTTCCTCTCTATACTCAGAGGTATATTGTTTAGAGTTAAATTTTGCATCTTATGAAGTTATTGCCTTTCGCTTGGAGGTATCTTTACGTAAGGTATATTGAATGTGTAGTTGTTCCTAGATAAGCGCTTCTGATGTATATTGGTTGGATAGTTACTTCCGTTGGACCTGTGTCTGCAGTGGATTTCTTATCCTTGTTTTAACTCCATTGTCGTCGAAGCATGTCACGCTTAGTTGTTGTGATGAGAACTTTCTATAGATATATATTTAAGAGTTTTCATTTGTCTCAATAGGTTTGCAGCTAGAAAAATTTGTCTGGCAAGCACAAAGGCTTCCAGCCGTTCATGGCATTTTCTTCCGTTTTGCGTCCGTGCCACGACCCATCCTATTTTCTTTCTTTTTTCCATAAGTACTATTCCTGCGACACGATGAGCGTAGGCTCTTACGGTTTGCTCCACAGACGTGAGAGTATTATGAACCCTACAAACTCCTGATGTTCGAAAACCGCGCCTGCAAGGTTGCTGAAATGATCGGTGCACTAAACCCAATCACCTTAAGGCGAGTGTATTTTTATTGGAAGACCAGCCACAGACGCGAAATCTGCGTCTAGGCCTTGAAAAAAAAGTGGCAACCATTAGGTTGTGGCCATCCTATTATTGTAATCAGATTACTGGTGGGACTAGACGACTTGGAGCTCCAAACGCATTCACAGTCTTAATTACCCACGTGTTGCCAGAACCGATAGGACGCTGGGTGACTTGCTGGATTAAGGAATAAAAGGAATGAACTTCCTTCGTCTTCTCTTTCTCTCCTTTTTTCATCTTTCTACATTTTCTCAATCTTGCAGTCTTCCTCTCTCCATGGCTTCTGTGTTTTTCATAAGGGGTAGATGCTTGTAAACGATCAACTCAATGCACGAAGCTACGATGTATTAAGTGATGTACTATACAGTGAGTTATAATGAATGATGAAAGAGAATTGATCTGTTGTACCGCTGTAAGTTACTAAGTGGAGATATGTTGGACTTTGCCTGCTATCCCCCCGAGAACAGCGAAGGTCTGTTGATACGATGAAATGTATGAGGATGTTTTTATTGAGGATATCTGTGAGAAGGTAAGAGGTCTTGTGGGTAATGTGGTTAAAGGCAATTATGCACAGATAAGAGTTCCTGTGCCAGTTGTTTTAAGTGATATGGTTTCTGTTGTACATAATGTTTTGTGGTGGCAGCTATGGAGGATACATTTTAAGATAATGTGGAGATGACAGAGGGCCGATTGTATAAAGCATTTTACTGTAGATTAAGATAGAAAATGACTTAGGATCAAGCTTAGCCTGGAAATCTGCTTTATATAAAAGCTAATCCCAGATCATATTTCTTTCAGTGGGATCAATTTTTTTATCTATTTTGAGGGCCTCCATTCTTAATTCACGTGCTTGCTTGCAAGCACGCGCTGTACTTCGATTTTATGTCCACATTCGAGGAATTCTAAAATTCTCTTGCAAAACTGATATTTCTTATCGAGAACATTTTCTGTTCTTTTGTTTTTTGGACGAGATTCTGATACTGTAACAGAGTCCTGGCTGGCGTGTTGCTCATCTACCTGTAATCAGAGGTTTTTTCCGTGCAAAATACGCGATGTTGTGTTGTCACAGTAAAGTTGTTACATTATTTTAGTGAATTGGCGTTCTTACATTCTCCCCTTCGTTTTCATTTTCATTGTCTTCAACAGGAGCAATATTTTCATTTGAAGTTACAGCTATCTCCCAATTTACTCATGTTGTGAACGAGCTGCAACCAGTGTTATCTGAATCTGTATCAGAACAAGAACGTAACGAATAACATTATTAGTTACCTTTTTCGCAGCAATCTTGCTTCAATAAAATGTATGCGATCGTATCAAAATGTTTGCAAACCACTGCACATAACGTCAGGATGAAAATCTGCATCGTCATCCTAGAGATTGTAAATAGGAAAAAATTGTGGATTAAGGGCTGCAGTCAGCTATGTCCACTTTCTGTAACAGTGGTCGTAACGAAATTACCGCCTCCTGTTCTATTCATTTCAACCTTGAGAGGTTTTGACACTGTTTTTGCTGTAGTTCACACCCCACATACATAAAAAATGAAATGTAATAGTTAGAAAGTACTTTTTGAACTTATACCTTGTCCCGCGCTAATGCTTTCTTGGTACTTTTCTTAACATTTTCGTAACACATTTTTAGACTCTTCCAATTACGGTCAGTCCCGATGTTACGAGAATTAAAGTCAACAACAACTTCTCTCCATGCCTTTACCTTGTTGGTCGCAGTGACTTCATCTGTTTTTTTTTTTTTTTCTTTTTTCCTACTCAGTTATATCTTTATACCGGTGGAACACAATTTCCAACAGGAAATCTTGTTTTCTGTTTATACGCTTCCATGGTTATAGCATGACATCTTCAATGATAAATACTGTGTATATATGATGTACGATACGTATCTGCGGTCGAAGCGCAGTACTCGCGTTGATAGCCGATTCCAGCTATGTTGCCAAGCATGTTACGTGCTACCTTAGATCAAATCTGTAGCTGCTTCCGTGGAGCCAAGTTTAGCTTCAGGCAATAGAACTGAGTCCTGAACGTAGTTCAATCTCTGATCTAATGCCAAATTTGATCTCCAGTCAGCGATGTTTATACGATCTGCCTCAAGTGGTGTAAAACGCATTGTTTTGTGCTGTCGGCCCAGAGGTCAGCGTAGAACTGCTAACCATGTTTTATTTTAGCGCAGCAATTTTCCAGTTGAGGCAACAGTGAGTTTTGGAGCCGTTAAATTGCAGCTTCTGTCACCTGCGAATGTTTGGTATAAGCAGAAACCCAATGGTGCAAACACATAGCCAGGCATAACTGTCGCCTCGCGTTAAGCCACCCACGTAACCTTTTCAGCAGAACTGTAATGAACTTGGTGGGAAAACTTTTCCATGATCTTGTGGAAGATCTTTTGTCTATTGCATGTGTTTTAACTTGTAGTTTTCCTCTAAGAGAATCTATTTGGGACAATGCACTTGCTCATTTGACTACTATATAGGGTGTAAGTTTTAAGTGGTTGTAAGTAAAAGTTAACAGTTTTGTGAGAAGGATGATCCAGGTGCATACCTATTTGTATTGTGTGGAGAATTTAAGTATTTCTGAAGATTTTGAGTTGTTTAAAAGTACTTTCTCTCATCTAATCTATAGATCTTTGTCATTTGATGATATTAAGCAATTTGCATTATTCAGCTTTGTTCTAGAATATTCACTTGTCAATCTATTTATTTTTTTTTTTTACAGGGATTTCAATTTGTCTGTCGAAATAATACATTAAGTTTACCTCGCTCAAGATTTTCTACAGTACTTTGTGTTGCAGTTCCGCTTGTTCATTGTTTCGTTTTGTTATCAAATACAGAATGTGAGTTTCCCTTCTCGGTGTATATTCTGTTTGTCTTTTGTTGTTGAATGGAGCGTTAGACTTCGAATTTTCATCTAACTTTATAACTGACATTCCACTGCTGTGCAAACGAACTAATTCCATTGTCGGTTCAGAAGCATTTATTTTTGTTATTTTCTTTCAAGGCGTCACTCATAAGGGTTAAAAATAATTGCACATTTTTAACTCTTATGTCAGCTCAACTGACCATTCTCGTCTACTCTCTCTTTAGAAAATTTTCTTGCGCTGTAATCAAAAAATGGTTCAAATGGCTCTGAGCACTATGGGTTCAAATGGCTCTGAGCACTATGGGACTTAACTTCTGTGGTCATCAGTCCCCTAGAACTTAGAACTACTTAAACCTAACTAACCTAAGGACATCACACACATCCATGCCCGAGGCAGGATTCGAACCTGCGACCGTAGCAGTCACGGCGCTGTAATCGCCAAAAATAATAACCTCTCTTTTCTTGGTCATCTGACGCAACCAGCGTAATTTTCATCCGAAACTTAAGTTACAATATCCATTGACACCACATTTCTTCTCGTTTCAAAATATATGTTATGCTGGAGCGTCTCTGTTGTCTGCCAATGCGAACAATAAATTCCGTAAATGGTGGCCAAAACTTCCTGAGTCTGAGGTTGCTAAGATTACACACCCTAGGACACCAATGCAGTCTTAAGCTGAGTACTTCTTGTTTAAATGTTTAAGTCGTTACACCTTACTTTATAGTAAAGGAGAAATTCTATTGTACGACTTCATTCCCCATAGCTCAGTTTCAAAATTCAAACAAGTGCTGCTGTAATGAGTGAATTACTTCTTAAAACTCGTTGTAATAGGTTGGATCAGTAGTCTAGGAGTAGCGTCTATGATTTGTAATCAAAACGTCTTTGGTCTCGGGTTCGAAACCCGCTACCGCTTAAAGTTTGATTAATAATCAACACTGGCGGCGGCCGAAAACGTCCGGCATAAGAAGTCACCCTCATTCCTCCAACGGCCTTGTCAAAGAGGGCGCAAGAGCGGACAGAGGTTCAGAGAACACTCTTGTCCTTTGGGTGGGAAATTGCCTCTAAAGGAGGAAGAATAACAATGATCAACGGTTTGAGGACACAGATGGCAATGGAAAATACTGCACTAAAGACACATAATGTGTACTCACAGGACATACGTCCTGTAAGTTAAAAAGTGTCATGATGATCTCTCCATTGGCAAAAGATTCCGGAATAGACCCCCCATTCGGATCTCTGGGAGGGGACTTGCAAGGGAGAGGTTACCATAAGAAAAAGATTGAATAATCAACGAAAGGATAACGTTCTACGAGTCGGGGTGTGGAATGTCAGGAGCTTTCACGTGGCAGGGAAGCTAGAAAGTCCGAAAAGGGAAATGCAGAGGCTCAATCTAGATATAGTAGGGATGAGGAAATTGTCATGGATAGAAGACAAGAATTGCGGTCAGATGAGTATAGGGTTGTACCCGTGGTCTAGGGGTAGCGTCTTTGATTCATAATCAAAAACGTCTAAATTTTGATAAATAATCAGCATTGGGGGCCGAAGACTTCCGGCATAAGAAAGCATCATTCTGCCAACGGCCTTGTCAAAGAGGGCGGGGGAGCGGATAGAGGTTCAGGGTACTCTCTTGTCCTAGGGGTGGGAAATTGCCCCTAAAGGCGGAAGAATCAGCAATGATCAACGACATGAGGATGCAGAAGGCAACGGAAACCACTGCATTAAAGACACGTAACGTGTATCCACAGGACATGTGGCCTGTAATTGAAGAAGTGTCATGATGATCTCTCCATTGGCAAAAGATTCCGGAATAGTCCCCCATTCGGATCCCCGGGAGGGGACTGCCAAGGGGGAGGTTACCATGAGAAAAAGATTGAATAATCAACGAAAGGATAACGTTCTACGAGTCGGGGCGTGGAATGTCAGAAGCTTGAACGTGATAGGGAAACTAGAAAATCTGAAAAGGGAAATGAAAAGGCTCAATCTAGATATAGTAGGGGTCAGTGAAGTGAAGTGGAAGGAAGACAAGGATTTCTGGTCAGATGAGTATCGGGTAATATCAACAGCAGCAGAAAATGGTATAACAGGTGTAGGATTCGTTATGAATAGGAAGGTAGGGCAGAGGGTGTGTTACTGTGAACAGTTCAGTGACCGGGTTGTTCTAATCAGAATCGACAGCAGACCAACACCGACAGCGATAGTTCAGGTATACATGCCCACGTCGCAAGCTGAAGATGAACAGATAGTAAAAGTGTATGAGGATATTGAAAGGGTAATGCAGTATGTAAAGGGGGACGAAAATCTAATAGTCATGGGCGACTGGAATGCAGTTGTAGGAGAAGGAGTAGAAGAAAAGATTACAGGAGAATATGGGCTTTGGACATGGAATGAAAGAGAAGAAAGACTAATTGAGTTCTGTAACATGTTTCAGCTAGTAATAGCGAATACCCTGTTCAAGAATCGAAAGAGGAGGAGGTATACTTGGAAAAGGCCGGGAGATACTGGAAGATTTCAATTAGATTACATCATGGTCAGACAGAGATTCTGAAATCAGATACTGGATTGTAAGGTGTACCCAGGAGCAGATATAGACTCAGATCACAATATAGTAGTGATGAAGAGTAGGCTGAAGTTCAAGACGTTAGTCATGAAGAATCAATACGCAAAGAAGTGGGTTACGGAAGTACTAAGGAATGACGAGATACGTTTAAAGTTCTCTAACGCTATAGATACAGCAATAAGGAATAGCGCAGTAGGCAGTACAGTTGAAGAGGAATGGACATCTCTAAAAAGGGCCATCACAGAAGTTGGGAATGAAAACATAGGTACAAAGAAGGTAGCTGCGAAGAAACCATGGGTAACAGAAGAAATACTTCAGTTGATTGATGAAAGGAGGAAGTACAAACATGTTCCGGGAAATACAAGTCGCTGAGGAATGAAATAAATAGGAAGTGCTGGGAAGCTAAGACGAAATGGCTGCAGGAAAAATGTGAAGACATCGAAAAAGATATGATTGTCGGAAGGACAGACTCAGCATACAGGTTACAGTCACATTGAGCATGGGATAGAGTCTTTAAGATGAATGCAATGAGCTGCTCCACACCTCTGGTAATGTGAGACAGGGCTGCTTCCACTCCATAGTCAGAAGCATCAGCTGCTAAGACGAGCAGATGGGATGGATCACAGGCAGTGAGATATGTGCGGCAGAAAGTTCTCTGAAAGCCATGCAACAAGCTGGTGTCCAATGTCACTTTACGTTTTGTTTTCCTTAGGGGGTTATCAAGAAGTGCTACGAATTTCTGGTAATAATTCAACTGACCTAGTACTGACTCCAGCTGTCCATTATATTTTGGTATGGACAGTTTTCCGACCACCTCCACATACTGAAATGTGGAACCCTGTAGCACAGAGGAAGTGTCCCAAATAGATGGACTGTGATACAGAGAAGCTGGACTTATCCTTATTGCACTGCAGATTTACTTTCTGGAATACTGAAAACAAAATCTGTAAGTTGTTTGTCAGAAACACAGCATTTTATATTACTACAGGTGTGTTGTCTAGTTTGTCGTATGTGGCCCTTCTTGAATGAGATGTTCGAGATATCTTTGAAACCTAGTGCCTCCAAGTGGCAAACGATTGTACTGTTGACGTCCGAATTGTGTATTGAGTACCAGCTTCTGCCGGGATTCAGCATCCAGTGGAAGGCGAAGGTACACAACTTTGAGGTCAGTTTTAACAACTATTTTTCCGCTTGTCAAACGGGTCAAAATTCCCTCCACATCTGGAATTGGGTAAGAATCTCCGATGAACTGGGATTTTATTGTGTTTCTGAAATTACCACATACTCATAGAGTACCGTTCGGCTTTTCCACAAATACTGTAGACGTGGCCTACTGACTATTTGAGGGAAGGGTAACGACTTGCTCATCGTCTAGTCGTTGTATTTCAAGTTTCAGCTTGTCTCGTAAGGTAAAAAGTACATTGAGTGGCAGATGGTAGTAGGGTGATACGCGCTTAAAACTCAATGATGCCTGATCCTGGTTGGGCAAACACTGTTTTGAATTTTGCAAGCAATGTGTCAAGAAATTTGGTAACGTTGAGGGAAATGGGCAGTGGGTGCAGAGTCATAGACCCCCAGTCCCACCGTTTTGAAGAGGTCCACTCCCAATAGGTTCACCGTTCCCGAAGTGTTCAATACGACGGTGCGGCCCTTGACAGTGTGCGTGCCGCGTTGGACCTTTGTAGTGAAAAGCATTGCTGTAAGTCTACATCTGAAAACCCATGGGCTCTCCTTCCAGTTGATCTACACTGTCGTAGACCACTGACATTTTGCGTAGCAATCGAGAAACTTCTGCTCGATGTCCTGACCTCCCACACAAAGTACTTTTGCCTTGGGATAATGACATCAATGACAGAGGTGTGACATTAGACACTAGCTACACAATGGCAGTTGTTGGGGTTGGCGCTTCGGTGCCTGATAGTTTTGTAGCATCTGCCAATCCGTCCTGACTGGTCATGGGACTCTACAGGATGTCTTGGTTGCAGAAACTTGGGACAGGTCTTGCGGAGCTGCCGCCGAATGCAGCGATTGTTTGAAAGCCATAATGATGCTCAGACACGTTTCTAATGAAGCGTATTTAAATTTCAGCAAGTCTGTTCAGAGTGTGTCAACTGAAGCAAGCGCTAATATCGTGTCTCTGACTAATGAATCCTCATATCACTGTTTGCATCCACATAATCCCACACAATCTCTAGATATCCCATGTAACTGTGCAATCCATTCTCTGTAAGACTGCCCTTTGAGCTTGTGGCAGTCGAAGAATTAATGTCTAGCTGTCTCTATGTACAAGTCAGAATCAAAACATTTAAGCGCATTGAATTTAACCCTATTGTATAGGGTTAGCATCCAGATTAGATTGTCGTACGAGATGGTATATCTCTGGTCCTGCATAAGCCAATGTAAGAGCGCGTTGCTGCTTATTACCAGAGGTACTGTGGTCCTGGAAGTGCTGCTCCATCCTGGTGACGTACTTGGCACTTGGTTCGACCTTGCAGTGGAATGGCTGGAACGACGTGGCATCCGTGCGGAATACCTTAACCATGGTGTAGAATTTTGAGAGGCACCTGGATACCTCAAGTGCTGAACCTGCGTCTACTCTGTCTGTCATGGCCTGTTTAGCTCGTTGTACATATTAGAGGGCCAGAGAAACCTACGTAGTCATATCCACTATTTCCGTCATTCTGAAAAACAAATGCAGACGTGGCACAGACTTGAGAACACACGCAATTCCGGAAATGTTGCTGCTTGCGCACACACGAAACTTTCAACAATCTCGTCACCACTGAAGAATCCGTCATTGTCGGCACAGATAATGTCAAAGATTCTCAAAAAAGTTTATTAACAAAACCAAGGACCTGTTCCGACGAATAATAATGTAAAATTGACAAGTGAAATTCAGTTACTGAAGACCGTAGTTTAGAAGCAAGCTGATCACAAAAAGCGAAAATTTTAGGTCTTGTTGAGACTGCCTTGAAGCAAAGTTCAACAAAACGTTCAGTTCTTCCGTCAATGCACGGAGTTAAAGTTCCACAAAAGATGTGAGTTCTTCAGTATAGACACGGAGTTGAAGTTCTCTTGGAACAGTTTACAGTCAGCGTACTACAAGAATATTTTGAGTCAAGTTTTTTGAAATCCACAGCTACGAAGACACGTGGGTCAGCGCCGTCGCGGTGACCTAGGGCGTTGGCCGTTTCGGCGGCGTCCAGCAGTGAAGACCGTGACGAGGCGTGGGCTGCCTGTCCGAACTGAAGTCCTGGCATGGAGATAGCTGTCGACGAATGGTTTTGCGCCATCCTAAAAACTGTCCGGTGGCGGGATTCTTAGGATCTATTTTTGGTTACGCGTATTGCGGAAGCAAATATGTTCCCTCGAACCGCGGCCTCTAGTAGAGCTGCTAGGTCGCCTTGTGGAAGGCGAGGAAATCTACGAGGGGCGTTCAGAAAGTAAGCTCCGATCGGTCGCGAAATGGAAACGACTATGAAAATCCGATAAAGCTTTGCACAGATGTGTTGGGTAGTGTCTCTAGTATAACCCCAGTTAGCATCACGTCGCTCTTCTCATTTCTGAGCTCGCAGTGAGTGCGTAAAGATGTCTAGAAAATAGTGTCTGCCGCCAAGTACGAGGGCCTGGTGAGAAATTTCGCCTGAAGCTATGCAGCTAACATTACATAACTGTCGTGCTGTTTCTTCTTCAAGACAATTCTCAGCCGCATTCTGCAGGGGCAATGAAGATGCTCCTGCATCGTTTTCAAATGGAAATGTGAGATTATCCACAATACAGTCCGCAGTTGTCTCCCCCTGAGTTTCATCTCTGGTCACATGAACCGCTGTCTTTGAAGACAACATTTTGACACAGACAACGAGGTGTAGGCCAGCGTGGAGAATTGGCGGAAAGCACTGGCGGCTGCCTTCTATGATGAGGCTATTGAAAAGTTGGTACAACGCTATGACAAAAGTCTGTCAGAACGGCGACTACGTAGAGAAGTAGCTGAAAGGTGTAGCTAATTGTTACAAGTAAAACATTTCTGATGTTCACTGTGGTTTCAATTTGGCAATCAATCGGAGCTTACTTTCTGAACAGGCCTCGTACTTTTCGGCGAAGAGTGGTTGCCAGCATGTGGGCAACTCTCGACGCTGCGACGTATGATAGGTTGTGGACCACACAGGCGTAACTACGAGACTCATCAGCTAGGGCCACTGTCTGTTTTAATTCAGCTGCCTAGTTACTCTCTGAAACCAAGACGTGGCGATTTAGGTTCTTTGATGTTCGCTAGTCACATAGAAATAGTTACGTAGGAGTAACTTCTCATAGTAGTCTACGTATACTGGTCTTTTACACGACTTTGTGAGTGCTGGGAACGGCCGCAATATACACTACTGACCATTAAAATTGCTACACCAAGAAGAAATGAAGATGGTAAACAAGTATTCATTGGACAAATATACTATACTAGAACTGTCATGTGATTATATTTTCACGCAATTTGGGTACATAGATCCTGAGAAATCAGTACCCAGAACAACCACTTCTGGCCGTAATAACGGCCTTGATACGCCTGGCCATTGAGTCAAAGCTTGAATGGCGTGTACAGGTACAGCTACCCATGCAGGTTCAACACGATACCACAGTTCATCAAGAGTAGTGACTGGCGTATTGTGACGAGCCAGTTGCTCGGCCACCATTGACTAGACGTTTTCAGTTGGTGAGAGATCTGGAGAAAGTGCTGGCCAGGGCAGCAATCGAACATTTTCTGTATCCAGAAAGGCCCGTACAGGACCTGCAACAAGCGGTCGTGCATTATCCTGCTGAAATGTAGGGTTTCGCATGGATCGAATGAAGGGTAGAGCCACGGGTCGTAACACATTTGAAATGTAACGTCCACTGTTCAAAGTGCCGTCAATGAGAACAAGAGGTGACCGAGACGTGTAACCAATGGCACCCCATACCATCACGCCAGGTGATACGATAGTATGGCGATGACAAATACACGCTTCCAACGTGCGTTCACCGCGATGTCGCCAAACACGGCTGCGACCGTCATGATGCTGTAAACAGAATCTGGATTCATCCCAAAAAATGACGTTTTACTATTCGTACACCCAGGTTCCTCGTTGAGTACACAATCGCAGGCGCTCCTGTCCGTGATGCAGCGTCAAGGGTAACCGCAGCCATGGTCTCCGAGCTGATAGTCCATGCTGCTGAAAACGTCGTCGAACTGTTCGTCCAGATGCTTGTTGTCTTGCAAACGTCCCCATCTGTTGACTCAGGGATCGAGACGTGGCTGCACGATCCGTTACAACCATGCGGATAAGATGCCTGTCATCTCGATTGCTACTGATACGAGGCCGTTGGGATCCAGCGCGGCGTTCCGTATTACCCGCCTGAACCCACCGATTCCATATTCTACTAACAGTCATTGGATCTCGACCAACGCGAGCAGCAATGTCGCGATACGATAAACCGCAATCGCGATAGTCTACAATCCGACCTTTATCGAAGTCGGAAACATGATGGTGCGCATTTCTCCTCCTTACACGAGGCATCACAACAACGTTTCACCAGGCAATGCCGGTCAACTGCTGTTTGTGTATGAGAAATCGGTTGGAAACTTTCCTCATGTCAGCACGTTGTAGGTATCACCACCGGCGCCAGCCTTGTGTGAATGCTCTGAAAAGCTAATCATTTGCATAACACAGCATCTTCTTCCTGTCGGTTAAATTTCGCGTCTGTAGCACGTCATCTTTGTGGTGTAGCAATTTTGAGGGCCAGTAGTGTAGTTGTTCGTTTTGATTGCGTGGATGGTAATGGAAGAAAACTAGAAATAGTGAGATTTGTGACACTTCTTTTCGGTAAAATGTGTCATTTGCAGATGTGATTTTTTTTACCGCGTCATGAACGTGAATTAAATGCAAGTGACTTGCCAAAACTAACGTATAAGCATTTAAAGGAACTTGTGTGTAAATTGTATTTTATTTCATGTGAAAAATAGTCGATGACACGTACTCACGCAGTTCTCTCTTTGTTTTCTATTACGCTTTCCGTAGCGACGAGTGGCTCAAGTGTAGGGAAATTGTGTCTGGAAGTCAAACCGATTGAACTAAGCAACAGATGCCTCTAGTTCTACAGGCAGATCAAGAAAGTGTTTGTGTCGATAATCGTACCGGAAAATTATAGTGAGAGTACAAAATCCAGACATGGTAACTGAAGTTGCTCTACGCATTGGGTCATTGGTTGCAAGCACAATCTAAATATACAGTATCTGAAGCACTGTTCAAAAATGGTTCAAATGGCTCTGAGCACTATGGGACCCAACTGCTGTGGTTATCAGTCCCCTAGAACTTAGAACTACTTAAACCTAACTAACCTAAGGACATCACACACATCCATGCCCGAGGCAGGATTCGAACCTGCGACCGTAGCAGACCCACGGTTCCGGACTGCGCGCCTAGAACCGCGAGACCACCGCGGCCGGCTGAAGCACTGTCCTCACAAAGAAAATCCTGTGTCTTGAAAGCTGCAGCATTCTCTTAGTCTAGGCGGAGCGCTAAACATTATCGTAAATTATACGAAAAATGTGGATTATTCAGAATATAAAATATGGATTTAAGCATTACGTTGTGGATATGCTTATAAACTAATGTAATAAGTACTGAAAAGTGCATGTTGGTATATTTTATTGCTTGCGTCAGAGTTGCCGTATAGTTTTTAAGAAAAACATAAATTTCTTAGCAAAACCATTCATTTTGGAGCTTCTAAACAACTTAGTTCTGCCTTATTTGCACTTAGAATCATTGAAAATCTTGGAGAAAGTCTAAACAGTAAGTCTACATATCTTGCATATATTCATTCAACAGTGTCATGTGATATAATGTTCTGGGGTAACTCATCTTTAAGAAAATCTTCATTGCTCATGTAAGTACTGTATGGATAATATGTGGTGCTCATCCACTATCATCTTGGAGACATCTGATTAAGGGATTAGGCTTCCTGACTATCGCTTCACAGCACGTTTATTCCATCCTGAAGTTCATTGTAAATAATCCATTATAGTTGAAAAGGAACAATGATTTTCATTATTTCAGTGTCATAAGAAAAAGACATTCATTACGCCACAATAAGGTTATCATCAGCACAAAAGGGGTTTCATAATGATAACAATAAAATTTTTATTCACTTACCCAGTGACATTAAATATCTCACAGTAAAGTAAAATTTGAGGACAAACTGAAAAAGTTTCGCCTTGTCAACTCCTTCTCTTTGGTAGAGGAATTTCTGTCATTGTAATGTGTAGAAGGTTGTGGGTAGCAGCAGGTCCTGATTACACATAAGGCAATGTCACTCTACGGTCATGTCACTTTCATAACGTTGGCAATACTCGCATGCATGACAACTGGCACTGGAGGAGCCCCCGAGTCGTTGGATGCATATGTTGTATCATAAACAAAAGTCTGAAACACTTTCATTTTGTTCTGTAATTGCGATATGCGAGTTTTGCTGCCGTGAATGAGAACTAAAAAGTTTTACTGTGGTCTTTGTTTCAAAAGATAAGAGTGGTAGATTTTTATAAATAGTGCAGATGCTTCGAGAAATCGACGCGACGACAAGTGTAACAATCTGAAGTTACATTTCCAATAGCAGGTAAGTTTGAAAACGAGACTTTATTTTAAATACTTACTTCAAGTAATATTATATAATTTGACGAGCGTGAAGTGCGGAAGTTTTTGTTGCGAAGAAATTATAGAAATTGCCACTGTTTCATCTTACGTCGTTTTTCATTTTTTCTGAGTTCGCCTAACAGCAAGGTAGGAAAATATTAATTAAGTACTGATAAAAATGTAGAGGATAGGTTGGTATTTAGGTTCAGTTAATTTTATTTAAATAGGTAAGTTATTACTTACATGTCAAATGTTATTTGTAAATTCAGTTTCGCACTCTAATCACTCGAATATTTACTTTTTCTTTCAAGAATGCCGGTGGTAACCATAAAGAAAGAAAGCTCCAGAGTGGTCCGAAAAAACGTAAGAAACGGTAAGAGCAACAGAAGAAGCGCGATGAACAAGTAAAGAAGACACAAAGCCTTTTTCAACTCAGATTTAGTCGCCAGTCAGCGGAAAAACGGCCATATACGTCTCCAAGTACGTCTATCTGCAACATGATGTTGGTGGACACAATACAGATTCCTTGCTAGTGTTGTGAACGGACTGGCCAGGATCAACAAACAGCAACTTTAGTGGGTTCAGAGGAAAGTGAGGCCGAGACCGAGCTCCAATTACTACATGAAAACATAAATAATCTAGGAGCAGAATACCATAACGACGTTGCCGTATGGCAAAATACTACCAACGAATTACAAGATTCTTAGTGTACTAGAGATCGTAACGATTGTCAACACTGAGTGTGGTTTTCCTGCTTCAAGCCGAACAATAGGACGATAGCAAAAAGATTTTTTCTCAGTCTAGGTTTTTTACGGAAACATACGTGCGGTGGTAAAATTAAACGACAGTGGCTCGTGTGTTTTCCGTCTACTGGAAAGTGTGCTTTTTCCATGTTTTTTTTTTTTTTTTTTTTTTTTTTTTTTTTTTTTTTTTTTTTTTTTTTTGGAACTCAGAGCCAGTCATAATTTCAAACTGGACTTTCTGACTGGAAAAGTGCGTCACAATTCAGTCGACTATGTGTACAGAGACGGATTACTAGACGACCAGTTCATGGACGAATTGACACCTCATTGGAAATTACGTTTAACAAAGAAAAAGAATATTGGATGAAAGTTTCATTAAGACTGGTCTCAGTGATTAAATTCTTACCATCCCGTGGATTATCATTTCGTGGGGTAATGAAAATCTTGGTTCTCAACATAATGGCAAATGATCGAAGAAGACGAAATGAATTAAAATCTGTGCTGCAGCCGAGCATCGAACATGGGTTTTCTCGCTTGCTAAGCAGAAATGCTAACCATTACACCACCACAGCACTATAGCCAGCACTGCTGCACTAACTACCCAAGCTGAGTGCCCTCCCCAACACAAACTTCATTTTTCTCTCACATATTGTCACTACTGCCTGGCCTCTCCTATATTGGCAAGCACCCCAGCATTGGACGTAATGGAACGTCCTTGTACCATTAGTGAGAGCCCTGGCAGTAGTGACAATATGGAAGGGAAAAATGAATGTAATTTTTTGGTGGGGAGGACAGTGGTCTTGGGTAGATCGTACAGTGACATTTTCCACCGTGCAGTGATGGTATAATGGTTAGCGTCCAGCGTCCCTCACACCTCCGGTGGCGGTGGGCAACATTACGCCACATTTTGCGCATGTATCAACATTTATCGTGGAACTTAGTTATATCAGAGACGAGCTTCCGCGCACAAGACCGCCATGCGCGAAGGATTTTTATGTTTGGCTGCTACGACGGATAAGTCGTAATGTCATTGAACTCAAACACCCCAAGTTGCATTGGCCGAAGATTTGGAGACATGTGCACCAAAAATTCCTTCCTACCTTCGTTCGGGCACTATGGTTCTCTGTCACGTGTGGCAAGTTCAACACCAACCAACGACTCCATGCAATTGGACTAGTGGACACTCCACTATGCCCGAAATGTCGCCAAGTGGATGACGACCATCACCGTTTAACTTGTATCGCGGTGGAGGACGTATGGCTCCTAGGAAGACAGATGGTGGCTTGCTACCTCCTTGTGGACCCGCAACATATTACACCTGCTTCCGTCTTACATCCGGAAAGTGACTACTTTCCGGCGACTAAATCACAGTCGATCATCTGGGTCAAAGGTTGGACGATCGCGTACCTCTATGGGGATGCTGCCAAGTCGCGACTCGACTTTTGGTATTTCTTGCAGCAGGCCCACAATGAGGTTCATAGATGGTCACACTATCGGAAAACCTTTGCCAACTATCTTCAGGCAGTCTTCCTCGACCCCCCACGTAGTTGGGATGTGCCAGGTGCAGTCGGTGTGCACATTTGACAGCTGATAATGAACCTCACGCTTCTCTCACCGCTCCATATGTAATGCACATACTATACCATGAAATGATCTACATGTTCCTTTTAACAGAGTGCTCCTTATGGAAAATAAATAAAAAACAACATCCCTGTAAAAAAAAAAAGTAAGGAAGAACACCCGGGTTCGAGTCCTGGCTGCAGCACAAATTTTAATTCATTACGTCTGCTTCGATCATTATCGTAAATGATAAAAAGAATGTCTCAGGGCAACATTTAATTATAATGGAAAATTTTTGGGAATTTCAGAGGTAATCGCGCACCTTGGTAATTTAGTCAAGGAAAACCAATCATATTTGTTTCAACGATTTGCGAGGAATTTATTGATATACTAGGAAATAAGGTTTTAAAATTAATTGTTAATGAAATTATTGAAGCCAAATATTCCTCAATAAGCGTCGATTCGACAGCACACACATCTCAGACTGATCAGCAGACTGTATTGCTACGATATGTTACGTCAGATGGAGAAGCAGCAGAACTTTTTCTTACATTTATTCCTATAGGTAGCCACATATGGGGATGACTATCCACAACAATTTGTAATTTTTTATACCAATATAACACTGGTATGAAACCCTGACAGGTCGGTAGTATGATGATGTGCCAAATATTTCTGGTTGTTATGATGGTGTACAGGTGCGTATTAAGAAAATAAATCACCTGGCACATTACATTCAGTGTGCAGCACACACACTAACTTTGATTGGAGTGCGTGGGCTTGGGGTAGCGTCTTTGATTAGTAATCAAAGCGTCCTCGGCCCAGCGTTCGAATCGCGCAACTGATTAGATTTTGATTAATAATCAGCATTGGCAACCGGAGACTTCCGGCATAAGAAGTCACCCTGTTTCAGTCAAGGCCTTGTCAAAGAGGGCAGAGGAGCGGACAGAGGTTCAGGGCTTACTGTTGTGCTAGGGGTGGGAAACAGCTCCTAAAGGTGGAAGAAACAGCAGTGATCAGCGGCATGAGGATGCAGAACGCAATGGAAACCACTGCATTAAAGACACGTAACGTGTATCAACCGGACATGTGGCCTGTAATTAAAAAGTGTCATGATGATCTCTCCATTAGCAAAAGAGTTCGGAATAGTCCCCCCATTCGGATAGCCGGAAGGAGACTGCCAAGGGGAAGATGACCATGAGTAAAAGATTGAATAACCAACTAAAGGATAACGTTCTGTGACGCAGGGCTTGGAATGTCAGAAGCTTTAACTCGGTAGGGAAACTAGAAAATCTGAAAAGGGAAATGCAAAGGCTCACTCTAGATATACTAAGAATCAGTGAAATGGAAAGAAGACAAGGATTTTTTGGTCAGATAAGTATAGAATAATATCAACAACAGCAGAAAATGGTTTAACGGGAGTAGGATTCCTTATGGGTAGGAAGTTAAGGCAGAGAGTGTGTTACTGTGAACAGTTCAGTAATAGGGTTGTTCTCATCAGGATAGACAGCAGACCGAAACGATAGTACACGTATATATGACCATGTCGCAAGGTGGAGATGAAGAGATAGAGAAAGTGCATGAGGATACTGAAAGGATAATACGGTACGTAAAGGGAGACAAAAATCTAATAGTCGTGGGAGACTGGAATGCAGTTGTAGGGGAAGGAGTAGAAGAAAAGTTCTCAGGAGAAATTGGGTTTTGGACAAGGAATGAGAGAGCAGAAAGACTAATCGACCTCTGTAACAAGTTTCAGCTAGTAATAGCGAATACTCTGTTCAAGAATGACAAGAGGAGGAGGTATACTTGGAAAAGGCCGGCTGATACGGGTAGATTTTAGTTAGATTACATCATGGTGAGACAGAGATTCCGAAACCAGATACTGGATTGTAAGTCGTACCCAGGAACAGATATAGACTCAGATCACAATGTAGTAGTGATGAAGAGAGGCTGAAGCTTAAGTCATTAGTCAGGAAGAATCAATAGCAAATAACTGGGATGCAGAAGTAATAAGGAATGAAGAGATAGGCTTGAAGTTCTCTAAGACTATAGACAAAGCAACAAAAAATAGCTCAGTAGGCAGTACAGTTGAAGAGGAACTAACATCTCTAGAAAGGGTAATCACAGAAGTTGAAAAAAAAACATAGCTGCAAAGAAAGTAACTGAAGAAACAACGGGTAACAAAAGATATACTTCAGTTGATCGATGAAAGAAGAAAGTACAAAAACGTTCCGGGAAATTCAGGAATACAGAAATACAGGTCTGTGAGGAATGAAGTAAATAGGAAGTGCAGGGAAGGTAAGATGATATGGCTGCATGCAAAAAGGGAAGAAATCGAAAAAGAAATGACTGTCGGAAGGACAGACACAGCATACAGGAAAGTCAAAACGACCTACGGTGACATTAAAAGCAGGGATGGTAGCATCTTAATGTCCTGCAACGCGAATTCCACTGCTTAATGCAGAGGAGAGAGCGGATAGGTGGAAAGAATACATTTAAAGCATCTATGAGGGGGAAGATTTGTATGATGTCATAGAAGAGGGAACAGGGGTAGATTTAGAAGAAACAGGGGACCCAGTATTAGAATCAGAATTTAAAAGAACTTTGCAGGACTTAAGATCAAATAAGGCAGAAGGCATAGACAACATTCCCTCAGAATTTCTAACATCATTGGGGGAAGTGGCAACAAAACGACTATTCACGTTGGTGTGTAGAATGTATGAGTTTGGTGACATACCATCTGACTTTCGAAAAAATATCATAAGCACAATTCCGAACACTGCAAGGCTGACAAGTGCGAGAATTATCGCACAATCAGCTTAATAGCTCATGCATCCAAGTTGCTGACAAAAATAATATACAGACGAATGGAAAGAAAATTGAGGACGTTGCGGTTGATAACGGAAGCAAGACTAAAGAAAAATCAAGACACGTTCGTAGGATTTGTCGACCTGGGAAAAGCGTTGCACAGTGTAAAATGGTGCAAGATGTTCGAAATTCTGAGTAAAATAGCGGTAAGCTATATGGAGAGACGGGTAATATACAATATGTACAAGAGCCAAGAGGGAATAATAAGGGTGGACAGCCAATAACGAAGTGCTTGGATTATAAAGGGAGTGAGGCAGGGATGTAGTCTTTCCCCCCTACTGCTCAATCTGTGCATCTATGAAGCAATGATGGAAATAAAGAAAGGTTTAGGAGTGTAATTAAAGCTCAAAGGATATCAACGATACGATTCGCTGATGACGTTCCTATCCTGGGTAAAAGTGAAGACGAACTACAGGATCTGCTAATGGAATGAACAGTTCATGACTAAAAAATATGGATTGAGAGTAAATCGAAGAAAAAGAAAATAATGAGAATTAGCAGATACGAGAACATCGAGAAACTTGACATTATGATTGATGGTCATGAAGTTAAGGAATTCAACTACCTAGCTAGGAAATAACCAATGACGGATGAAGCAAGGAGGACATCAAAAGCAGACTAGCAATGGAAAGAAGGGAATTCCTGGCCAAAAGAAGTCTACTAGTATCAAACATAGATCTTAATTTGAGGAAGAAATTTTTGAGAATGTACGTCTGGAGTACAGCACAGGGAAACATGGACTGTGGGAAACAGGAACAGACGAGAATCGAAGCGTTTGAGATGTGGTGCTGCAGACGAATGTTGAAAATTAGGTGGATTGATAAGGTAAGGAATGAGGAAGTTCTGAGCAGAATCGGAGAGGAAATGAATATGTGGAAAACACTGGTAAGGAGAAGGAACAGGATGATAGGACATCTGTTTAAAGGCATGAGGGAACGACTTCCATGGTACTAGAGAGAACTGAAGAGAGCAAGAACTGTAGAGGAAGACAGAGACTGGAATACATTCAGCAAACAGTTGAGGGCGTACGTTTAAAGTGCTATTCTGAGAGGAGGTTGGAACAGGAGAGGAATTCGTGGCGGGCCGCATCAAACGAGTCAGAAGACTGATGACCAAGAGGCAGTGAATCGTTGGGCAATTATGGTCAAAAATCTTGGAAAAGATGATGAACGTAAGCAATACTCGTCATTAGTTCTGAAAATATTATCCGACACAAGATGGTGCGCAAGGGGCGATGCAACAAAGGCTTTATCAAAAGGTTACAACAGTTTCCAGGTGCTGTGCGGTCTATTGTTGAGATTCAGACATCGCAATTGATTTATGAGGCCAGAAGCCTATTAAAAGACCTGGAAAAAAAGAAAATGCCCTAATGGCAGTATACTGAGGCGCCGTATAGATCAAATCAATTATGTCTGTATATCTCTACAAAAAAACAACTAATGAACTTCGAATGGCTGTCGATCACTTAAAATCACGTTTAGATTTTTTACTTTCCCAGCGAGAATTATTTGACGATTATGAGATGAAGGCAAATGAGAAGTTTGATACCCACTAAAGTGATGATCGTGTGCGAAGAAGGAAAAGATTTCACCATGGAGGGGGGGCAGAAGACGTTGTGCACAGAAAAAAAGAGAAGCCAAAAACTTCAAATTTAAAAAACTTCAAATTTAAAAAACTTCAAATTTATTTGCCTGTAGTAGACATGCTATGTAGAACTGTCGCGGCGCCTAGAAGCTTACGGGAAAATTAATTCTGTGTTTGTGTTTCTAACAGGGTTCTCGGCAAAGTCCAGCGATGAAATTAAAAAAGTTTGTACAAAGTTTAGGAAACATTATTCCCAGGATATTGAGCCTGAGTTTGTAGACGAAATGACGGCAGTTCAGATACTTCATATTACAGCTGGAGGAAGCCAGAAAAGGTATAATTGTACCTGCCGAGGAATCGTATAAACTGAGTTTTGGTAACATGGCAAATCAACTTTTCCGAACGTAATGATAGCGCCCCCCCCCCCCCCCCCCCCCATGAACCATGGACCTTGCCGTTGGTGGGGAGGCTTGCGTACCTCAGCGATACAGATAGCCGTACCGTAGGTGCAACCACAACGGAGGGGTATCTGTTGAGAGGCCAGACAAACGTGTGGCTCCTGAATAGGGGCAGCAGCCTTTTCAGTAGTTGCAAGGGCAACAGTCTGGATGATTGACTGATCTGGCCTTGTAACAATAACCAAAACGGCCTTGCTGTGCTGGTACTGCGAACGGCTGAAAGCAAGGGGAAACTACAACCGTAATTTTTCCCGAGGGCATGCAGCTTTACTGTATGGTTAAATGATGATGGCGTCCTCTTGGGTAAAATATTCCGGAGGTAAAATAGTCCCCCCATTCGGATCACCGGGCGGGGACTACTCAAGAGGATGTCGTTATCAGGAGAAAGAAAACTGGCGTTCTACGGATCGGAGCGTGGAATGTCAGATCCCTTAATCGGGCAGGTAGGTTAGAAAATTTAAAAAGGGAAATGGATAGGTTGAAGTTAGATATAGTGGGAATTAGTGAAGTTCGGTGGCAGGAGGAACAAGACTTCTGGTCAGGTGACTACAGGGTTATAAAATCAAATACGGGTAATGCAGGAGTAGGTTTAATACTGAATAGGAAAATAGGAATGCGGGTAAGCTACTACAAACAGCATAGTGAACGCATTATTGTGGCCAAGATAGATACGAAGCCCACACCTACTACAGTATTACAAATTTATATGCCAACTAGCTCTGCAGATGACGAAGAAATTGAAGAAATGTATGATGAAATAAAAGAAATTATTCAGATAGTGAAGGGAGACGAAAATTTAATAGTCATGGGTGACTGGAATTCGAGTGTAGGAAAAGGGAGAGAAGGAAACATAGTAGGTGAATATGGATTGGGGCTAAGAAATGAAAGAGGACGCCGCCTGGTAGAATTTTGCACAGAGCACAACATAATCATAGCTAACACTTGGTTTAAGAATCATGAAAGAAGGTTGTATACATGGAAGAACCCTGGAGATACTAAAAGGTATCAGATAGATTATATAATGGTAAGACAGAGATTTAGGAACCAGGTTTTAAATTGTAAGACATTTCCAGGGGCAGATGTGGACTCTGACCACAATCTATTGGTTATGACCTGTAGATTAAAACTGAAGAAACTGCAAAAAGGTGGGAATTTAAGGAAATGGGACCTGGATAAACTGAAAGAACCAGAGGTTGTACAGAGTTTCAGGGAGAGCATAAGGGAACAATTGACAGGAATGGGGGAAAGAACTACAGTAGAAGAAGAATGGGTAGCTTTGAGGGATGAAGTAGCGAAGGCAGCAGAGGATCAAGTAGGTAAAAAGACGATGGCTGGTAGAAATCCTTGGGTAACAGTAGAAATATTGAATTTAATTGATGAAAGGAGAAAATATAAAAATGCAGTAAATGAAGCAGGCAAAAAGGAATACAAACGTCTCAAAAATGAGATCGACAGGAAGTGCAAAATGGCTAAGCAGGGATGGCTAGAGGACAAATGTAAGGATGTAGAGGCCTATCTCACTAGGGGTAAGATAGATACTGCCTACAGGAAAATTAAAGAGACCTTTGGAGATAAGAGAACGTATGAATATCAAGAGCTCAGATGGAAACCCAGTTCTAAGCAAAGAAGGGAAAGCAGAAAGGTGGAAGGAGTATATAGAGGGTCTATTACAAGGGCGATGTACTTGAGGACAATTTTATGGAAATGGAAGAGGATGTAGATGAAGATGAAATGGGAGATATGATACTGCGTGAAGAGTTTGACAGAACACTGAAAGACCTGAGTCGAAACAAGGCCCCCGGAGTAGACAACATTCCATTGGAACTACTGACGGCCTTGGGAGAGCCAGTCCTGACAAAACTCTACCATCTGGTGAGCAAGATGTATGAAACAGGCGAAATACCCTCCGACTTCAAGAAGAATATAATAATTCCAATACCAAAGAAAGCAGGTGTTGACAGATGTGAAAATTACCGAACTATCAGTTTAATAAGTCACAGCTGCAAAATACTAACGCGAATTCTTTACAGAAAAATGGAAAAACTAGTGGAAGCCGACCTCGGAGAAGATCAGTTTGGATTCCGTAGAAACACTGGAACACGTGAAGCAATACTGACCTTACGACTTATCTTAGAAGAAAGATTAAGGAAAGGCAAACCTACGTTTCTAGCATTTGTAGAGTTTGAGAAAGCTTTTGACAATGTTGACTGGAATACTCTCTTTCAAATTCTACAGGTGGCAGGGGTAAAATACAGGGAGCGAAAGGCTATTTACAATTTGTACAGAAACCAGGTGGCAGTTATAAGAGTCGAGGGACATGAAAGGGAAGTAGTGGTTGGGAAGGGAGTAAGACAGGGTTGTAGCCTCTCCCAGATGTTGTTCAATCTGTATATTGAGCAAGCAGTAAAGGAAACAAAAGAAAAATTCGGAGTAGGTATTAAAATTCATGGAGAATAAATAAAAACTTTGAGGTTCGCCGATGACATTGTAATTCTGTCAGAGACCGCAAAGGACTTGGAAGAGCAGTTCAATGGAATGGACAGTGTCTTGAAAGGAGGATATAAGATGAACATCAACAAAAGCAAAACAAGGATAATGGAATGTAGTCTAATTAAGTCGGGTGATGCTGAGGGAATTAGATTAGGAAATGAGACACTTAAAGTAGTAAAGGAGTTTTGCTATTTGGGGAGCAAAATAACTGACGATGGTCGAAGTTGAGAGGATGTATAATGTAGACTGGCAATGGCAAGGGAAGCGTTTCTGAAGAGGAGAAATTTGTTAACATCGAGTATAGATTTAAGTGTCAGGAAGTCATTTCTGAAAGTGTTTGTATGGAGTGTAGCCATGTATGGAAGTGAAACATGGACGATAAATAGTTTGGAGAAGAAGAGAATAGAAGCTTTCAAAATGTGGTGCTACAGAAGAATGATGAAGATTAGATGGGTAGATCACATTACTAATGAGGAAGTATTGAATAGGATCGGGGAGAAGAGAAGTTTGTGGCACAACTTGACCAGAAGAAGGGATCGGTTGGTAGGACATGTTCTGAGGCATCAAGGGATCACCAATTTAGTATTGGAGGGCAGCGTGGAGGGTAAAAATCGTAGAGGGAGACCAAGAGATGAATACACTAAGCAGATTCAGGAGGATGTATGTTGCAATAGGTACTGGGAGATGAAGAAGCTTGCACAGGATAGAGTAGCATGGAGAGTTGCATCAAACCAGTCCCAGGACTGAAGACCACAACAACAACAACAACAATGATAGCGCTGCAAATATGTAGAAGTCTGATGATTACAAACGCCACGGGTGAAAACAACTTTTCTAAATTAAAACTAATCAGAAACTGTCTTATCAGTGTCTCTGAACCGTTTAAATTCATTGGCGACAATGGGGAGTGAAAAGTATTTATTAGAATAAGTCAACTTTCAAGATGTTTTAAACGATTTTGTATCAAAATAATTCAGAAGAGTTAACATATTGTACCTTACAAAACGGTTTAGCAATAAAATACACATATTTTCCTTTCATTTGTTTCATTTTTTTATTGAATACCATGATGCCATACCTTCGTACTGCCATAAAATAGCGTAATTATGAGTAAATTTGGGTTGTGGTAGAAAAAAATATTTTAGAACATTACGAAATATTGGTACAGATATGCAGCTGATATACGGTGACTGAACTGGAACCAAAAGACAACTGAACACATTTCTTGAACATCTAACCTTACAAAGCAAAAACATACGGTTCAGCATGGAGACTGACGAAAAATCCATTACCTTCATAGACCTCAATATACACTCCTGGAAATGGAAAAAAGAACACATTGACACCGGTGTGTCAGACCCACCATACTTGCTCCGGACACTGCGAGAGGGCTGTACAAGCAATGATCACACGCACGGCACAGCGGACACACCAGGAACCGCGGTGTTGGCCGTCGAATGGCGCTAGCTGCGCAGCATTTGTGCACCGCCGCCGTCAGTGTCAGCCAGTTTGCCGTGGCATACGGAGCTCCATCGCAGTCTTTAACACTGGTAGCATGCCGCGACAGCGTGGACGTGAACCGTATGTGCAGTTGACGGACTTTGAGCGAGGGCGTATAGTGGGCATGCGGGAGGCCGGGTGGACGTACCGCCAAATTGCTCAACACGTGGGGCGTGAGGTCTCCACAGTACATCGATGTTGTCGCCAGTGGTCGGCGGAAGGTGCACGTGCCCGTCGACCTGGGACCGGACCGCAGCGACGCACGGATGCACGCCAAGACCGTAGGATCCTACGCAGTGCCGTAGGGGACCGCACCGCCACTTCCCAGCAAATTAGGGACACTGTTGCTCCTGGGGTATCGGCGAGGACCATTCGCAACCGTCTCCATGAAGCTGGGCTACGGTCCCGCACACCGTTAGGCCGTCTTCCGCTCACGCCCCAACATCGTGCAGCCCGCCTCCAGTGGTGTCGCGACAGGCGTGAATGGAGGGACGAATGGAGACGTGTCGTCTTCAGCGATGAGAGTCGCTTCTGCCTTGGTGCCAATGATAGTCGTATGCGTGTTTGGCACCGTGCAGGTGAGCGCCACAATCAGGACTGCATACGACCGAGGCACACAGGGCCAACACCCGGCATCATGGTGTGGGGAGCGATCTCCTACACTGGCCGTACACCACTGGTGATCGTCGAGGGGACACTGAATAGTGCACGGTACATCCAAACCGTCATCGAACCCATCGTTCTACCATTCCTAGACCGGCAAGGGAACTTGCTGTTCCAACAGGACAATGCACGTCCGCATGTATCCCGTGCCACCCAACGTGCTCTAGAAGGTGTAAGTCAACTACCCTGGCCAGCAAGATCTCCGGATCTGTCCCCCATTGAGCATGTTTGGGACTGGATGAAGCGTCGTCTCACGCGGTCTGCACGTCCAGCACGAACGCTGGTCCAACTGAGGCGCCAGGTGGAAATGGCATGGCAAGCCGTTCCACAGGACTACATCCAGCATCTCTACGATCGTCTCCATGGGAGAATAGCAGCCTGCATTGCTGCGAAAGGTGGATATACACTGTACTAGTGCCGACATTGTGCATGCTCTGTTGCCTGTGTCTATGTGCCTGTGGTTCTGTCAGTGTGATCATGTGATGTATCTGACCCCAGGAATGTGTCAATAAAGTTTCCCCTTCCTGGGACAATGAATTCACGGTGTTCTTATTTCAATTTCCAGGAGTGTAGATATCACTACAAATACACAAAGTTTCAAAATTTGCATAAAACCCATCATAACAGACACTGCAATATCCTCATTTTTACAACACTATATACCACACAAAAATGCTGCCTTCCATCCCATGGTTCATCGTCTTACATCCATACCAATGTCAAAACAGAATTTTGAGACAGAATTAGAACACCATTTTACGTCTTGAATCAAAGAATGGCTATAACCCTGAATTAACAGCAGTTTACACAAAAACAAAAATATTACTCTGTGTTTATGCCCCTCTGGAGCAACACTCACATCTAAAACCAATTGGTGTACTATCCCATATGTAGCAAAGATACCTGACAATTTAACCAAAACCCTAAAATCCTGAAATTACAAAACTTCATTCTAAGTAAGAGGCACTACAACCCATATACTACAGCTCATATCCTATCCAACAGCAAGGACAAAACATATTTGTTAAGTAACAGACACGTTGACAAATTCACTTGCAATGACTGCAACAAACTGTATACTGGTTCGACAGGCAGTGCCATAGGAAGTAACCTGATTGAACACAATAGTAGCTGCAGATGGCATAAATAAGACTCCAGCTTTGCCGAACGTGTGCTGAAGGAAGGACACAAATACCATATCCACACAGAAGCACTACATGTAGCGAACAAAGGAAGAAAACTAAGAATATTAGAAGTACTCGAGATAAAGACATTTAGCTCAAAATCCACAGCTGGTTCTAAATGGTGAGCACATCCCAACTTCTAAGCTTCAGATGATGCCGTCAACGAACTACACACCTAAAAACCTCCAAAATGGCACACACTGCAACACAAAATTAAACCATAACAGATTTTCCTAATCCTTATCCCACAAACTTCAATAATATAACTGGTAATCCTTTAATACCGTATTGTAACCATGTACTATGTTCAATATTGCCCATTGCATACAAATGTTATTTACAATGTAAAACATGTTTGTTTCTCAACGTAAGTTGCAGTACTTAGTTATGGCATCATAACCTTATATCCTGCAATAATGTAAGATTACGTATTCTAATTATTGTGTATCATACTGTCCATTGACTAAAGCTCGTTGCACAACATAAATGAAAAGTACTCAGTTAACAGAGTCTCAGAAAAAAAAATCCATTTTCTGAAGAAGTGCGATAAGATATAACTGAGCACCGACGAGAGAAAAGATTACCTTGAAATACGGGTACCTTTTTCTTTTTGTAGAGAATATTTCAGAAATAGGAACTTTAGCAGAAATGCTCAGGAGCAAGGAACACACAAGACGTGAAAAGCCGATTTGCTGCTTGTAACACAGCACATGTACTTCTTACATTATGTTTCTGTATTCTAAGGCATTTTGAAGTTACATCAGACACGAGTTCCGTGCACAAAGAATAGAGTTGGGGCTAAAGGTTAGTTGTTCGAATGCATGTTTCTTGGGTGAAACATTTTTCCACATTACTTTTTGCTGTATGATTACCAAATCTAGTTTATTTCCATTAGTAAACACCAACATACTATCGTTAGTGGCTTATTAGGAGGATAAGAATATGATGTAGGACAAAGTGGGAATAACATCAAAATATGAGAAGGAATCACAATCGAGCTGCAGCAGCCCATTACAAACAGTATTATAAGGTGCTTAAAAATTATTAAGAATGCAAAAAATATGTGCTAATAGCTAATTGTCAGGATAAAATTAAAACTATATGATAAGTCGAGAAGGAAGTGTCTTGTCAGCAGCATCAGGTTGAGGATACAAATTCAGTGCGTAGCATAAATGTTTCAGTTACTAATAAGTCGGTTACATGTACAATATTTAATAATCACTTTCTGAATATAGCTTATTTCCTACAGGGAATCATATAACTCTCTTAGAAAAAAGCTTTCCGAGTCTGTTATCTGAAATTTTCATCTATGATATTGACAAGAGAGAAATTGAGTCAATAATTAAATCGCTAAAGACTAAGGACTCTCATGGATATTACGGGGTATCTAGCTGAATAGTAAGTATTGTTGTGCATATGTCAGCGCAGTACTTAGCCATATCTGTAACTTTTCATTTCCAAACAGTCAATTTCCTGACCGATTAAAGTACGCAGTAGTGAACCCATTTCATAAAAAAGGATAAGTGATCATTTCAGTTCACATAATTAGCTGTAACATGTGCAGTTTGGTTTTTGCAGTGATTTAACAACTGAAAATTACTGCTGTGAGGCTCTGGACGGATTAAGTAAAAGGTTGCGAACGCTAGGCGTCTTCTCGATTTAACTAAGGCGTTTGACTGTGTTGATCACAGAATATTACTGCAGAAGTAGAAACATTGTGGAATAAGGGTAGTAGCTCACAACTGGTTCATCTCTTACTTTAAGAACAGACAGCAAAAAGACATTTTCCACAGTACTGAGGATGACTACATCGCACAGTCCCAATGGAGCGCACTTAACTCTGGTGTGCTCCAGGAGACAGTTCTGGGGACGCTACTGTTTCTTATTTGTATAAATGATATGCCTTCTAGTATTACAGGTGGTTCTAAAATATCTCTGTATGCTGGTGATACCAGCTTAGTATTCAAGGATGTTGTGTGCAATATTTACACAGTATCATATAATACTGCTCAAGACATAAGTTATAGAAAAGAAATTGATGCTAAACCAAATTTCATGCTCAGTTTTTTTACGGTTTATAACACACAGTTCAACAGAAACTGATATTTTGACTACACAGAATTGGCACATAATCAGTGAGACTAAAAAATTGAAAATCCTTGGTGTTCAGATAGATAGTAAGCTGTTGTTGAAAGTAATGTTCAGGATCCTGTTCAAAAAATTAATGCTGGTTTATTTTCTATTAGCATAGCTTCTGAAATAAGTGATGGTTCTACACGAAAATTAGTCTGCCATACTTGTTTTTGTTTGGTATAATTTTTTGGGTAGCTCTTCTGATCCAAAACGAATATGTTTTGCTCAGAAACGGGTGGTCCGACCACTATATGGTGTAAGTTTGCAAACCTCTTGACTACCCCTGTTTAGTCGTTTGGGAATGCTAACATTGAGCTCTCAACACATATTTCCTTTAATGTCGTTTGTTTTTAACAATGTCATCTTATTTCCAGGAGTTAGCAACTATCACTCGGCAGAAATACAATCTGCATTTAGAACGCGCCTCTTCACATTTGTGCAGAAAGGCGTGCGGCATTCTGTTGTACCCATTTTCAATAAGCTGCCACAAGAACTCAAAGATCGTAACAGTAATCCACGCACTTCCAGGTCGAAACTGAAGAGTTACTCTTCCTATTCTGTCAAGAAACTGGCTGAAAAATTAAATAATCAAGTTAATTCCTGGTCACGTTGTTGATTATTTTTGTTTAAACTTATGATTTGTCGTCTGCAAAGGTTTTACTTACGGTTCATCTTATCTATTATTACTCTCATCAGATTACCCTCCATTCAGAAGGCTGTTGCACGCAGCGACTGTTATATTGACTTGTAAATAATAGATTTCAGCTATCAGTCGTCCTTTTGAAATTTTATTGGCAGATCTAGATTTCAGCTAGAAACTAGCCGTTCTCAATGTACTACCAGTTTTTATCAATGCATGTATTGCATGTTGGTCGGGCTTCGTCCACAGTTTATTGAATACTCTTCTGTTATAATTTCATATACTGACTCGTTCCATGACCATAAAGACTTTTCCTCAATTCGGTCCGACGGAACATGACATGTAAAATTAAAAAAAAAATGACTGAGAAGTATTTTCAAGCTCTGGTCCTACAAACTATTAATAGGAATGCCACTAGTTTCATATCTATCGGAAATTCACAAGCCAAATTTTCAGAGGTATCTCTGTGGGATTAGCAATCTGTGTAGGGCTAGGAGAAATTATTTTATACTTTATATTCTAATTTAAAAACATGTTATATTAAACATTTATATTTATTTAAATAATTACTTTCTGCCTTCTAGCCTTGTGTGCGTAAAATTTCTCGATGGATTTTAAACATTTTGAGCTGATCACATTTTTTATTTAAATAATTATTTAATAGGCACTAGCTTTTTACCTGCGGCTTTTCCTGTCGATATGCATGTTACATACGTATATTGTACACATCTCCTCCTCCTCATCCCCTGTCTGCTCAGCCGTACCCGTCCTTTCGCATACTGCCTGGAACGCACTCCTACACTGCTCACACAAGACGCCGTTCCTGCATGTCGTTACTAGGCGTTCCAAGCTTTTTCACTCCTATCCCCACCTTTACCAAACAGACTGACAAGAAAGTGAGTTAATATTGGATTATCATCCAGTTCTGAGCGATGTTTAAAATTTGACGTCTCTAGCTCATTGGAAAGTGTAAAACCAAGTGCGAAATTTGCACTGAACAGACAGAAAAGAAAGGGAGCAAATAAAAACGTGTTAAAATCACAAATTTATATGATATGTATCACTACAAAAAGCGTTGCATAACGAAAAATGGTTAACATATTTGAAATTCTCATAAACATAGGTGTAAGTTGAAAGGAAAGATGGATAATATACAAGAGCTATTCGTTTATTAAGGGCCGATTCGTCGCGAAATGGGAAAATGAAAAACATTTTGTTTGCAACAATTGGCTACATCTTCCAGCTACTTCTCTACATATTTGCCGCTCCCTTAGACATTTGTGATATCGTTGTACCAACTTTCCCTTACCCTTGTCACAGCAGGCAGCTTTGTGACGCTGATCTGCAGCTTGTCATCTGTGCCGAAATATTGTCTTCATAGGCAGTGGTTCATGTGAGCAGAGGTGAAAGTCAGAGGGAGCCAAGTGTGGGTTGTATGGAGGGTCACCAAACACTTCCCATCGAAAACACTGCAGGAGCGTCCTCATTTACCCTGCAGTGTGCGACCGAGAATTGAGATGAAGAAGGAAATGCATGACAGTTACGTTGTGTGGGCTGCATGTAATTAGGCGAAATCCGTCAGCAGTCACTAATACGAGGGCTGTCCATAATGTAAGGCCCGATCGGTCGCGAAATGAAAACCACAGTGAAAATCAAAAATGTTTTATTCGCAACAGTTAATCACACCTTCCAGCTACCTCTCTAGATATTCATCGCTCTGACTTAGACATTTGTCGTGGCGTTGTACAAATTTTCCAGTACCCTCGCCACAGAAAACAGCCGCCTGTGCTTTCCGCCAATTCTATACGCTGGTGTGATTTTCGTTGTTTGTGCCAAGACGTTGTCTTCGTAGCCAGCGGTTCATGTGAACAGAGATAAACAAGAGAGGGAGCAGATTACTGGCAGTATTGTGGGCGACAACACTTCCCACCGAAAACGCTGCAGGAGCGTCTTCATTCCCCCTGCAGAATGCGGCTAAAAATTGTCTTAGAGAAAGAAACGCACGACATTTATGTTATGTGGGCTGCATAGCTTCAGGCGAAATCTCCAACCAGATCCACGTACTTGGTGGCAGACACTGTTGTTTTAGGCATTTCTATATGATCGCTTTGCGCTCTGAACTGAAAAGAGCGACGTGAAGCGATCGACAGACACACTAAAGACACTGCCCAACACACCTATGCAAAGTTCCATTGGATTTTCATAGTGGTTTCCATTTCGCACCTAATCGTGCCTTTCGAATACGCCTTGTATTTGACGGGAGACACTATTTTCTAGGCATCTTTACGTGCTTGCTCACAGTGTACTCAGAACTGGAAAGAGCGACGTAACATGATCGACTTCATACTAGGACATTGCCCAACACATCTGTGCAAAGCTTGACCGGATTTTCACTGTGGTTTACATTTCACGACAGACGGGTGTTAATAAACGAAATGCACTCGTACAATATGTACAAGAACCAAGAGGGAACAATGAGAATGGGTGAACAAGAAAGAAAAGTTCGGATTAACAAGAGGTAAGACAGGAATGCAGTCTTTGCATCGTACTGTTCAACCAGTATGTCGAAGAGGCAGTGATGGAGATCAAAGGTTCATGAGACTGATTAAATTTCTTGGTGAAAGGGTACAAGTGACAATATTTTTGGATGGCACTGCTATCCTAGCTACTAGCCGAAGCGAGATCATCAATAAATTTAACTTCAAAATTAGGAGCAACGTAGTAAAAGAAAGAGTGGAGAAATTGTGTCACCGTGGAAAGGAAGCAGCACATGCAAAGAAGCAAGGAGAATACAAAAGGAACACCGGCACAGAAAAGAGAGTATTCATCGCTAAATAAGGGCTTCCACTTTCCAGAACGAATTTTCATTTGGACTGTGCCGCTAAAGCGGAGTTATTGAACGCAGTTTTCCGAAATTCCTTCACCACGGAAGACGAATGGAATATTCCAGAATTTGAAACACGAACAGCTTCTAGCATGAGTTTCTTAGAAGTAGATACCTTATGGGTTGCGAAGCAACTCAAATCGCTTGATACAGGCAAGTCTTCAGGTCCAGATTGTATACCGATTAGGTTCCTTTCTGATTACGCTGATACAATAGCTCCCTACTTAGGAATCATACACAACCGCTCGCTCACCGATAGATCTGTACCTACAGATTGGAAAATTGCGCAGGTCGCACCAGTGTTTAAGAAGGGTAGTAGGAGTAATCCATCGAACTACAGACCTGTATCATTGACGTCGGTTTGCAGTAGGGTTTTGTAGCATATACTGTATTCAAACATTATGAATCACCTCGAAGGGAACGATCTGTTGACAGTAATCAGCATGGTTTCAGGAAACATCGTTCCTGTGCAACATTCGCAGGAGGTAATGGCCGCTATCGACAGGGGATTTCAAGCTGATTCCGTGTTTCTGGATTTCCGGAAGGCTTTTGACACCGTTGCTCACAAGCGACTTCTAATCAAGCTGCGGGCCTATGGGGTATCGTCTCAGTTGTGCGACTGGATTCGTAATTTCCTGTCAGGAAGGTCGCAGTTCGTAGTAATAGACGGCAAATCATCGAGTAAAACTGAAGTGATATCAGGTGTTCCCCAGGGAAGCGTCCTGGGACCTCTGCTGTTCCTGATCTATATAAATGACCTGAGTGACAATCTGAGCAGTTCTCGTAGGTTGTTCGCAGATGATGCCGTAATTTACCGTCTAGTAAGGTCATCAGAAGACCAGTATCAGTTGCAAAGAGATTTAGAAAAGATTGCTGTATGCTGTGGCAGGTGGCAGTTGACGCTAAATAACGAAAAGTGTGAGGTGATCCACACGAGTTCCAAAAGAAATCCGTTGGAATTCGATTACTCGATAAATAGTACAATTCTCAATGCTGTCAATTCAAGTACGTAACTGGGTGTTAAAATGACGAACAACTTCAGCTGGAAAGACCACATAGATAATATTGTGGGGAAGGCGAGCCAAAGGTTGCGTTTCATTAGCAGGACACTTAGAAGATGCAACAAGTCCACTAAAGAGACAGCTTACACTACACTCTGTTAGAATATTGCTGCGCAGTGTGGGATCCTTACCAGGTGGGATTGACGGAGGACATCGAAAGGGTGCAAAAAAGGGCAGCTCGTTTTGTATTATCACGTAATAGGGGAGAGAGTGTGGCAGATATGATACGCGAGTTGCGATGGAAGTCATTAAAGCAAAAACGTTTTTCGTCGCGGCGAGATCTATTTACGAAATTTCAGTCACCAACTTTCTTTTCCGAATGCGAAAATATTTTGTTGAACCCAACCTACATTGGTAGGAATGATCATCAAAATAAAATAAGAGAAATCAGAGCTCAAACAGAAAGTTTTAGGTGTTCGTTTTTCCCGCGTGCTGTTCGGGAGTGGAATGGTAGAGAGGTAGTATGATTGTGGCTCGATGAACACTCTGCCAAGCACTTAAATGTGAATTGCAGAGTAGTCATGTAGATGTAGATGTAGAAGCAGAGTGTGCGCTTGTTTGAAATTTTCTAGCAGATTAAGACTAGAACCTGGGACGTTTGTCTTATGCAGAAAAGTCCCCTACCGACTGAGGTACTCTACAAGGGCTCACAACTCGTCCTCCGCCTCCGACCTGCCCCGCCTTCCTCACCCACGACTTCCACCAGTACCTCCGTCCAACCTCACAAACCTTACAGAAGTTCTCCTGCATAATTTCCGGGAGTTGCATTCCTACAAGTGATGATACGGCGGACAAATGATTTGTCCACTGCCTAAATTATTGTTTCCCGAATTAATTTTCCTATAGGGCAGGACGTGTTCTTACGGGAAACTGTTCAGTGCTTCACTTAAAGACAATGGTGTGCTCCTGATGTACATCCTCAGAAATTTTGAATGGTTGATAACATGGAATATGGGAAGATGTCAAGGGATAACATCCACGCTGATAGAAGGAGCCTCAGAAGGAAGAAAGCTGTAGGGAAAAACAGAGACTGGATCACATTGGAAACTTAGGTCCTCTCCAAAATTGGTTTGTGAAATATACTTACCAACGTTGTTACTAAATATTATAAAATTCTATGAGTAATTGTGGTATACCTCGGATATTATCATAAGGATAATTATAATGACCAACAAAAATAATGATAGTAGAAGGTAAGAACTAATAATAATAGTCTTATAGTCATGTTGTTGTTGTTGTGGTTTTCAGTCCAACGACTGATTTGATGCAGCTGTCCATGCTACTCTGTCCTGTGCAAGCTTCTTCATCTCCCAGTACCTACTGCAACCTACATCCTTCTGAATCTGCTTAGTGTATTCATCTCTTGGTCTCCTTCTATGGCTTTTACCCTCCACGCTGTCCTTCAATACTAAAATGGTGATCCCTTGATGCCTCAGAACATGTCCTACCAACCAATCCCTTCTTCTAGTCAAGTTGTGCCACAAATTCCTCTTCTCCCCAATTCTATTCAGTATCTCCTCATTAGCTACGTGATCTTCCCACCTAATCTTCAGCATTCTTCTGTAGCACCACATTTCGAAAGCTTCTATTCTCTTCTTGTCTAAACTAGTTATCGTCCATGTTTCAGTTCCTTACATGGCTACACTCTATATAAATACTTTCCGAAATGACTTTCTGGCCCTTCGGTCTATACTCGATATTAACAAATTTCTCTTCTTCAGAAACGCTTTCCTTGCCATTGCCAGTCTGCATTGCCCCACCAGCGGCAAGGTCCATGGTTCAAGGGGGGGGGGGGGTTGGAAATAGTGAAAAAGACAATAAATACGTCTCAAAACCGAGGTTCTACAGCACTGTTTTCGAATCAGAGTATCCTTATGGGGCCTGCAGTACTAATTTTAAACGACATGAAACATAACGAACAAAGTAAAAAGAGGGAACGAAAATTGATCGTGAAAAAATTTTGGGTCCAAATTTTATTGAAGAAAGAAAATCTAATCTTTCTTTATCGCTCCAAAAATATGGAAACCGCATGGGGGAAGATCGGGACTGTATGGAGGATATGTATAGGGTTCCCAGCGAAACGTTTGCAGCGTTGTTGAAACAACCTTGGCTATGTGTGGCTGGGCCCAGTTTCCCATACAGCCCAGATCTCTCACCATACTGTTCCCTTGTTTTTGAAGCCCTGAAGAAAGATATTCGTGGCCTTCGATTTGCTTCTGACGAAGAAGAACACACCTCGGTACAAGCATGATTCCACAGGCAACCTCAAACGGCACTGACTGTCCAATTTCGTAATGGGATAAATGTGTTAACAAGTGCGGCAGCTACTATTGAAATAATGAAAAGTTCGTAACACTCTTGCTCAGTATCGATTTATTTCTTTCGTGTAACTTCCATGTTTTCATTTGAATAATGTAATATCTGTCTTGCTGTTGTTCTTAGTACTGTAAAAGTATCTAAAAAGAATTAATGTGCGAATGTTATGTTATTTTATGATTTGAACAAAACTAGATCATGCGTAGCGTACGTAGCTACATTGCGCTAAACCACCGTTTCTCTTCACGCCTTTATAGTTTCGTTGCGCAGGAACTTCCCACCAGGTTTCACATCTGTATAAACCTGCGTTCCCTATGCATGATCTAGTTTTGTTCACAACATACACAAATCATAAAATAACATAACATTCACATATTCATTCTTTTTAAATAATTTTACAGGTGATAAGAACAACTGCAAGACAGATATTACATTATGCAAAAGACAACATGGAAGTTACATGAAAGAAATAAATCGATACTGAGCCTGAGTGTTATGAAATTTAGTGTATGTCAACAACTTTACTGCTTTGGCCAGAAGTATATATACTTAAGTTAGTTAACACATAGTAAGCAGGAGATCCCGGGTTCGAGTCCTGGTCGTGGCACACATTTTCAACATGTCCCCAGTGAAGTATGTCAACGCCTGTTTGCAGCTAGGGTGTCTATTTAATTATCATTTCATTTCTAGCAAAGCTGCATGGTCATCCACGGTATGTGTTCTTTCGGGAACAGATACTACCGTCATATATAGTTAAAATATGGCTTCCCGGCCATTGACCTTCTTGTGTAAACGCACACGCTATTCCCGAACTCGTACGGGACTTGGTAGATTAATCTGCCACGAGTAATGAGTATGATGGGCAAACATCTATTAGGCGCACTACGAAGTAGTGGTGTGGACATGTTGGGAATGTGGATCTCACGGGGAGCGTGCAAGGGATAAGTGCCTGCAGACGCACTATCCTCTGTGCCCTCGGTGGCTCAGATGGATAGAGCGTCTGCCATGTAAGCAGGAGATCCCGGGTTCGAGTCCCGGTCGGGGCACACATTTTCAACATGTCCCCAGTGAAGTATGTCAACGCCTGTTTGCAGCTAGGGTGTCTATTTAATTATCATTTCATTTCTAGCAAAGCTGCATGGTCATCCACGGTACGTGTTCTTTCGGGAACAGATACTACCGTCATATATAGTTAAAATATGGCTTCCCGGCCATTGACCTTCTTGTGTGAACGCACACGCTATGCCCGAACTCGTACGGGACTTGGTAGATTAATCTGCCACGAGTAATGAGTATGATGGGCAAACATCTATTAGGCGCACTACGAATGTAGTGGTGTGGACATGTTGGAAATGTGGATCTCACGGGGAGCGTGGAAGGGATAAGTGCCTGCAGACGCACTATCCTCTGTGCCCTCGGTGGCTCAGATGGATAGAGCGTCTGCCATGTAATCAGGAGATCCCGGGTTCGAGTCCCGGTCGGGGCACACATTTTCAACATGTCCCCAGTGAAGTATGTCAACGCCTGTTTGCAGCTAGGGTGTCTATTTAATTATCATTTCATTTCTAGCAAAGCTGCATGGTCATCCACGGTATGTGTTCTTTCGGGAACAGATACTACCGTCATATATACATAGTACAGTTTCTGGGTCCCCATTTAATGTCGAGCCGGAAGTTCAATAATTCTTACAGTGAAAGTATTTATGACGTGTAATAGATATTCTAAAGAGGTTTTTGTTTTTACAAATATGACTTATTACAACTTAACAAGACCTTGGCAGATTTAGCACCCCATGTCTCACTTATATTCTGCATAATGCAAATACGTATATATCCCATTTCAAAACGCATAGTAATAATATGAATTAACACAGCAGTTTGATGAGCATTTCTGTATCACTGTCCTTACATATCAAATATAAATCAAACATCAATCTGTTACTCCATTATTAAGTAGTACCGTTTAATGAATTTTACCTTTCTTGCTTTGAAACAGTCAGTTTACGTCAATGAGGTATACCGTTTTGCCAAGATATTTTAAGCCTTTATTTATGTTGTTCATGAACAGTTACTTCACAGACACTCGCTGGATTGTGTTATCGTTCCGTATCCAATTTACAAAACAGATCCTAAATTAAAGTAAAGTCATTCACAGTAGTTAGTTTTCTTGCATAACAGTATATTTACCTGGAATCGTTTCGCCTGGTTAAGGTGATGACCGTTTGATTTATAAATCTACAGTTTCGCTTTACAACTTGAATAATATTGATTCGATACCCGTTAACTTAACTGTTGCTCCCTATCAAAACATAATCCTACCATTACACACGATCACCGCCAACTTAAATTCCTGTCATAGGACTAACATTATCGGCTACTTACTAAGGGAGTAACAACTGGCAGTGTTATAAGCTTATTTACTTTTTTCTATGTGTCTAGTTTTCATTTGACTGCCCTTTGTAGAATCAAATGAAGAAATTAGAAAGCGTGCAAACATTTATTCATATATGAAAAAACACAGACTAAAATACGATGAGCATGTTTAAGCAGTGGAAACAGATTGACAGATTGTGGAGTCTATGAAAGTAGCAGTAAGGAAAACACTGAGACAATAAAATGGACCATTGCCGTTGAAGAAGACCTAAAGAAAGCAGGAGTAACACATGATTTACCAAATGGACAGATTTTTACACAGAAAATTCACGACTGGGCAGTTGGCATGGCGGAGAAACCAAAGAACAAATCAGCTTTATCTGACGGGTGGAAAAGAGCCCATTCTGAGAGAATATATCTCCTGTTGTACATTGCGTGGTTCAGTAGGATCCAAATGCTAATAACAATATCGACAGCAAATGTTGTCAGTGACAAAAATATTAATTGATACAGCGATAACACATTTACTATCATCAGCAGCAGAAGAGATAATGGCACAGGAGAAGAATCAAAGTGACAGCAGCTCTTAAAAAATATCAGACTTGTTTAGAGTAAGCTACTGACAAGTGTGTTAAAGATGTATCTACTGTGATGAAAGTTTAAGCATTACCTGCCTTTTGAATTTTGAAAGTGGCGTAATGGCTCGGGTTAAAATATTCAACAAATAACACACTGCTGGGAGAGGAAGAGGTTGGCACGGCAGATATGATAAAAACGATTCTCTGAGTTTCTCGCTGGGTGAAGATGATGGGAGTGGCGCTCATATCAACGAAGTTCCCGGCTTAAAATCCGATAACTTTATACTAGTTCAACTTTCCGAGGAAGAAAGCGAGATCATATCATTTACAGTGATTTAGCAAACATATGACTGACTTGTTATTTGCAGCTACTGACAAGGAGTAAAGGCGGAATGTTTGAACGCTGTAAAATCTCCAAGTAATGAATAGCTAGGAGGACTGTGGTACGAACACCGTGCTCACACAGGTGTCAAAATTCTACGAGAACATGTACAGCTTTAATTAGCTAGCAGGTGTAAGACGTGCTGATTTATAGATCTGGTTGTAACATTTAACTACAGTTTTTTTTTCGATTGCTGTAACTTTCCTGGACCATCAATATACTGCCCGCCCACCGATTCGTATCTGCTTGCGAGCGAATAACCTATCGGGGCACCCAGCTAGTTCCGGGACACCAAGCCGCAGTCGTATAAGCTGGGGCGCATCCAGTAGCAGATAACAGATAAGACGTCAGCGCGGTGTGAGCTGTGTATAATCGCGGTAGCTGTAATTTGCCGGCTTCTGTGTCTGGGCGTTGTCTGTGGGCGGGCCAGCCCCTTGATTTCGTACCTACAGACACGGAGTCATTACTGAGTCATTGGCCAGGCTCACACCAAGGCGACAGAGGTCATTGAACTGGGCTAGCAGAGGTTTCTGCAATCGCGGGCGCTGACGATTATCCCAGTATCCTCACTTCGCCATGTGCGAGTCTGTTAACTGATGCGATGTTACATGTGCTATGAAGCTGTCAACGCTGTACCGTCTTTTTTTGCTGTAACTTATGACTACCCGAGCATACTGTAAGTAGGCTGTTTAGGTTTTTTTATTGGTAACGCCACCTCTGTATGAAAATCACTGGCTGTGCTGTGTGCAGTCTGTAAGCTACATTCACTATGATGAGGAATACTGTTATCCTCAAATATAATTTGCATTAATAATATGTTATTTACTTTGTAAAGATGTTTAGACATTATTTATCTGTTCTGTTTTGTTGCTCATGTGTGAAGTTGATGTTTCAAAAGTTATACTGATCTTTTATGTAGGTACTTATAATTCCTGTAACACTGATGTATATGTTATTTCGATTCTTTTGTAAAGCCTGTATTACTACAAATGTTATCTGTATTATTATGTTTTTAATGATGTTTTCTGTATCTTTGTAATTGTATTCTTATGTTATAAAATTGTAATTGACACCAGTCCATCAAATTAAGTAACTTGTAAGTTCCATTTCACTGCACACGTTTCTGTTGGTCATAGTATATGGACAATATGTGAGAAGTAGGGACTGTTAGTGTTTGCACGTGTGTTAATAATTCAGCAAGGGACTGGATAACAGCATTGCTGGTTCTAAGGACAATTAAAAAACTTTGTGAGTGCACAAGTGGTGGTTTATGGACTTGCTATATTGTCCGCAAGACTCTTCGTTGGTGATTGTGCACCTGCACATTTGCAACAGATGGCTGCTGGCCGTCTCTACAAGGACTACAGTGGGTCTGCACCTTCGATGACCCACCAATACCACTATTTCTACAAGGACTACAGTGGGTCTGCACCTTTGATGACCCACCAATACCATTATTTCTACAAGGACTGCAGTGGGTCTGCGCCTCTGGTGGCCCACCAATACCGTAATCTCTACCAGGACTACAGTGGGTCTACTCTGTGATGACCTACGTACCAATATTCTTCAAACCTTTGACTGACTCTGCGGTGGGTTTGCTCTGTTGTGGCCCATTACCTGTCTGCATGTCGAGAGTCAGCACTGTCTTTCCGTTGGAAGGACAACGCTACTTCTTCAAGACTGCATGGAAATCCACTACTTCCGTATGCATTTTCTTTTACTGCTCAGACTTTGAGAAAAACACTGCTATTTTACTGTGATGAACGATTAGGACTGTCTTTATAGACTGTGAGAAAGTTTAGCTTTTGACCAACATTGTATCAATAAGTCTGTGCAATTGATATCTTTGTTCTTGTAATTATTAAAAATTTTATCAAATCATTATTGGCCACTGTCCAAAACAATTTGTAAAAATTTTTTGTGGGGAGCATGGGGGCTATGTAAGTAGGCTGTTTAGGTTTTTTTATTGGTAACGCCACCTCTGTATGAAAATCACTGGCTGTGCTGTGTGCAGTCTGTGGCTGCTTTGCATTGTTGTAATACTCGCCATTGTAGTGTTAGGCAGCTGGCTGTGAACAGCGCGTAGCGTTGCGCAGTTGGAGGTGAGCCGCCAGCAGTGGTGGATGTGGGGAGAGATATGGCGGAGTTCTGAAATTTGTAACACTGGATGTCATGAACTGCTATATATATTATGGTTTTTCAACACTATTAAGGTAAATACATTGTTTGTTCTCTATCAAAATCTTTCATTTGCTAACTATGCCTATCAGTAGTTAGTGCCTTCAGTAGTTTGAATCTTTTATTTAGCTGGCAGTAGTGGCGCATGTTGTATTGCAGTTGTTCGAGTAACCAAGATTTATGTGAAGTAAGTGATTTGCGAAAAGTATAGGTTAATGTTAGTCAGGGCCATTCTTTTGTAGGGATTTTTGAAAGTCAGATTGCGTTGCGCTAAAAATATTGTGTCTCAGTTTAAGCATAGTCATGTATAATTGTTCTAAGGGGAAAAAATGGTTCAAATGGCTCTGAGCACTATGTGACTTAACTTCTGAGGTCACCAGTCGCCTAGAACTTAGAACTAATTAAACCTAACTAACCTAAGGACATCACACACATCCATGCCCGAGGCAGGATTCGAACCTGCGACCGGAGCGGTCACGCGGTTCCAGACTGAAGCGCCTAGACCGCACGGCCACACCGGCCGGCTCTTCTAAGGGGACGTTTCAATACTTACATAGCTATTTGTCATTCCTTCTGCTGATGATATTTCAGTTGATGTCTTTTCTGTTCTTCTATCCGTGATCTTTAGCCAATTCATTTTTTTCTAAAAATCGATGATTTTTCGATCCGCTTTGAATTTATTTGTTGCTTGTTGAAGGCAGGATGATTCAGCTACCCCTACCGCTGTCGTTTTATGCAACCCACAATGTTGTAGCTGGTCTTTATAAAACTCGCGCGAGATTTTCATATTCTCTCGTCCACTACTAGAAAACTATTTGTCCTACGGAAAAAATGACCAGGACCTCTTTGTAGGAAATTTAATGGAGTTAAATTTTGTACTGGGATACTTTTTTGCTGGAGGCCATAGTTTTCGGAGGTGTTCAAGAAAAACGTACAAAACACATCTTCAAATGCACCTCCATCCCAGACTCATCCGTCACCAGTTAGGATTTCTGGTATGATGTTCGTGGCACTCACTCCTACCACTGTACAAAATTTCCCGACTACAAGACCAATTCCCGATATTCGACCTGTTCTTTGGTATCTTTTGACTGGGCTATTACGCCACCTGCATCGTCGGCTATTTCGTTAACTTTATTAATCTAAACCTGCCCTCGAGGGTAAAGAACGAAGAACGACGTTACTCTAAAACCAATTACGTTGACAAACTCAACCCTTAAAAGTACAGTAGTTTCATAGTCAGAAGGCCTCATGAGTACAACGATGTAATTGTTTATTTTACGCTGCTAAGTCACAAAATTGTTAGGTAAAATTTACACTGACGTCAGTAAGACCTGGTGGTCAAGGAAGGCAGCATTCGGTTACGATTGCGGACGGGGCCGTAATCAGTTACTATTAGTTCGCTTTTCTTTTAATCACACACAATTTCTTTAAAATCAACAACAAATTAAAATAATGACAATAATTTAAGAATTGTTTCACGGCTGAAGGCCTTAATGGCAATAAATTAAGCATTGTTTCATGGTTGAAGGCCTTGATGGCAATAAATTAAGAATTGTTTAACTTGTTGCAACTTTCAAAATACAGTTATTAAAATATTGAAAACAAATCACCAAGGTCTTAAAGGTTAACTGCTAAAATACAGTTGCCGCATTAGAATTTTAAGACAAGTAGTGACGGTTACGGCTGGCGGACTTTAACGCCAAGAATGGCAATTATTAAAAAAATTTAACAAACATACTGTCAAACAGCAAGGCAATAGCAAAAGTTAATTTAAAAGACAGGCAACTGATCACCAAACAGGTGAGACAAAATGATAGTAAACTTTGTAGCACAACCGTTTAAACTTGCTGCAATGCCAAGAATGGCAATTACACAAAAAAAAAAAAAAAAAATTCGAAACATACAGTAAAACAGCAAATATAATAACATAGTTAATTCAAAGCGACAAGCAACTGGCCACCAAACAGATGAGACAAATTACGGTAACTTGGTGAAACAATAATAAAATAATAATAAAATAATAACACAATAATAAAACACAAGGGTCAGTCACAGACGGTGCTCCAGGAATCGACCTTTGAGCAGGTCAGGGCAAAAACACTTTCGCAAGCGATGAGAAAAGCAGTAAAGCGTTGCATTCGCTTCACAAGATGGTAACTCAGACTAGTGGCAGTCTAACGAATGTCTAATGATAATCTGCTGAAGCTACCCAACGTCTGATAATCAATGCAACGATGGAACACCACGCCAAAGCCGGAACCGGCGGTCAGCACTACGTCCTCAAAATGCTGTGTTTAGAGGGTTCAAATGGCCAAACGAACAGTAGCAGGTATAGCTTCCCTCCAAAACATATCTTGACATACGACAAAAGTTATCGAATAGCCTGGATCGTTCATGCATCAAATGACCTAATAATTGACGTCCATCATACGTGCGACAATAATTACGAATAAAAAAAATGGTTCAAATGGCTCTGAGCACTATGGGACTTAACATCTATGGTCATCAGTCCCCTAGAACTTAGAACTACTTAAACCTAACTAACCTAAGGACATCACACAACACCCAGTCATCACGAGACAGAGAAAATCCCTGACCCCGCCGAGAATTACCGCTGGTTGGACTTAAATAGTAACACATAGAATGCAGCAATTAGTAACATGAAAAAAGTGGAAAGTTTATTAGATCCGCTGTCCCCAAGCACTCCTCTCGCTGCTCTTCGTCTCAGCGACACTGCAAGCAACAACACTAACCCAAGTCACTGGAGAATCGTGAGATCTCACAGTGGTGAAGGTTTCACTGCTAGGATTAAAATCCACTCAAAGCTTGTTGGATCCGGTTGACGATTAGGTCGTGTACCCTCGAGACCACAGCCCTTCCATCTGGCAGTGCATGCATGCCGCCAGCGGTCCCGTCGTGTTCCCGCACTGCCCTCTTGACTCCTCCAGAGTCCCCAACCGAACTCCTCACTCACACGACCTGGAAGAACCACGACGTCACCCCAAAGATAGGGCCACAGTTACTACATATCGATAGCACCGCTGCTGCCACTACCGGACAGGCAACGCTTGCGAAACCAAATGGCGCCAGTCAACAAAAGAAGAATACAAACAACCGCAAGTATGTCGACTAAACGATGGAGTCTAGCCTCCAACAGAGGACGGAAACCTACAACAGCACCAACGCGAGCTGCAGCACGGCTCAGTTAGTTTTAAAATTTGGAAGTGCTGGACTAGGCCGGTGGCATAATAAATCCAGTCAATGAAGGTCAAATGTGTGAAATAATTCGTGCAGTCGCAAATATTTGTAAATTGAAAGGACGGAGTGCCACGAACAATATACTAGAAATCCTGACCGGTGGAGCTTGAGTGTTGGGGTACGTTTGAAGGCTAATTTTGTTTGTTTTTCTTGAATAACTAGAAAAATACGACGTATCCCACTATAAAATCTGGTCACATTAAATTTCCCACAAAATGGTCCTGTTATTTTTATCTATAGGACTAATAGCTTGCGCGTAGTGAGCGAGAGAATATGAATATCTCGTGCATGGTTTATGGAGAGCAGCTATAACAATGCAGGCTGCATAACACGGCAGTGGTAGGGCAGCTGAATCACTCTGTTTATGCAGCAGAGGAAATTCGTTAGGAGTCCTGACGTAGATTGATGAGAGCCACACTAGCGAAGAGTAGCATTTCGCCCGTGGAGAGGGAAGCCCTTTATAAGTTGTAACCAGACATGGATACCGTAGTTTTCAAGATAAATAAAGGTAATACTACCGTTCTTACGCCATGGGTGGACTAAATTAACCTGATCATTGTTTTATTATGTAACTCAGCGTATTGCAAGACCGATAACTATCCTACTAACCATGTCATGAGGAAAACAGTGGACCTTTTCGCTTCCCGTAATCTGCAAAAGGTGGTCATTAAGAGACCACGTATTTTAGACCCACTGTCGAAGATCATTAAAGAAGATGTGCCTGTATGACCTATTGTGGGCAATTCTGGAGAAATCACCTATGATTTGGCCAACTATCTAGCGTCTTTACTCAGACCCACCTTAGGCAAGTGTTCACATCACACAATAAATTCAACTGATTTTATCACCACACTTAAGTCACTTAAGCAGGAAAGAAAAACTCTTTAGTCAAAAGTTGCGACATACTGACAGTAAGGTATTCCAATGATCCAGGAAATATTTTTGTATCATTATTGAGCCGTCCACGGCTCGCGTTTATCCCTTATGTCGTATGTCATCTTCTCTTACAGTACTGCCGCCTCGTTTTCTTATTCCATTCACTGACGTCACTAACTTCCTGCCTTACTTGCCCTCGAGTGGCAGCAGCAGGGAGTATCGATAAGCGCACTGTCGTACCATCTCTAGAGCAGCCGATAGTATTTCGGGTTCGTCGTGTGTCTGAGTAATCAGTTGGAGACGGACCAGCAGAGCAGTCGGGACGCAGCAGCGGCGAAGTCGGGGACGGAGCGCCGGAGAGACGCGGACAGCCAGTGCTCACCTACCGCTGGCGACACACGTGAACTGTCCGACGGAGGGAGATTGGAGCGGGACGACCGTTGGTTGGTCGTTCGGTTGGTCGTCTCATCGGCCGACGTATATTTGGTCCTTTCACCGTTTCCGGGCCTGGGCAGATGGTGGGTTGGCGTGGAGCAGCGAGGAAATCTCCGTGGCGCATAGTTTGTCCGGGCCCGCTGGCGGCCTCTATGCGGTGTCGGAGTGTGTGGTGCTGTTTCCGTTGCTACGAGGTTCGTGGCTCACCGATCCTGGACATGAAAGTTGAGTTTCGACTTAATCTACCAGCAAGTCACAACTGTTCGCATTGTGTCGTTTGGAGTTCGCTGTCGGCTGTTGGGAAATTCCCGCAAGCAACAACGTGTGTTTTCAAATTGGCAAATTTTAGCCACCCGCTGGTGGAGTTTAACTGTACTTGGTTATTTAAATTGAAGTGCACCAGAGGAATCTTCTGCCTCGTGGCCGTTAACGTTCCGGTTACTTGCCCTGGCCGTTGACGTAAATTCAGACAGTGTATTTTCCTCATCGTGTTGTCACTGTCCAGCATGGTGTATAGTTTAACAGTTCAATGTATAATTGGTTGTGGGCGCCAATGCCTTCTACGTTGTTCCATTATACTCCCTGTTGTATGCTGGTCGGGTAGAGCGGAAGTTATCTCGTCGGTGGTTGCGCTGACCGTCTGTCGGTCGGGTTGTCGTCGGGTCGAGAATGGTTGGGCCGACTGCCTGTCTCACCTAAACGAGCGTTAGTTCTTGAATTCCAGGCCGACCCTCGGAGTGCCCTTGGGTGTACTGCCTTTTCTTGTTTGTTCTTGTTTGTACTTGTATGGCTTCTAGCCGATGTTTAGATTAAGGTTATTTTGCTCTTAAGGCGTCAGATAGTTTGGGCCTTCAGCCTAATTTAAGAACTGTTTTACGTGAAGCCTTTGGCATTTTTAAAATAAATGTTATTGAGTCTTAAGTGTTGGGCCTTCAGCCGCTTTTGAATTTAAGTTGTTTTGCTGTTTGTCAGATTATTGGGGCCTTCGGCCGATTTTGAATTCAAGTTGTTTGCTCTTAAAGTGTCAGATTCTTTGGGCCTTCAGCCTAATTAAGGAGCTGTTTTAAGATAAGGCTTTGCCTTTTAAATTTCTGATTTTGACTGAGCTTTAAGTTATTGGTTTTCAGCCGTTTTTAAATTAAAGATTGCACGGCGCATTCAAAACTAAGGCTGTGTTTTCTTAGAAAAATTTTTTCTTGGCTTTTGTAATGTTTGATCAAATAAAAGGTTGTACGTTCAAGTGTAACTGACAGCCCCTTATTTTGGCCCCTTTCCACAACTAAAACTACCTGTCCTGTCCTGCAGGTTTAGCAGGGTGTCTCAATTATAAATCCACAGACCACAAATGTTTCTCAATCAGGCTATCAGTTTCTGTTAATTACGAACATTGTACAATGGTGCTGTATTTTACATAATAAAACTAAACGAAACTCTGACCGAATAACCCTCGAAAGGCCCAACGGTACCGTCCGACCGCCGTGTCAACCACAGCCAGATGCACAAATGGAGGGCCATGTGGTTAGCACACCGCTCTCCCGGTCGTTGTCAGTTTTAGTGACCGCAGCCGCTACTTCTCAATCAAATAGCCCCTCAATTGGCCTCACAAGGACTGCGTGCACCCCGCTTGCCAAGAGTGCTCTGCCGACCCGGACGGTCACCTATCATAGTGCTAGCCTAGCCAAAACGCTCTTAACTTTGGTGATCTGACGGGAACTGGTATTACCATTGGGGAAAGGCTGTTGTTATTGTTACATAATTTCGTACTTTTAATAAAGCCTCCTTCTCCGTTACGTTTTACTACACTGTAGCTCATGAATAGGTGATGTCTGACATATAGCCCAGATTAAGTCCGACGATGTTCGCTCATGTCATTGAATGTAACTGTGAGCAGGGTATGGGCTCCCACAGTAACGAGCTGCGGACGTTTTGTTTTAATGATCGCGTGTATTGTACGCTGTGGTACTCCAGCGATGAAAGCAAATTCCGGCTGCACGTAAGTGATGGTCATTTGCGCGTACGACGTAGACCTGGTAAGGGCTGTCTCGTGGAATGCATTCGTCCAAGACACGCTGGCTCCACCCCCGGTCTTATGGTCTGGGGTGCGATAACACTCGTTCACCTTTTGCGTTTCTGGAGGCGCCTCGAACGGGCGCTCAGTACGTGCAGTATGTTGTTAGAACCGTTCTTTTTCCGTTCTTACAGCAGGTACGTGATGTTTGTTCCAACAGGTTGATTCTGAACCACATAGTAACTGTGAAACTCTAAGTGCTCTGAAGGCGGGCAGCTCTTATTCTTGCCCTTCCCTGGGCAAAGGAACGTCATAAATTTATCTCGCACGGAACACGATGCACTGACTCCGTGGTTCTCACCGACAGGAGCGTATCTTTTTTTATATTGTGCTAGCTGGCAAGTAAACTCAGCTGCTGGTACTTGCCAATTATGATGCTGTGTAACTAGCATGTACTTCCTAGTATAATGTCAATATCTTCAGGCTCATCAATTTCAATACTCTTTTGCAACAATCTCCCTTTACTATTCATTATTCCAAACTCATACTCTATCGCATGCCGTGTCTTAGAAAGACGTTTGTTATAAAAAGTTTACGTTAATCCATGTTTTGACACTTATCACAAAAGTCTTCAGTTCAGTTGTCCGGCATCCGACTGGCGTTTAGCCGTGTGTCGGATGTTACTCGGCGGCAGTGAATGAGTTTCATCTGTCGGCCGTGATCGTACGACCGTACGGACACCCTGTTTGTCAGACGAGTACGGCCTCAATGGACGTCCATTCCTATTGTCAACAACCCACAGACCAGCAGCACAAGTGCATGCACTCAAGCAGAGCATACGCACTGACAACTACGTACATCACGCTTACACCACGCAGGGTTTGAAACAGGGGAGCTGATTGTACTTACTTACTTTACGTGTCCTGGTCACCAAATGTACTACATACTCTGAGGTGACAAAAGTCATGGGATGCTTCCTCCCACAACATGCGTCATAGATCTTCGAGCCTATCATCTGCTAAAGCTTCTTTCAGAAGATTTTCTGGAAGTTTCCATTTCCCTTCCTACATCCTTAGCACTCCGCCAGTCAAAAACGCATCTCTGCCTTTCGGCCTGGAGTGTGCTCCAGAATATTCTGTGAGAAGATTTCTCAGAGGTCAGCTCACGACAATCGCCTGTGACCCCGCACATTGTGTCGCACTAAAAGTATGTCTTTTCCCCTCGTTCCGCCCCCTATGCTGTTTCTCCAGCTACGCTATTTCGGCACAGCAACCTCCCGTCCGCTTTTTCCGCACTTTGGGGGCTCAGTAGCCTCCAGCATTGTAAACTGCCGCCTCAGTGCCCTGCTCTTTCTCAGGGCAGTAAAGGTCCACCCCTGCAGAACATTTCTAAGGTATGCTTGGTCCGCTTCGCCCTTTCTGTCAGTGCTCAACTGTAATTAGCTCCCAGACATGCAGTACTACAGAAATTGTTAGTGCGTGGTGCTAGCCAGTATCAGCCAAAAAAGTGATTGATAATTCGGTTGTGCATCATAAGCAGTGATCTAATATAAATACGGGGTGTCCACGAAGTCCCTTTACAACTATAAAATTTTGTTACTGAAATATTTTGACAAAATTTGTTTTATTGTAATCACTGTTGACTAAAGCTTTTATTATACTAAAATTTTGTGTTTCACATACCCTGTTGATGGAAGGAGCTGAACCTCTATCATTTGGCAACTCCTCAAGAGAAGACACAATGTGTGTTCTGGTTTATTGAGACAAAATCGGATGTTCGGACTCGACGAAACTTCAGAACGAAGTATGGAAGAGATCCACCATCACGCCCTTCAGTCCGTGCATGGCACAAAAATCTATGGAGACAGGGACAATGTTGGATAAAGGGAGGAGTGGACGACCAAGAACATCCGAGGAAAACATCGATCACGTTTTAAACTTCACTCGTTCACCTACGAAGTCCATCCCCACTGTTGCCAAACAGTTGCAAATATAACGTTCAACTGTGCATAAGGTCCTCCACAAGAACTAACGGTTATACGCTTACAAAGTGCAACTGTTACAGACATTTGGGCCAAATGACAAGTCAAAACAGACAGCGTTTGCACTCACCATGCTGGAACGGCTTTCGGAGGATGAACTATTCCTCCAGTGAGTTTGTTTCAGTGACGAGAAAACTTTTCAAGTATTTGGGACATTAAACAGACACAGTGTGAGACTTTGGGAATCTGAACTCCCCCACGTGGCCAGGGAGCTTCACCGGGATAGTCTAAAAGTGAATGGGTGGTGTGGAATCATGTGCAACCGAATAATTGGTCCATTTTTCTTCAACGAGTCAACAATTACTGCAGATGTTTACCTCGACCTTCTGACCGAATATGTAGCACCACAACTGATTGACTTACAACCAACTATCACTTTCCAGCAAGATGGTGCTCCGCCACATTGGGGAATGCATGTTCGTTGGTTCCGCAATGAAACTTTTCAAGACAGACGGATTGGGAGGGGAGGGCCAATTCCTTGGCCACCGCGTTCGCCAGATATCAGTCCCTTGGACTTTTTTTATGGGGGTATGTAAAAGATATCGCGTATCAGACACAGATACGGGGAATTGCTAACTTGAAGTAAAGGATTCGTAATGCCATTGCCACCATTGATGACGCTATGCTACAGCGAACGTGGCAAGAATTCGAGTACCGTCTTCATGTGCTTCGTGCAACTAAAGGCGCCCATATAGAGGTCATTTAAACACTGTCAAAAAAACTTTTATAAACACTGATTAGAATAAAAGAAATGTTGTTAAAATATTTCAACAACTGCCGTTGTACTAAATTTTTGAAGTTGTAAAGGGACTTTATGGACACCCTGTATAAATCCAAAAGAATATTAAATGTATGGTGACAATTCTTACGGTCTTAAATACAGTTTGTAACCATACCTATATACTTATTATGTTTGTGTGTGTGTCTACGAGAGAGAGAGATACCCACTGTCCCGCCTCAATTACAGGATTAGCAAATATTTATAAACCTTCTGCACATTTCCACATGGACAACAGTATATGCAGGCAGTTAGAGCACACAAATTCGGTTCCACGTTAAGTCCGGCCACCCTCCAGCAATAACAGTGTCAAATGCTATGACATGTATGTCCACCTTAAGCGGGTAGGTGATAAAGCCGAAAGGAAGAAAAGAAACAAGAGGCCGAAGATTGTTCGTGGAGTGTCGCAAAAGCTGTCAGGGACCGACGCCACACCGCAACACACCACCGTCGGGTTGGTTGCCAGCTCAGCCCCTTTAACTATACGACGTACTGGCTCCGCCATTTGCAGCGCGACATACAGAGGGACTTTGCGTACACCGGACCGAAGCACAGAGGGCGTGTAAATCATCAAGAGAGATCACTCCTGCCACGAACATTTTGCTGCATCCGCCAGTGTCACGTGCAGCCAGGCTGGAGGATGTTTACCTCCGCTTTGCAGGTATCTAGGACCGCACCCGCACCGGTCACGGCAGTTACGACACAGCCAGTCAAGAGATGGAGTCTTGTCCGAATCCAGCGCCGACTCGATTGCACGCCGCCTTCATAACCGAGGGACCTCGGAAGCGTGCTAGTGGGCCTGTTAGTATCCCGTCAAACTCATTTGACAAGACTGTAGAATCTGTGTACTCTTAACTTACGTGATAGTCTGTTCCAATGTGCTCCGCTCAAGGAGAGCGAGGAATTAAACATTTGGTACTCAAACTAATGGAGAACGAACGCGGACCGTAGACGCAGTCATTGTATTGTCTCCTCGACCAAGACTTGTATTTCAACTACACTCATGCTCATAAATTAAGGATAATTGCAGAATGTGGTGCCATACAACGTGGCACTACACAAAACTGGCGCCAATAGCATAGGCACATAGGGAACACACACGACACACATCTGTAAGTCGACGGTATTGGTGGTAAGTTGAGAAAACCGTCCCGAAAAACATGTGCTTCAAAACGGCACTGTTTTCTGCGCATGTACCCCGACATCAATATGGGATATGATCACCATGCACACGTACACAGGACGCAAAACGGGTTGGCACACTCTGGATCAGGTGGTCGAGCAGCTGCTGGGGTATAGCCTCCCATTCTTGCACCAGTGCTTGTCGGAGCTCCTGAAGTGTCTTAGGGGTTTGAAGACGTGCAGCGATACGTCGACCGATAGCATCCCAGACGTGCTCGATGGAGTTTAGGTCTGGGGAACAGGCAGGGCACTAAATTCGCCTAGTATCTTCTGTTTCAAGGTACACCTCCACGATGGCAGCTCGGTGGGGCTGTGCGTTTTCATCCATCAGGAGGAAGGCGGGACCCACTGCACTCCTGAAAAGGCAGACATACTGGTGCAAAATGAAGTCCCGATACACCGCCTCTGTCAAAGACATGAAGGGGTGTCCGTACACCAATCATAATCCCACCCCACACCATCAAACCACGACCTCCATACAGGTCCTTTTCATGGGTATTGAGGGGTTTTTATCTGGCTCCTGGTTCACGCCAGATGAAAATCCGGTGACAGTCACTGTTCAGACGCGTCCGTGAACATAACCTGGGACGACTGTTCGAATGACACCAGGATTTACGGGCTCTCCTGTGACCAGGGGTCAGTGGAATGCACCTTGCAAGTCTCCGGGCCAATAAACCATATGTTCAGTTGTCTGTAGACTATGTGTCTGGAGACAACTGTTCCAGTGGCTGCGGTAAGGTCCCGAGCAAGGCTACCTGCAGTACATCGTGGCCGTCTGCAGGCACTGATGGTGAGATATCGGTCTTCTTGTGGTGCTGCACACTACGGACGTCCCGTACTGTAACGCTTGTACACGTTTCCTGTCTTCTGGAATCGTTGCCATAATCTTGAGACCACACTTTGTAGCACACGGAGGGCCCGTGCTACGACCTGCTGTGTTTGTCCAGCCTCGAGTCGCCTTAGTATTCTACCCCTCATAACCTCAATATGTGTTCTTTGAGGTATTTTCAACACACAGTCACCATTAGCACGTATGAAAACGGCTGCACACTTAGTCGCTGCACCATACTCTGGCACGCGCCAACACACCTCTGCGTATGTGGACTGCTGCCAGCGCCACCGTGCGACGACCGCAGTTCAAATGTACCTCATGGCCATACCCCGAGGTGATTTAAACGTGAAAATCGCACACCAGCTCGTTGTTTCGCCATTATCAGCATTATCCTTAATTTATGAGCATGAGTGTAGTTGCGTTTAGAAGTGAACTAATTTCCCTGTTAGGGACTAGTTTCAAAGTTCGTTAGTTGTTTGTACAGTAAACAACAATCATTTGTGCTGAATTCATTGTGTTCTTAATCAACTGAATGCTCGTGTGTTCCTTGCGGAAGCGTTCAAAGTCCTAGATACTTCAGTACCAAACATACAGGTGTCACTGACCCGTAACGGTAAGGACTCTGCTGACTTTGTAGAAACTAAAATTTCAAAGCCTTGCTGAAATCCCCTATAATTCCTCCAGCGACCGATTCAAACCCTTGCCTACGCATAAGGCATCAGACAAGAAGAACTGAATAAGACCAAACAGACTTCTTTCCATCGTGTGCAAGTCTTTTTCAAGGCCATACTGAGAAACAATGCATCGAATTTTTCATGTGAAAACTCATTAGGTTTTACAAGTAAAACAAACGGTTTTTACATTCTATACCATTTTCTTCACGACTACATAACTATTTCTCAACTTAGTCACACTGGAGATACACATTTCTCCCAACGAGAGACCAGGTTGTTGATTCCGTCATTGTACAATGTTTGATTTTCTTGACCGAGCTACAACCTCGCCTCTGCTTGCACCGCTTCAGCACTATCAAACGATTCGAAGTACGTATGTAAGTCTTGGAAACAGATGAAAATCAGATGAGGACAAACCTGGATCTACAGTGGATGATCGATGACATTGAACCCAAGACGCCGGATTGTTGCAGACAACGCAGCACTCGTGTGTGGTCTGACATTGTCATGGTAGAGAAGAGCGTACTCCATGTGCAGACGTATTTTTCAGCCATTAGAAAACTCGATTGTAGTACGCTGTTTCTCACTCACAGACATAGTTACCTTTAACACCGGCATGGGTTTTTTTTTTTTATATCTTATGGGACTTAATTGCTAAGGTCATCAGTCCCTAAGCTTACACACTACTTAACCTAAATTATCCTAAGGACAAACACACACACACACCCATGCCCGAGGGAGGACTCGAACCTCCGCCGGGACCAGCCGCACAGTCCACGACTGCAGCGCCTTAGACCGCTCGGCTAAACCAGCATGGAGCCGGTCGCGGTGGCCGTGCGGTTCTAGGCGCTGCAGTCCGGAACCGCGGGACAGCTACGGTCGCAGGTTCGAATCCTGCCTCGGGCATGGATGTGTGTGATGTCCTTAGGTTAGTTAGGTTTAAGTAGTTCTAAGTTCTAGGGGACTGATGACGTAGGATGTTAAGTCCCATAGTGCTCAGAGCCATTTGAACCATTCTGGGCGTCCTCCTCTTTCCTCTAGATTTTGCCAACCTCTATTACCTCCATGTTGTACACTATGTGATCAAAAGTATCAGGACACCCCCCACAAACATACGTTTTTCATATTACTTGCATTGTGCTGTTAGCTACTGCCAGGTACTCCAAATCAGCAACCTCAGTAGTCGTGAGAGAGCAGAATGGGGCGCTCATCGGAAGTCATGGACTTCGAACGTGGTCTGCTGATTGGATGTCACTTGTCATACGTCTGTACGTGAAATTTCCACACTGCTTAACATCCCTAGGTCCACTGTTTCCGATGTGATAGTGAAGATGAAACGTGAAGGGAACTGTACAGCACAAAAGCGTACAGGCCTACCTCGTCTGTTGACTGACAGAGACTGCCGACAGTTGAAGAGGGTCATAATGTGTAATAGGCAGCCATGTATCCAGACCATCACACAGGAATTCCAAACTATATCAGGTCCCACTGAAGTACTATGGCAGTTAGGCGGGAGGTGAGAAAACTTGGATTTCATGGTCGAGCGGCTCCTCATAAGCCACACATCGTGCCGGTAAATGCAAAACGACGCCTCGCTTGGTGTAAGGAGCGTCAACATTGGATGATTGAAGAGTGGAAAAACGTTGTGTGGAGTGACAAATCACGGTGCACAATGTGGTGATACGATGGCAAGGTGTGAATATTTCATGGGGGGTGGGGGGGGGGGGGAGGGGCGGAGGCTTGCACCTCTTGTTTTTCGTGTCACTACATTGATGTTTTAAGAACCTTCTTGATTCCCACTGCTGAAGAGCAATTCGTGGATGGCGATTGCATCTTTCAACACGGTCAAGCACCTGTTCATGATGCACGGCCTATGACGGAGTGGTTACACGACAATAACATCCATGTAATGGACTGGCCTGCACAGAGTCCTGACCTGAATCCTACAGAACACCTTTGGGATGTTTTTCAACGCCGACTTCGTACCAGGACTCAGCGACCGTCTTTGATACCTCTTCTCAGTGCAGCACTCCGTGAAGAATTAGCTGCCACTCCCCGAGGAACCTTCCAGCACCTGACTGAACGAATGCTTGCGAGAGTGAAAGCTGCCATGAAGGGTAAGGGTGAACCTACACCATATTGAATGAAATTACAATGAAATGAATACCCCTAGCTGCATATACGTCAACGGGGACAGTTGAAAATGTGTGCCCCGACTGGGACTCGAACCCGAGGTCTCAAGCTTAAATGGCAGACGCCCTATCCATCTGAGCCACCGAGGACACAGAGGACAGTGCGACTGCAGGGACTTATCTCTGGCACGCCTCCTGTGAGACCCACATTCCCAACTTATTGTCCAGTACTATATTTATAGTGCCCCTGCCCATATTGAATTCTAGCACTACCGATGGAGGGCGCCACGAACTTCTAAGTAATTTTCAGCCAGGTGTCCGGATACTTTCGATCACATAGTATAATTTGGTAACTTGACTTCATAAAGCTTGCTTGGTGACGACTCCTCACATCTAACAGGCAAATACCGGGCTGGTACCCACTCTGCGCCTCATTTACACGATTCTCAAACATTTAGAAAACGTTCAGACACCTTCACGTGGACAACACTACTGACTACACACACATCCTGATTCATTCGTCGAGTGTATTGCAATCTCTGTGTACCCACACAGTTGTAGCATTTTACTGCTTCCTCTCGCACCACAGAATCTATTCCTTGATGTCTAAACATACGTCTTATCATTGTCTCCCTTCTAGTCTCTGTCGTCCACAAACAAATTTCCTCGCTAGTTTTACATAGACCGCCCTCATATCTTTAGGAAATTTCCTCAGTTTCTTCATTCGTGGTTCTTAGCAATCCATGTTTCTCCTTCACGTAGTACTGTGCTCGAAATACACGAGTACACGGGGGGCGTTCAGTAAGTAATGCAACACTTTATTCACGAGAAGTTTCATTTAAAAAGTGTAGAATTTGTTGAGGGATATCGTGGAATATTTCCGCTTCAGCCTGTACGGTTTCATGATGTCCCGATAGGTGGCGGTGCTATACGTAGTCTTGCAAACGGCGTCTGCAACGGAAGTGTGTTCCAGGCAGAAAGCTGTCATTGAGTTTCTGTTACTGGAAGAGCAGAGCATCGCAAATATTCATGGCAGCTTGTAGAGTGTTTCCGGAGATCTGGTAGTGAACAGAACAACGATGAGCGCCTGTCCGCATAGTTGCGCAAACCTGTTCGATCTCCCACGTGCCGGCAGGCAGCACGCAGCCTCAGGAAATGCGAAGAAACACAAAAATGCAAACGAACTTCTCCTTTTGTATGACAGCGCGAGGTCTCATACAAGTCTGCGCACGCAAGAGGATATAACAAAACGTCGTTAGAGCGTTCTTCCTGATCCACCCTACAGCCCGGATCTCGCACCTTCCAACTTCCATGTGTTTGGCCCAATGAAGGACGCATTCCACGGGAAGGAGTACGTGGATGATGGGGAGGTTATTAATGCAGCAAGACCTTGGCTCGATGTCGACCCGTGAAGGGTGCCATGCTGGCCTACAGACCCTCCCAGTATGGTGGCGTAAGGCCGTCACACTGAACGGAGATTATGTTAAGAAGTAGTGTCTTGTAGCCAGAAGAGTGGAGAATAATGTCATGTATTGCAATCCTGAATAAAACAATGCTGCTTTCAGAGAAAAACTGTCTTACATTATTTATTGAACACCTCTCGTAGGCCGAAATCTGGGTCGTGAATACTTACATTTGATAAGAGTGCAGGCACGACCATACTACCTGGCAAATTTACCAGCAGCTAGGGCATCCTGTCGTGAAACCCTTCGTTGTGCGATCAGGAGGAGCACATTGTCCTTTGTCCGATGGTATCTCTTTTTTCAGTCGTCAATACCTTTGTGTTGACATTCTTATGGAAATGTACACTTATGCTCATAAATTAAGGATAATTGCAGAACGTGGTGCCACAAAACTGGCGCTAATAGCATAGGCACATAGGGAACACACACGAGACAGATCTGTAAGTCCACAGTATTGGTGATAAGTCGAGAAAATCGTCCCGAAACACATGTCCTACAAAACGCCACTGTTTGCTACGCATGTACCCCGACATCAATATGGGATATGATCACCACGCACACGTAAACAGGCCGCACAACGGGTTGGCATACTCTGGATCAAGTGGTCGAGCAGCTGCTGGAGTATAGCCTCCCATTCTTGCACCAGTGCCTGTCGGTGCTCCTGAAGTATCGTAGGGGTGTGAAGACGTGCAGCGATACGTCGACCGAGAGCATCCCAGAGGTTCTCGATGGGGTTTAGGTCTGGAGAACAGCCAGCCAACTCCATTCGCCTGATATCTTCTGTTTCAAGGTACTCCTCCATTATGGCAGCTCGGTTGAGCGGTGAGTTATCATCCATCAGGAGGACGGTGAGACCCACTGCACCCATGAAAAGGCGGACATACTGGTGCAAAATGACGTCCCGATACACCTGACCTATTATAGTTCCTCTGTCAAAGACAGGCACGGATGTACGTGTACCAATCATAATCCCACCCCACACCATCATACCACGACCTCAATACAGGTCCTTTTCAAGGACATTAAGGGGTCGGTATCTGGTTCCTGGTTCACGCCAGGTGAAAACCTGGCGAGAATCACTGTTCAGACTATACCTGGACTCGTCCTGAGGTCACTGTTCCAATGGCCATGTATTGTGTTCTTGACACCAGGCTTTACGGGGTCTCCTGTGACCAGGGGTCAGTGGAATTCACCTTGCAGGTCTCCGAGCGAATAAACCATGTCCGTTCAGTCGTCTCTATACTGTTTGTCTGGACGCAACTGTTCTGCGGTAAGGTCCCGAGCAAGGCTACCTGCAGTACTGCGTGGCCGTCTGCGGGCACTGATGGTGAGATATCGGTCTTCTTGTGGTGTTGTACACTGTGGACGTCCCTTACTGTAGCGCCTGGACACGTTTCCTGTCTGCTGGAATCGTTCCATAATCTTGAGATCACACTTTGCGGCGCACGGAGGACCCGTGCTACGACCTGCTGTGATTGACCAGCCTCCAGTCGCCCTAGTATTCTACCCCTCCTTAAGTCATCAATGTGTGTTTTTTGAGCCATTTTCAACACCCAATCACCATTAGCACGTCTGAAAACGTCTGCACACTTACTCGCTGCACCGTACTCTGACACGCACGAACACACCTCTACGTATGTTGACTGCTGCCAGCGCCACCGCACACGACCGCAGGTCAAATGCACCGCATTGTCACTCCCCGAGCTGATTTAAATCCGCAGACCGCCCGCCAGAGCGTTGTTTCACCATGTATCAGGATTATCCTTAATTTATGAGCACGAGTGTATAAAGATAGAATCTAGCTATTCACAAACATCTAATACTTGCATGATATTTGAAAATGAAAGTAACTGCCCTTCACAAGAGTGGTTTTTCCTGAATCCGTGCTTTTTTCCCCAGAAACGTGGAACATTCAAGTTTAGAACAAATTCTAGGTTCCTGCAAAAAAAAAAAAAAAAAAAAAAAAAAAAAGAAAAATCGAGATTATGAGTGTGTATATGTAATTCTGTGCATCTGTTCTTTTCCCTTTGCACATCGTATGGTGCCCGAGGAAACTGTATGTAGTATTCTTAGCTTTATCTGTTAATAGGCTACACATAGATGATCACTAATACTAACATTATCTTTACATCCCGCTTCTTAATTCAGTGTCTCGGTAATGATTTCCAGCTGTTCGTCTACGGGTCTACTTACTATACGATACGAATGCAACTTGTTAGTGTACTGGATACACTGTACACATTTATAGGAACTCGACAAGTTTTTAACATAGACTAATTGGCTACGTCATAACACATTATTTTAACCTATAGTGCGACGTCTACGTCGGCTGCTTTTATTATACATCCCAAGAGGCAGTACTGAACGATTTGCAGGATCTGTTTGTGCGTACGACACAGCATTAGAGACATCGACGTAGAACTTTTGCGAATCTCAGCATAAGATACAAATATTTAATTTTTCAAGAGCCGCGCTGAAAATTTTATCTCTGTTATTTAATCTCCTTTTGCAAAAAGATCTGAACGATATAGGTGAAAAGGTTCTTTGATATGTTCCCCAGCGTAGCCCGAGCTCTTAATAAACTTTAATAAATCGAATGGCGCAGTGCGTCTAATACCTCTCTTACTTACGTCACGTGTAAATTTAAATGTCCGTTGGCGAAAACGCCACCAAGTAATAATTATCTGAATCCTACCAACAATTTAATGAAATAAATATAGTGCTTCCCTAACTGTCTTACATACAAGCTCTTTCAAGAGCGTAATTCTTCTTGTGCTCCAAATAATGGGAGTCCAGTAGCTATGCGTTCTAATCGTACAGAAGAGCGGCTATAGGAGCTTTCTTATTCAAGAATTCTACGAGTTTTCGTTCAGTCGAAAAGGGTTTTACCTGTTGTACGTCTATTTTACGGTAGAAACTTACGTTATTAAATTTGTAGGTCGTCTAGGGGTATAAAAGACGCGAAATTCAGAACACAGAGCTGCTACTCCCAACAACAACGGCCTAGACCCGCTAGGCGTTCAGTCAAACTGTGCGTGGATCACAGATACGGGTACGCCATTGCATTCTGGATACAATGGCTTTGAAGCGAATGTGTGAGCCTGCCGACAAGAAGATAATTAAAGAACAGTCGTCTTGCAGAGCAGGATAGTCATGTGCTAGTCAAATACTTCATTTAACTGAGCACGTCGAGGAAAGGTAACAAACAAAGCAGGTTACAGTAGTTGCCTTTATCTATCTTATAGCTGTTTTTGATACAGTGAATCATAACAAACTAATAAAGATGCTGTAAACAATATCTAAGGACTATCGACTGACGCAATTTATTCGATGTCACACTAAATGCCTAAAATAATGGCCTTTGCAAAGGAAACGTTTTGGTTTCAATATCATATAATACATATACTAGTGATCAGCCACTCACTTGAAACCCAATCCGGATAAAACTCAAGCGTGTGTTCTCTTACTACGCCACAAGCAGGAAGGAGAAAAGCTGAGCGTCACCTGGGAGAGGACGCAGCCCAAATCATTGGGTCCACCCCTGATACCCAGGGTCAAATTTGGGTCGTGCCTTAACCTAAAAAAATCACTGTGTAGACACTAGACCAAAGGTGTGTCCGAGGAACAACCTTATCTGCAAGCTGACAAACACAACATGAGGACCGCAGCCCAGCATCCTCTGCGCATCCGTACTTGCTGTGTGTCTCTGCCCCACCAGTCTGGAGAAACCATGCACGTGCTAACCAAGTTGACGTGGCTCTTGGTGATATCGGGCGCAGAGACCCAGTCAATATCATCTTTCCACTATGGGAGATCTGAGAAGAAACGTAGCAGCAGAGAATGAAAAGGAGAAACAGGAAACAGATCAAAGGCATCCATTGTTCAGAATTCATGATTGTCCATCATGACTGAAGTCCAGGAAAAAGCTTCCTACTTACACTAGTACCATTTCCAATTTCATCAGAAAGCCGTCTTCTGGAGAATTATAGACAGCAGAAGGCTGCCATCCCAATACAGGAGCTGGAAGACCCTTTAACATGTTGACAGCAAGAATGACAAGGTGCAAGACTAATTTCAAGAAGTGAGGTAACAGTGATGATGAACTGTGTGAACGTGGGCAAGTCAGCTTTGCAGTAATGTGAGTGAACCCTGTGACATGGATGACCTGTTTGCAGCGAATGACCGTACCATTCCGGCTGCTGAACACTGAACTCGTAAAGTGTGAAATTCTCTGGAATTAATATTATACTCACTTTGCAGTCATAGCCGGCCGCGGTGGTCTAGCGGTTCTAGGCGCTCAGTATGGAACTGCGCGACTGCTACGGTCGCAGGTTCGAATCCTGCCTCGGGCATGGATGTGTGTGATGTCCTTAGGTTAGTTAGGTTTAAGTAGTTCTAAGTTCTAGGGGACCGATGACCACAGATGTTAAGTCCCATAGTGCTCAGAGCCATTTGAACCATTTTGAACTTTGCAGTCATAGCTTGTTTTAGTGTTCTTTGGCCTCGGATAAATAAAAAAATAAATATCATTTGCTTCACCTGCAAGCTGTGACGCTTCCTAACGATTTGTACTGAGTGGTTGCTCTTATAAACAGCATCAAATACGAGCAAACGAGTTGCTACTTTGCCTGTGGTGGCTCGTACCTTAGGTACTTGGGCTATGCATGGCTCTGTTTAAAAATAATACCTCTGTGTAGTCATAGGGTCGAGTCGCTCTTGTCCTCTTTCACGTTCAGCAGAATAACTGACTACAAGTAATAATCTGAAACTGTGATCCTGCAATCAAATATCTTAAGCATTGAACAGAATAGAGAATTAATAAATACTCAAAAATATAAAATAACAGAATAATGAATAATTTAATAAAAAGGGGTTTTATTCTAACGTCTGCAATGGATGTAGGTAAAAGAGAATTGTGTTGAATAGTCCAGAAAGCACATCTTAAATATGCGGAAAGTAGTCCTACGATTTCCAGTTAAAGTACAGAGAGAAAATACGCTTTTCAAATGCAGTAAAGTTGCGTTGAGAGCATTACGAAAATGATAGCAAAATCCCAAAACTAAGCAGTCATCAAAGACTCGCGAAAACTAAGACAACTTCGTGATCACAATACACGAGATATTCACTAGCTCAAAACAGTTCGGACTTCAACATGATGGTCTCCAAATTCCGACACGCGATATAAAGAGTAGTAACTCATATTCTGTGTATCCTTATTTCCGTAATACGAGCGGAAATAGAGTCCTACACTGGAGCACACCCAGACCTCTCGATACATAAAGTCCCACAAGAAGTTATACACTCCTAGAAATTGAAATAAGAACACCGTGAATTCATTGTCCCAGGAAGGGGAAACTTTATTGACACATTCCTGGGGTCAGATACATCACATGATCACACTGACAGAACCACAGGCACATAGACACAGGCAACAGAGCATGCACAATGTCAGCACTAGTACAGTGTATATCCACCTTTCGCAGCAATGCAGGCTGCTATTCTCCCATGGAGACGATCGTAGAGATGCTGGATGTAGTCCTGTGGAACAGCTTGCCATGGCATTTCCACCTGGCGCCTCAGTTGGACCAGCGTTCGTGCTGGACGTGCAGACCGCGTGAGACGACGCTTCATCCAGTCCCAAACATGCTCTATGGGGGACAGATCCGGAGATCTTGCTGGCCAGGGTAGTTGACTTACACCTTCTAGAGCACGTTGGGTGGCACGGGATACATGCGGACGTGCATTGTCCTGTTGGAACAGCAAGTTCCCTTGCCGGTCTAGGAACGGTAGAACGATGGGTTCGATGACGGTTTGGATGTACCGTGCACTATTCAGTGTCCCCTCGACGATCACCAGTGGTGTACGGCCAGTGTAGGAGATCGCTCCCCACACCATGATGCCGGGTGTTGGCCCTGTGTGCCTCGGTCGTATGCAGTCCTGATTGTGGCGCTCACCTGCACGGCGCCAAACACGCATACGACCATCACTGGCACCAAGGCAGAAGCGACTCTCATCGCTGAAGACGACACGTCTCCATTCGTCCTTCCATTCACGCCTGTCGCGACACCACTGGAGGCGGGCTGCACGATGTTGGGGCGTGAGCGGAAGACGGCCTAACGGTGTGCGGGACCGTAGCCCAGCTTCATGGAGACGGTTGCGAATGGTCCTCGCCGATACCCCAGGAGCAACAGTGTCCCTAATTTGCTGGGAAGTGGCGGTGCGGTCCCCTACGGCACTGCGTAGGATCCTACGGTCTTGGCGTGCATCCGTGCGTCGCTGCGGTCCGGTCCCAGGTCGACGGGCACGTGCACCTTCCGCCGACCACTGGCGACAACATCGATGTACTGTGGAGACCTCACGCCCCACGTGTTGAGCAATTCGGCGGTACGTCCATCCGGCCTCCCGCATGCCCACTATACGCCCTCGCTCAAAGTCCGTCAACTGCACATACGGTTCACGTCCACGCTGTCGCGGCATGCTACCAGTGTTAAAGACTGCGATGGAGCTCCGTATGCCACGGCAAACTGGCTGACACTGACGGCGGCGGTGCACAAATGCTGCGCAGCTAGCGCCATTCGACGGCCAACACCGCGGTTCCTGGTGTGTCCGCTGTGCCGTGCGTGTGATCATTGCTTGTACAGCCCTCTCGCAGTGTCTGGAGCAAGTATGGTGGGTCTGACACACCGGTGTCAATGTGTTCTTTTTTCCATTTCCAGGAGTGTAGTATGGTAGCGGCCGTTCACCTCCCACGATCATTCATCTAGACTATCGAATACCACTCGTTGCCACAGGCTGATCTGCCTCCTTCCAGAACTCTCGCAAAAGTGCCCAGAATCGCTCCCTTGAGCTCTTCACTTGAAGAAGTTCCCGTCTCCGCTTGACTCTCGTAGTGTTCCGCGACTGTCTGCTTTTCCATTGCCTGAAGTCGCCCCCACCAAAAATACATCGTTCTTAAGTTCTACAAACATGATTTGATTCAACATGACCACTTGCCGAATAAACTAATACATTACAATATTTAAATAAATAAATGTTATAAACATTCGGTCACCCTCAGTCCAAGCACAATGGATTACAAATAAAGATTCGTTCATAAATAAATAAGCCAGTATTTTTGTGGACGTGCACTCACGTTAAATGACAATGGAACGCCACTAATTATTGTTTATATAATTATTTATACTTTCTTGGCGGAAACGTCTTTTAGCAGGCTTTTTAATAGTGGTGTCTGCTAACATATGTGACTGAGCACTTTCTAATTTCCAATGATTCTTTATTAGCACATGAACATTTGAATAAAGTTACTGGCAAAATAGTAAACCGTTCATTAAATAAATACACAAGTATGAGAAAATGCGAGGTATTTGGCTGCATTCATTTTCTGTGTTATTGTGGAGAATACGATGGTACGACAAACATTTGCATAACGAAAAAGATATAAAAGACGTCGTAAATGAATAAATAAAATAGATACAGATACTTATGTTTCAGGGATGACAGCTATGGTGAAATGCTATCATCTGAGATATCGTATGTTGAAATCGCACGAAGCAATTAAGATTTCTTAATTCAGAACGTCGTTGTGAAAATGTTTATCCACTGTGAAATATTAACCTCTGCAGTTTAATACTTATTTAAAATATTGTTGTGTCAATGGATGCTCCTCGTTTTTGCCGAGATCGCAGTTTACTCAGATTTGTTGTAATGCTTGACTGAATTATTCTCAAATCTCAAAGAGGTATCTACATCTACATCTACATGGATACTCTGCAAATCACATTTAAGTGCCTGGGAGAGGGTTCATTGAACCACCTTCATAATTCTCTATTATTCCAGTCCAGTATAGCACGCGGAAAGAATGAACACCTATAATTTTCCGTGCGAGCTCTGATTTCCCTTATTTTATAATGGTGATCGTTTCTCCCTACGTAGATCGGCATCAACAAAATATTTTCACATTGAAGGGAGAAAGCTGGTGGTTGGAATTTCGTGAGAATATCCCTCCTCAACGAAAAACGCCTTTGCTTTAGTGATGTCCGTCCCAAATCCTGTACTATTTCAATGCCTATCTCTCTCTCCCCTATTCCGCGATAATACATAACGTATTCTTTGAACTTTTTCGATGCACTCCGTCAGCCCTATCTGGTAAGGACCCCACACCGTGCAGCAGTATTCTAAAAGAGGACGGACAAGCGTAGTGTAGGTCTGTTACATTTTCTAAGTGTCCTGCCAGTAAAACTCAGTCTTTGGTTAGTCTTCCCCACAATATTTTTTGTGTGTTCCTTCCAATTTAATTTGTTCGTAACTAATTTCTATGTATTTAGTTGAATTTACGGCCTATAATTTTGACTGATTTATCGTTAATTCTAAGTTTAACTGATTCCATTTAGCACTCATGTGGATGACCTCACACTTTTCGTTATTTAGGGTCAATGGCCAATTTTCGCACCATACAAATGTTTTTTTCTAAACCGTTTTCCAATTAGTTTTGTTGTTCTGATGACTTTACTAGTCGATAAACGACAGAATCATCTGCAAACAACCTGAGACGGCTGCTTAGATTGTCTCCCAAATTGTTTGTATAGATAAGGAACAGCAAAGGGCCTCTACCATTACCTTGGGGAACGCCAGAAATCACTTCTGTTTTACTCGATGAGTTTCCGTCAGTTACTACGGAATGTGACCTCTCTGACAGAAAATTACAAATCCAGTTTCATAGCTGAGACGATATTCCACATGCACGCAATTTCACTACAAGCCGTTTGTGTGATACAGTGTCAAAAGTCTTTCGGAAATCCAGAAATTCGGAATCAATTGAAAATCCCTTGTCAAAAGCACTCATCACTTCGTGCGAGTACAGAACTAGCTGTGTTTCACAAGAACGATGTTTTCTAAATCCGTGTTGACCGTGTGCCAATAGACCGTATTCTTAGAGGTAATTTATATTGTTCGAACACAATATGTTCCAAAATTCTGCTGGAGGTATATCGACCTTAATGATACGGGCCTGTAATTTAGTGGATTTTTCCTACTACCTCTCTTGAATATTGGTGTGACCTATACAACTTTCCAGTCTTTGGGTATGGATCTTTCGTCGAGAAAAAGATTGTATATGATTTTTAAGTATGGAGCTAATGCATCAACACACTCTGTAAGGAACCTAACTGGTATACAGTCTGGGCCAGAAGACTTACTTTTATTGATTTAAATTGCTTCACTACTCCTAGGATACCTACTTCTATGTTACTCATATTGGCAGCTGATCTTGATTCGAATTCTGGGATATTTACTCCGTCTTCTTTTGTGAAGGCTGTGTTTAGTAACTCTGCTTTGGCAGCGCTATCTTCGATAGTATCTCCTTTGCTATCGTGCACACAAGGCACTGATTGTGTTGCCGCTAGCATACTCAACATACGACTAGAATCTCTTTGGATTTTCTGTGAGTTTTCGAGACAAAGTTTCGTTGTGGAGATTGTTTTAAGCATCTCGCATTGAAGTCCGCTCTAAATTTCGAGCTTCTGTAAAAGATCGCAAATCTTGGATATTTTGCGTCTGTTTAAATTTTGCATGATTTTTTTCGTTTTTCTGCAACAGTGTTCTGACCCGTTTTGTGAACCAAGGAGGATCAGCTCCGTCGTCTAATTCATACGATATAAATCTCTCAATTGCTGCTGGTACTATTTCTTCGAATTCAAGCCACATCTAGTGGTATACGAGGTATACTAACGATTTGAGCATCATTGCCTTCTAGTAGCGCTTGAAGCTCTGGTACTTTCGCAACACAGCTACGACAATTCACAGCCGTGTCTACGTTCTTCCTGTGTTCGGCCTGCACCCTTTGTGACTGAAGCCCTTTCTGTGTTTTCTACCTGTCCGATTGAACTACACTGCGCAACAGAATTGAAGAATCGCTTTTTCGAAACCCAGTAATCGTATTCCACTGCGATGCAGAAGTTTGAAATCTGGCTCAAAAGAGCCTACAACCTTTCTCTGTAATGATACCTAGTGACCCCACCCTCGGGCTGTACTATGCTTTAAACAGCAATGTGTTGTCACATTCGAAAAATGGCCACAAGTTGCAAGTTCATATGAAGTGTGAAGTGGGTTAATAATGTCACACTGGCACCAAATTTCATCAAAATTCTGCCGAGTGCCACTGTGGTCGCGTCACGCGATGGAAAGATCGTCTCACCTCTCTTACATTTCACCCCTTATTTTGACACCTCTGCGATGGAGGTCTGAAACGCGACGCCCAGCGTTTAAATGGAGTCGTTTTCTTACGGGTGGCCAAGGAAAAGATTTGCGACGCACTGCCACTCAGAATCGACACTAAAAAGCCTCAGGAGGTGGCATAAAGGGTGTCAGTGAAACCACCCCTTTGTCTGGGGCGTTGATTTCTGCATTTTCGTAGTCAAAAACAGTTCCCTTGACAACCTTAGACGCTAAAGACATCCCCGGACGTTTAAATGCGTCTCTGAGAACACTGTGCGGTTGCCTTCTCATGGAATGTGAATTCCACTCCTCAGGAGTGCAACGTGACCTCAGTTTTCGCTCTTGTGTACAGGTTTGAGCCACTGATGGTCATCCAAAACCATAATCAGAAACAGCAAAAGGTGCTTTTGCTTTCTCGGCCTTAGTTTTACGCCCCGCTGTGGCGAGGTGCTACACTGAAACATGTATGAATGCATTGGCAAAAGCGTCCCTCTAAGAACCCGCCGCCTGGCAATGCCGTAGGTGGTACTCGCTCGCATTTATTGAGAGTTGTGTCTTCAGAGATAAAAACCTGCTATGTAGCCCTAAGTGCCTCCTGGCAGGCAATATTCGACACTTGTCCGATGCTAGTTGACTGCCTGCAGGAGTCTAGGGCTACTTCGCAAATTTTTCTCTAAAAGCATGTTTTTGAAGTTCTCAATAAGTGTGCAGTGTTGCACCGCCTCCGGTCACACCACAGAAGGACGCGAAACAGGAGGGGTCGGACAGCATAAGTACCCTTCAGTCCTTCGGATCTTCCTCAGATTTCCCTAAATGATTTTGAATGGCCCTAGTAGTTACATCCCGTACACAAGAGCAAAAATTACGGTCGCATGCACGCCAAAGGGGTGCAACAGCGTTCAATGGGGATGCAGCTGTACAGTCTCCGGGAGTATTAGCAACGCCCAAGGGTGTCAAGGACGTCGTCCTGCTCCTCATCACACTGTTTTTACAATTGACATTCTTACACATTAGTGTTGATTGAGCTGTTTCGGCCGGCCGGAGTGGCCGAGCGGTTCTAGGCGCTACAATCTGGACTCGTGCGACCGCTACGGTCGCAGGTTCGAATCCTGCCTCGGGCATGGATGTGTGTGATGTCCTTAGGTTAGTTAGGTTTAAGTAGTTCTAAGTCCCATAGTGCTCAGAGCCATTTTTTGAGCTGTTTCGATTTTCACGTCATCAGAAGTGCTGCCCTCTAGCGATGAGAGCTTAAGTTATGGTTCCGTTAGCGGTGCCTTAAGACTGTAACTGTAGTCAGCTACTAGTTAGGACCATTTCTAGTACGCGATAGCACATGGTACGCTTGACATTTGTATAGACATTATTCAACGTCCTTGTCAACGGATATAATGATCTCAGACGGTATCTGCTTATATTCCTCTCGACGTCTTTGTCTTCCGCCAGTCATCTAATGATCTAGACGTTGACGAGACGTCAATATTCCATCTTCGTCGAAATACGATCCACTAAAACATAAAAACAGCGAAACTTCCTGCCAAATTAAAACTGTGTGCCGGACCCAGACGAACTCGGGAACTTTGCCTTTCGCGGGCAAGTGTTCAACCATATGAGATACCCATGCACGATTCACGCCACCTCCTCACAGCTTTATTTCCGCCAGTACCTCGTCTCCTACCTTCAGCTGTGGGGACGGGGCGTCAGTCGCGCTTGGGTAGCTCAGATGGTAGAGCACTTCCCCGCGAAAGGCAAAAGTCCCGAGTTCGAGTCTCGGTCCGGCACACAGTTTTAATCTGCCAGGAAGTTCCATATCAGCGCACATTCCGCTGCAAAGTGAAAATCTCATTCATAAAAACAGTGATTGTAGAACCGTGTACTATTCAGTCGTGGATACAGTCAATAACACTGCAGTCTCCAGTGTCCCAGTAGAAAGGAAGTTTCTGCTTGAGGCACTGTTACTCCATCTGTTTCAGCTCGAGAGAGCTCCAGGATAAACTCCTGGACCTGTCAGGAGTGGCGGTGCCGCTGTCAGCTAAGGCCAGTAGAGGCTCGCGAATCTCGCGTTTCTGCAGTGTTTGCGCAGATCTTGTGATCCATTAGCGCGCCCCCTGCCCCAGTGTCGCATTCTCGCCCACCCGGCTTCGTTCCTGTCACCAGTGGCAGTGCTTGGATTACAAGAGAAACTATAAACAGGCCTCTTCTCACGTGAAGTGTCAGTTTCTTCAGTACCCTCCAGTCCGCCGTCACGTAAATCTGTTTACTAACAGGTCTTCCGTTCATTGTGCGCTAGTATAGCGAAATCTTATCTACTAGGCATAGCTGGGCACAAGACCGTTAATCAGTTAATCATTGGTTAAAGAAGTTAACTTTTCGAGTAACGACTTAACTTTCTAGCTAATTGTAACAAAGTTAACGGATTTTTTAACTTCCGCTCACTGTCTTTGAGTCCGATAATCGTTAATTAAGTACCTACTATTTGTGACAGTAATGACACCGTGCCACCTACGGAAATAATGGTTTGATAAGTTTGGGTCATGTAGGCGTATGGCTACGCTACGGTGCGCGTGATTGACGTAAACAATCGAGAGCGAGCGAGAATAACTAGGTGTTGGCTAGTTGTTGCAATTTATTTACTGACTTCGCGTTAAGTACAACTTCCTTTTAGTGGACTTATAACACTGCAACAGCGTATTTACGTAGCTTATACTATCAAATACCAAATTTGGTTTATTACTTATTATTCCCCAACAGTACAAATAGTCCTGTCACGGAAAAGCCACGTATAACACTCCCGTCTGCTACTGCTATACCATAACCTTAAAGTAGGAGTCAGTTGCAAAACAGAATTATTTTGTTTTAGCAATTATGGTATAAAGCAACAGAGCAGTGTTACCCTCTGAGAGGAATTTTGTTGAGTTGACCGTGTTATTCCTAATGGGGGTGGCTTATCGGAAGTGAAAGTCAGAATTACGTAAATAATTAAACAGTGACAATCGAAATATTGCCTATCTGCACTGTTTAATTGATAAAGAAAACGATCGCCAGCCTAACTAGGCAAGAGAATGATCAACATTCTCGTTCAAGAAAATAGTTATTAGTAACTTTAATGGATGAACACAATCTATACTTGGCCACACGCGAGTGCAATGAACTCTGACACACTATTACTTTCAGGGCTTACACAAAGTGGATGGTCTTTATAACATTACTATTAATACGCACTTCTAATACACAAGAGAGACAAACACTTAGCAAATAAGAGTGTATAACGTTTCACAACAGCAGCTTTCTCACTTTTACTACATCGAAACACAATGTTAACAAAATTGCAAGAAACTGGCTCACCTTTTAGAATTTACTACAGATATCAAGGTGATCATTAGCTAAGCAAAACTTTAGAAGCCTCAGTCTTAAGAACTTTTAATTTTGCAGTTGGCAACAGCACTTTAATAAGCAATTTTAATAGGAAAATTATTTTCAGCAAACAACATTTACTTTAACTCACTCTCTTGCCACATTAACTTTAACTTTCTTTTTACTAAGTTCAAGAGGCATTAATTAGCATAACATTGATAATTAAAAGTTCTTTCAGTAGGGACACTCGGTTATTACTTTAGTTCAAACGGAAAGGAACCTGAGAGGTGTTATGATGAGGAGAAAAATCAAGGTTGGTACATAAATTCAGATATAAATTACCTTATATTTGAGCACAATAACACCTCCATTAAGCTGATCCTTCACTGTACATCATTATAGTATTACGTTACAGTGATTGCGCAACGTGGTGGCAACTGCATGTTGGTAGGTGGATTCGCAGACTGAATTGCTGGACTCTGTCATTTCTTGGTGGCGACGACAGATACAAATTCCAAAATAGTTCCAGCTATTTATCCATCCATCCGAGGCACTGGAAAGCAGCAGGAAAAGCCTCTCTCAGAACTAGCACCAAATGCACCTTTTACATGGCAGTGCACGGACTCGTAGCTCGTCTCCGACTGCTGGCTCGTCCCCGACTGGTAGCTCGTCCCCGACTGACTATCAGTTCCACCTTTTCCACCTAGGCCAACCACAATTTGCGCGCGCTACACAGTTCCGTTCCCGAGGGGAACCACTACACCTTTTATACACAAAATTACTAAGATTCCTAAGTGAAGATCAGCAGTTTACATAACAGCAAACAAACGCATTGAATAACACAGAACATTTGCACATATTAACATGTCTACACAAAATTATTCACACAAAATTACAATTATATACAGTAAGTTTTACTCCCTCCAAATGGGAAAAAGCATTTAAATGACAGATACACTACTTTGCATTGAACTAAACCATGATATCAAAGTTTGTACAAAGAAAAGGAGTACACAATTTTACGTTATCGATTCAAACAAAAACATTTACAGAAGCTCAATGATGTAACATTAAATGAAACAAAGGCAAAATAAATCAGTAGAGCTTTTGAGCCATGGTGTTACAGACTGACTGTGGAAACTACATAGTGGGATCGGATTTTAGCTCCACAAATGATGAAAATTCGTGGCCGCATTTAAATTATTAAGTGAATTTTCTATACAGGACGGGAGAAAAAATACTTGGCAGAAATAAAATAACCACTTCGGGTCTTAAGAATTTCAAACAACTACGAGCTGCGCATATGAATAGCAGTATGTTGGGTTTGAAGAGACAGTGGGGGCAGTGTCCGGTAGGGGAAAGCCAAAATCTAGGGTATTCAGGTGCCGACTTCGGATAAAGCAGCAGTAATCCGGCAAAAAGAATACGACAGGGAAACAGTGGAGAGTCTTTCGGCATTGCAGCAGTTGGCAGCGATGTGTCTCAAGCTAGAGTGGACCAATGTATAGTAAACTTTTTTGTTATGAACATGATTCCTTTACATGTCGTCGAATTGAAGTCATTTGAACAGCTGACAACCACTTTAAAATCCAGTAAATTTCGAGGAGAAAATTGGACAGAAGCATCGTTGATGCGCACATCAGATTTCTATTTATCTTCGATGCCCTACCTAAACATCCCCAACCGAAACGTTTTTATGTAAGCAACGGTAATGTGTTTGATTCACTTGCTCATTTCACTACACACACAACATAATGTTTGCTGTTATGAGTAAATGATTAACAATGACTTAAACTTCCGATAAGTAACGCTTTAAAGTTTAACGAAACTAACTTTTTTAGTAACCGATTAACGATTATCGAAGTTAACTTTTTGATTAACGCTGGCGAGTTATGTTACTGGGAATCTTAAAGGATTTGAGCGCTACGCATGTGTTTCTACAAAACAACGTATATAAAGGGTGAGGCAACTAAGACGGTGTACCTCAAAAATGTCTACGTCTACGTCTACGTCTATACATCCATCTACATCTACATAGATACTCCCAAACTCACTGTAAGGAGCGTTGCGGAGAGTACCCTGTACCACTACTTGTAATTTCCTTTCCTGTTCCAAGTGCAAATAGAGCGAGGGAAAAACGACTGTCTGTATGTCTCCGTATAGGCCCTAATTTATCGTATCTTCGTGGTGCTTACGCGCAACATATGTTGGCACCAGTAGAATCGTTTGGTAGTGAGCTTCAAATGCCGGTTCTCTACATTTTCTCAATAGTGTTTCTTGAAAAGAACATCTCCTTGCCTCCATGGATTCCCATTTGATAGAGAGCACATTCCGCTCATGTGGGGGCGATCTAGATGCTTCTAACACAATAAACCGGTAGCCAAGATCGCAGGAATTCCTTATATTCCATGATTACCGGTTTCGGCGAAACTAAAGCCACCATCATCTGATCTTAGGACACATACAGGTTACAACATAAAGGCACACAATGGTGATATTAAAAGTTGTCTGTAACACACAGGCCTTACAAAATTGTCGTGAGTAGCACATCGGCGTCCATGAGAGATGACATAAATATTAAGTTGTAAGTAGGCTGTTTAGGTTTTTATGTTGGTAACGTCACATAGCGCTCTGTATGAAAATCACTGGCTGTGCTGTGTGCAGTCTGCGGCTGGTTGGCATTGTTGGAATATTCGCTATTGTAGTGTTGGGCAGTTGGATATGAACAGCGCGTAGCGTTGCGTAGTTGGAGGTCAGCCGCCAGCAGTGGTGGATGTGGGAGGAGAGATGGCAAAATTTTGAGAGCGGATGATCTGGACGTGTGTCCATCAGAAAGAGTAAATTTGTAACACTGTATATCATGAACTGATATATATATATATATATATATATATATATATATATATATATATATATATATATGATGACTTTTGAATTTAAGGTAAATACATTGTTTGTTCTCTATCAAGATCTTTCATTTGCTAACTATGCCTATCAGTAGTTAGTGCCTTCAGTAGTTAGCTGACAGCCGGCCGAAGTGGCCGTGCGGTTAAAGGTGCTGCAGCCTGGAACCGCAAGACCGCTACGGTCGCAGGTTCGAATCCTGCCTCGGGCATGGATGTTTGTGATGTCCTTAGGTTAGTTAGGTTTAACTAGTTCTAAGTTCTAGGGGACTAATGACCTCAGCAGTTGAGTCCCATAGTGCTCAGAGCTATTTGAACCATTTTTGAGTTAGCTGACAGTATTGGCGCTCGCTGTATTGCAGTAGTTCGAGTAACGACGATTTTTGTGAGGTAAGTGATTCAGAGGCAGGGCAGTGGGTGTGTTACTATGAACAGTTCAGTGACCGGGTTGTTCTAATCAGAATCGACAGCAGACCAACACCGACAACGATAGTTCAGGTATACATGCCGACGTCGCAAGCTGAAGATGAACAGATAGAGAAAGTGTATGAGGATATTGAAAGGGTAATGCAGTATGTAAAGGGGGACGAAAATCTAATAGTCATGGGCGACTGGAATGCAGTTGTAGGGGAAGGAGTAGAAGAAAAGGTTACAGGAGAAAATGGGCTTGGGACAAGGAATGATAGAGGAGAAAGACTAATTGAGTTCTGTAACAAGTTTCAGCTAGTAAAAGCGAATACCCTGGTCAAGAATCACAAGAGGAGGAGGTATACTTGGAAAAGGCCGGGAGATACGGGAAGATTTCAATTAGATTACATCATGGTCAGACAGAGATTCCGAAATCAGATACTGGATTGTAAGGCGTACCCAGGAGCAGATATAGACTCGGATCACAATATAGTAGTGATGAAGAGTAGGCTGAAGTTCAAGACATTAGTCAGGAAGAATCAATACGCAAAGAAGTGGGATACGGAAGTACTAAGGAATGACGAGATACGTTCTCTAACGCTATAGATACAGCAGTAAGGAATAGCGCAGTAGGCAGTACAGTTGAAGAGGAATGGACATCTCTAAAAAGGGCCATCACAGAAGTGGGGAAGGAAAACACAGGAACAAAGAAGGTAGCTGCGAATAAACCATGGGTAACAGAAGAAATACTTCAGTTGATTGATGAAAGGAGGAAGTACAAACATGTTCCGGGAAAATCAGGAATACAGAAGTACAAGTCGCTGAGGAATGAAATAAATAGGAAGTGCAGGGAAGCTAAGAAGAAATGGCTGCAGGAAAAATGTGAAGACATCGAAAAAGATATGATTGTCGGAAGGACTCAGCATACAGGAAAGTCAAAACAACCTTTGGTGACATTAAAATCAACGGTGGTAACATTAAGAGTGCAACGGGAATTCCACTGTTAAATGCAGAGGAGAGAGCAGATAGGTGGAAAGAATACATTGAAAGCCTCTATGAGGGTGAAGATTTGTCTGATGTGATAGAAGAAGAAACAGGAGTCGATTTAGAAGAGATAGGGGACCCAGTATTAGAATCGGAATTTAAAAGAGCTTTGGAGGACTTACGGGCAAATAAGGCAGAAGGGATAGATAACATTCCATCAGAATTTCTATAATCATTGGGGGAAGTGGCAACAAAACGACTAATCACGTTGGTGCGTAGAATATATGAGTCTGGCGACATACCATCTGACTTTCGGAAAAGCATCATCCACACAATTCCGAAGACGGCAAGAGCTGACAAGTGCGAGAATTATCACACAATCAGCTTAACAGCTCATGCATCGAAGCTGCTTACAAGAATAATATACAGAAGAATGGAAAAGAAAATTGAGAATGCGCTAGGTGACGATCATTTTTTTTTTTTTTTTTTTGTGGGGTTTAAGGGCGCTCGACCTCTGAGGTCATTAGCGCCCATTCACTGTTGTTAGAGCACAGGGAATCTAGTAAAACTCAAGGGGAGGGGGGGGGACACCAGAAAGACCTAACAAAGATGCAGATAAAATAAGTAAAAAGGTTAGATGTCTTTGGACAAGCCAGTCAAAGTTATAAAACGCAGAACACGAGCAGCTGCTCGAGCGTCATCAGCTAAAATATCCGGTAAAGTAGATGGCAGGGACAGGACAACACGAGATTGACTAAAGCGGGGACACGACAATAAAACATGGCGCACTGTTAATGCCTGACCACAAGGGCACTGTGGGGCTGGGTCACCGGAGAGCAGGTAGCGGTGGCTAAACCGGCAATGCCCAATCCGCAACCTGGTCTGAAGGACCTCCTCTCGCCGAGATGGTCGGGAGGAGGTTGTCCAAGCAGTTGGGAGCGGTTTTACTGCCCGAAGCTTGTTTCCTTGGAGGGATGACCAAGCATTCCACCACAACGACACAAGCCTCTTACAAACATCCCCACGAACGTCAGATGACGGGACACAATGGGAGGCTGGCCGAGGCAGGAGGACTGCAGCCTTGGCTGCAGCATCCGCAGCCTCATTCCCAGGCACTCCTACATGTCCGGGAACCCACAGAAAGCTGACAGGAGAACCATTATCAGCGAAAGAATGGAGAGACTGCTGTATCCGTTGAGCCAAGGGATGGACCGGATAGGGAGCTCCGAGGCTTTGAAGAGCACTGAGTGAGTCAGAGCAGAGTGCATACGATGAATGGCGGTGGCGGCGGGCATACTGAACGGCCTGATGGAGAGCAAAAAGCTCGGCCGTAAAGCTGGAACATTGGTCGAGGAGCCGGTATTTAAAAATAGCGGCCCCGACGACAAAGGCACAGCCGACACCATCGATAGTTTTGGAGCCATCGGTATAAATAAAGGTGTGACCGGCAAGTCGAGCACGAAGTTCGACAAACCATGAGCAATACACTGCAGCCGGAGTACCCTCCTTCGGGAGTGAGCTGCGGTCGAGATAAATATGAACCGGAGCCTGGAGCAAAGGTGGTGTCGGGCTCTCACCCTCTCTGAAGGTGGTAGGGAGCGCAAAATCCAATTGTCGAAGCAGGCGACGGAAGCGGACTCCGGGGGGCAGCAGGGCAGACACATACAACCCATACTGACGGTCGAGAGAATCGGCGAAGAAGGACTCGTAAGAGGGGTGGTCGGGCATAGACAACAGCCGGCAGGCATACCGACACAGCAGTACGTCGCGCCGGTAGGTCAATGGTAATTCGGCAGCTTCAGCATAAAGACTCTCGACAGGACTAGTGTAGAAGGCATCGGTCGCAAGACGTAACCCCCGATGATGGATGGAGTTGAGACGGCGTAAGAGGGATGACCAAGCAGATGAGTAGACGAAGCTCCCATAATCCAGCTTCGATCGGACTATGGACCGACACAAGCGAAGCAGGACAGTGCGATCCGCTCCCCAAGATGAACCACTAAGAACTCTGAGGACATTAAGGGAACGTGTACAACGGGCTGCCAAATAAGAGACATGCAGAGACCAACACAGTTTCCTGTCCAACGTGAGCCCTAGAAACTTAGTTGTTTCCACGAATGGGAGAACAACGGGACCGAGATGTAAGGATGGCGGAAGGAACGCTTTATATGGCCAAAAGTTGATACAAACCGTCTTCTCTTCAGAGAACCGGAAGCCATTTGCCACGCTCCATGAGTATAGGCTGTCTAGACAACGCTGAAGGCAGCGCTCCAGGAGGCATGTTCTCTGGGCACTGCAGTAGATCGCGAAGTCATCGACAAAGAGAGAGCCGGAGACATTAGGTGGAATGCAATCCATAATTGGATTGATCGCGATGGCAAAAAGGGCTACGCTCAAGACGGAGCCCTGAGGCACTCCGTTCTCCTGGAGGAAGACGTCGGACAATACGGAACCCACACGTACCCTAAACTTTCGATCCGTTAAAAAGGAATCAATAAAAAGGGGCAGGCGACTGCGTAGGCCCCACCTGTGCATAGTGCGGAGGATACCTCCTCTCCAACAGGTATCATAAGCCGCCTTCAAATCGAAGAACACGGCTACCGTTTGGCGCCTTCGCAAAAAGTTGTTCATGATGAATGTCGACAAGGTCACAAGGTGGTCAACAGCGGAGCGGCGGCGACGAAAACCGCATTGGACATTGGTAAGTAGCCGTCGAGATTCAAGAATCCAAACTAACCGAGCATTAACCATGCGCTCCATCACCTTACAGACACAGCTTGTAAGAGAAATGGGGCGGTAACTAGAAGGAAGGTGTCTATCCTTCCCGGGTTTGGGTATAGGAACAACGACGGCGTCACGCCAACGCATGGGGACCTGACCTTCGGTCCAGACGCGATTGTAGGTACGAAGAAGGAAGCTTTTGCCCGCCGGAGAAAGGTGTGCCAGCATCTGAACGTGAATGGCATCTGGCCCTGGAGCAGAGGACCGGTACAGTGCAAGCGCACGTTCGAGTTCCCGCATAGTAAAGGGGGCATTATAAGTTTCCAGATTCAGCGAGTGGAAGGAAGGTCGCCGAGACTCTTCTGCCTCTTTCCTGGGAAGGAAGGCAGGGTGGTAATGAGCGGAGCTGGAAACCTCCGCGAAAAACCGGCCGAAGGCGTTGGAGACAGCCACAGGATCAACGAGGACCTCATTACCTGAGATCAGGCCAGTTACCGAGAGTGGGCCTTAATGACCGACAGCCGGCGCAGGCCACCCCATACGACAGAAGAGGGAGTAAAACTGTTAAAGGAGCTGGTGAAAGAGGCCCAACAAGCTTTTTTGCTGTCTTTGATGACTCTACGGCATTGTGCTCGGAGTCGTTTGTATCCAATACAATTCGCCAACGTAGGATGGCGGCGAAAGGTGCGTAAAGCACGTCGTCGAGCACGGATAGCGTCTCTACAAGCCTCGTTCCACCAGGGGACGGAAATGCGACGTGAAGAAGAGGTAGTACGAGAAATGGAACGTTCGGCAGCATTGATGATAACAGCCGTGAGGTATTCGACCTGACTGTCACAACTGAGAAAATCGTGGTCCGGAAAGGTCGCCAGGGAGGAGTAAAGTCCCCAGTCAGCTTTCGGTACATTCCAGCTCGAAGGACGTGGGGATGGGGTGTGGTGCAGGAGACGAACGACACAGGGGAAGTGGTCGCTCGAATAGGTGTCAGAAAGGACATACCACTCGAACCGACGGGCAAGAGTGGTAGAACAGATCGAGAGGTCCAAGTGAGAGTAGGTATGAGTAGAGTCCGAGAGGAAAGTCGGGGCGCCAGTATTGAGGCAGACAAGATTGAGATGGTTGAAGACATCCGCCAAGAGTGAGCCTCTTTGAGAGGATGCAGGAGAGCCCCAAAGGGGATGATGGGCATTGAAGTCGCCAAACAACAAAAACGGCAGGGGAAGCTGAACGATCAGGTGCATCATGTCAGCCCGACTAACAACAGATGACGATGGAGTGTAGATGGTACAAACTGAAAAAGTAAAAGCAGAAAGAGTAATACGGACAGCTATTGCTTGGAGTGGGGTGGTCAATGGGATGGGATGGTAATAGACATCGTCCCGAACGAGCAACATGACCCCACCATGAGCTGGGATACCGTCCACAGGGGTGAGGTAATACTGCTCCGAGGTATAGTGGGTAAAGGCAATACGGTCAGTCGGGCGCAACTTGGTTTCCTGGAGACCAAGGACGAGCGGACAGTGCAGGCAGAGGAGCAGTTGTAATTCCTCCCGATTAGATCGAATACCTCTTATGTTCCAATGTAACAAGGCCATCGCTAGTCAAAAAAGAGGGGGAACGAGACGGGGGAAGAGCTGGTCACCTCGACGGCCGCGGAGGGCCAGGTTTCGAGGGAACAACGCTACAACCGGCGGGAGGCTGATCCTGGTCCATCGAGTCGTCGCCAGCTGCGGCCGCTGTCCCTGGTTGTGTAGGAGGGGCAGCATCATTTGCCGACGAGAGGCCAGCTGAGTGCCTGGCAGCAGAGCGTCCCGGCGAAACTGAGGACGGCCGGGAGCAGCGACTCACGGATGGAGCGTCAGACGAAACGCGCCGGGGTGGAGAGGGGGATAGAGACTTCTTCTTGGAGGCCTTCTTGGAAGTCCGAGAAGGCGCAGGGATGGTGGGTTGGACCCGAAGAAGGTCCTCGCGCGCGGGGTCCGTTTTGGAATGCCGGACCTCTTAAGCTGGGGTCCGGAACGTTTCCCCGATGGACGCCTGAGAAGAGGATCGCTTCTCAGGCGGCGGGGGGGGGGGGAGGAGGAGGAGGAAGGGTGGCCCCTGGGGCAGAGGGGGCGGGGGCCACGGGGAAGGAGGATTTGGAAGGGAGGGATTTGGGAGGTGGAGGCAGAGACCCCGGATGGGGGGAGGAGGCGGAGGGGGGACAGGATAGGGGTGAGGATACCGCGGAAGGAGTGGACACAACTGAGGCAAACGAAGTGGTCAACGGCACGGGGTGGAGGCGGTCATATTTCTTCCTGGCCTCAGAGTAAGAGAGACGATCCAAAGTTTTGAGTTCCTGTATCTTCTTCTCCTTCTGATATGCGGGGCAGTCTGAGGATCTAGGCGAGTGGATGCCAGGACAATTAACGCACCGAGGTGGTGGGGTGCATGTATGTTCCTCACGAAGAGGACGCCCACAATCGCCACAAAGGGGCTCAGCCTCACACCGTGACGACATGTGCCCAAAGTGTAAACACCGAAAACAGCACATAGGAGGCGGGACATAAGGTCGCACGTCGCACCGGTAGCACATCACCTTTACCTTCTCCGGGAGAACGTCCCCCTCGAAGGCGAGGATAAAGGCCCCGGTGTCGATGCGACGGTCTTTGGGGCCGCACTGGACTCGCCGGACGAAATGCACGCCTCGGCGCTCCAGGTTGGCCCTGAGCTCCTCATCAGATTGCAGCAGGAGGTCCCGATGAAAAATAACCCCCTGCGTCCTATTTAGTGCCAGATGCGGGACAATGGACACTGGGATGTCCCCTAGGCGGTCGCACGCCTGGAGCGCCGCCGACTGTGGCGGAGGTGGTCTTTATAAGAACGGACCCCGAACGCATCTTACTGAGAGCCTCGATTTCCCCGAAGATGTCCTCAATGTGCTGAACAAAGAACATGGGCTTGGAGGTGGCGAACGTCCCCCCATCGGTTCGAGAACAGACCAAATAGCGGGGGAAGTACTTCGCCCCAAGCCGGCGGGCCTGTCCCTCCTCCCAGGGAGTGGCCAAGGGGGAAAGGGCAGGAGAACCAGAACTAGAAACAGTACCTTTCCTTTTGAAAGACTCGGCCGCAGAGCGACCTGATACGTGTTGACGTTTCATCTGCGAAACGTCCGGCCCGATACCACCCACTCCAACCAGGGGCTCTCCCCACGGGCGCCACCCAGCCTCAGCAAGGGCCACCTGGCAGGATGACCCTTGCTGGGAGTCCTGATGCCCCAAGGAGACGGGCATCTACTCCTTGGCCGACGTGGGTATCGGCAGTACGATCCCTGTGTTGTCAGGGGGCTACAACCTAGAGGGTACATGACGACCCCACCACAACGGGCTGGCTACCGTGCTGGATTTCTGGTGCCATGGAAAGTCCATCATGATCGTAGGTGCAGATGGGGACGCACTATGGGCGTAACTTGTACAACCCATCAGGCATTTAGGCCCAATTTGAGGAATAATGGGTATGGTTACAACGCCAGTACAATGCTGAGTGCCAAGGTCTTAGTGCACTGAGGACCAGTGGTACACCACGTAAGGCGTCCTTCCCCAAAAGGCTCGTACTTCTGTAGAATTTTGAAAAATGGAGGTCAAACCCCAAAGGGGACCATCACATGGAAGGCCGAAACGGTTGAAACTCCTTTTAGTCGCCTCTTACGACAGGCAGGAATACCGTGGGCCTAGTCTAACCCCTGAACCCGCAGGGGGGCTAGGTGACGATCAGTTTGGCTTTAGGAAAAGTAAAGGAACGAGAGAGGCAATTCTGACGTTACGGCTAAAGAAAAATCAAGACACTTTTATAGGATTTGTCGACCTGGAAAAAGCGTTCGACAATATAGAATGGTGCAAGCTGTTCGAGATTCTGAAAAAAGTAGGGATAAGCTATAGGGAGAGACGGGTCATGTACAATATGTACAACAACCAAGAGGGAATAATAAGAGTCGACGATCAAGAACAAAGTGCTCGTATTAAGAAGGGTGTAATACAAGGCTGCAGCCTTTCGCCCCTACTCTTCAATCTGTACATCGAGGAAGCAATGATGGAAATAAAAGAAGGGTTCAGGAGTGGAATTAAAATACAAGGTGAAAGGATATCAATGATACGATTCGCTGATGACATTGCTATCCTGAGTGAAAGTGAAGAAGAATTAAATGATCTGCTGAATGGAATGAACAGTCTAATGAGTACAGAGTATGGTTTGAGAGTAAATAGGAGAAAGACGAACGTAATGAGAAGTAGTAGAAATGAGAACAGCGAGAAACTTAACATCAGGATTGATGGTCACGAAGTCAATGAAGTTAAGGAATTCTGCTACCTAGGCAGTAAAATAACCATTGACGGACGGAGCAAGGAGGACATCAGAAGCAGACTCGCTATGGCAAATAGGCATTTCTGCCCAAGAAGAAGTCTACTAATATCAAATACCGGCCTTAATTTGAGGAAGAAATTTCTGAGGATGTACGTCTGGAGTACAGCATTGTATGGTAGTGAAACATGGACTGTGGGAAAACCGAAACAGAAGAGAATCGAAGCATTTGAGATGTGGTGCTATAGACGAATGATGAAAATTAGGTGGACTAATAAGGTAAGGAATGAGGAGGTTCTACGCAGAATCGGAGAGGAAAGGAAAGGAATATGTGGAAAACACTGATAAGGAGAAGGGACAGGATGATAGGACATCTGCTAAGGCATGAGGGAATGACTTCCATGGTACTAGAGGGAGCTGTAGAGGGCAAAAACTGTAGAGGAAGACAGAGATTGGAATACGTCAAGCAAATAATTCAGGACTTAGGTTGCAAGTGCTACTCTGAGATGAAGAGGTTAGCACAGGAAAGGAATTCTTGACGGGCCGCATCAAACCAGTCAGTAGACTGATGAAAAAAAAAGTGATTCATTAAAGGTATAGGTTATTGTTAGTCAGGGCCATTCTTTTGTAGGGATTATTGAAAGTGAGACTGTGTTGCGCTAAAAATATTGTGTGTCAGTTTAGTGTTGATCAGAATAAGTAAAGAGAGAAATGTCTGAGTACGTTTAGTTCTGCACAGCTCTTTGAGAATCAAATGACGTAAGAGGTTTATCAGCACTGTAATTCATAAATTTTTCTAAAGGGGGTGTTTCATATGTCGACCCTTAGCCGAGGATACCTCACTGGAATCTTCTGATTTTTTCTTGTAGATTGTGTAATTAGTGTAGTTATTGTTTATTACTAGGGCGTAATTGTAGAGAGAATCTCCTTTGTAGTTGTAGTTTTTCATTGTTGTACAGTAAAACAGTTGTGGCATGCATGTAGATTTGCATCAAATATTTCGCAGCTGCGACTGCTATTAATTTGTTATTATTTTCAGTGGTATGTTAATGTGTTTTCTTATTTTGCTCTTCAAATTGTGCTTTTCTGTGTTATCGTGTGAAATATTGTGACAATAATGGCGTGTGAAAAACGTAATACTAGGCTTCAAAGTAAACTGAGAAATAAATTCAAAGTGTCTCCATCACACACAAGCCCACACTAGGTACTACCGCAGATCCGGCTCTGTAGTGTAAGAACATAGCCGGAGTTGCGGTAGTACCTAGTGTGGGCTTGTATGTGATGGAGACACTTAACATTTATAATGTCATCTCTCATAGACGCCTATGTGCTACTTACGACAATTTTGTAAGGCCTGCGTGTTACGGGCAACTATTAATATCACCACTGTGTGTCTTGATGTTGTAACCTGTATATGTCCTAAGATCCGATGATGGCGGCTTTAGTTTCGCTGAAATTCGTAATCATGGAATAAAAAGAATTTCTACGATCTTGGCTACCAATTTATTGTGTTATTCCCATTTGAGTTCTCGAAGCATCTCCGGAACACTTACGGGTTATTCGAATCTACCAGTAACAAATCTAGCAGCCCACCTCTGGATTGCTACGATATCTTCCTTTAATCCGACCTGGTAACGATCCAAAACACTCGAGCAGCACTCATGAATAGGTCGCACCTGTGTCCCATATGCGGTCTCCTTTGTAAGTGAACCGCTTTTCCTAAAATTCTACCAATAAACCTGCCTTCCCTACCACTGTCGTTTCATACTCGTTCCATTTCATACTGTTCTGCAACGCTACGCCCAGATATTGACTGTGTCAAGCAAGACGCTAGTAATACTGTAACCGAACATTACTTGTTTGCTCTGCTTACTCATCCACATTAATTTACATTTCTCCACATTTAGAACTATCTGCTATTCATCACGCTCATTAGAATTTTTTTCGTAAGTCGTCTTCTATCTTCCTACAGTCACTCAACTTCATCACCTTACTGTACATCACAGAATCATCAGCGAACAACCGCTGATTGCTGCCCACCCTGCCCGCTAAATCATTTATGTATAGTGAGAGAATAACAACAGTCCTGTCACACTTCCCTGGGGCACTTCTTATGGTACCCTTGTCACTGATGAACATTTGCCATAGAGCAGGGCTTCACAACATACGTGCTCGCGGAGCAAGCTGTGAGCAGCAAGGCGCGAGCACCGAGCAGCGCGAGCACGCTACCCCCCACTACCGGACCAGAGCGGAGAGTGGGGAGAGTCACGTGGGGCACACAACAGCTGCCGCCAGTCAATGTGAATCCGCGGCCACCTGCAGGGATATCACTCACGAATTATTACTGCGACAAATGAAACAAATAAAGGAGAACGTACACGTGCCACATAATTTTATTAGCTTAGTGTATGCCTCTACCATCTGTAGACACTGAAACTAAAGAATTCCACGACAATCCTATATTTTCAACACTTTCTTCAACACTTCTTAAAATATCACCTCCGGTTGTAGTGTTCTTCATGGCTACTACATCGAGGAGCTCCTCCCTCACCTGAAGATCTCTGTTAACACCTCTAACAAATATGGCAAGCTGCGCTGTTCCAGTGATATCAACACTTTCGTCCAGAGCTAGAGAATACGCCATAAAATCTTAACAGATATTTGCAAGCTGGCTCTGGACGTCGTCTGCCATGTCCTGTATGCGACGCATAATGGTCATGTTAGATAATGGCACAATCCGAAACTGTTCAACTTGAGATGGACACAAATGTTCCGCTGCAACTACCAAACATTCTTTTATTAAATCGCCATCAGTTAAGGGGCGCAGGGATTTTGCTAAAAGCAAAGCAATTTTGTAACCCACTCTGAGAGCTGCCTCCGTTGATTTTTCTTCGTCGTCCAGATCTTCTTCGGACAGCTTCCTTTTATGTTTAATAACTTCCTGTGCACGATCTGGTCAATCACATTTTCCACGTCCGTAGTCTTTCGCGTGGTACGACATATAATATCGCTGCAAATTAAATTTCGTAAAAGAATTCAGAGTTTTGTGACATACTAAACATTTTGGTACGACATATAATGTCGCTGCAAATTAAATTTCGTAAAAGAATTCAGCGTTTTGTGACATACTAAACATTTTGCAACACCATCTTTTTCAGTAAACAGATACAATTCCTCCCAATGGGGGTTGAACTGCGAAAGCATGGTTGGGGTTACACAACGGCGACTTCACATGATTCTTAACCAGCAAAGTGACTGTTAAGAGCTGATCGTAGTACTTTAAACGTTACACAGTCGGCGCGAATTCAATAGGCACGCTGCGGCCCTATTCAAACGTGCGCGCGCATTTCCCCTCCCTCCCCTCCCTCCATACTCCGCGACCTTGCAGCTGCTCGCGAGCACGTGCTTGAGCAGACGCGAGTACTCGCGCTCAAAACCGGCCAGTTGTTAAGCCCTGCCATAGAGGAAAACGTACTGAGTTCTATTACTTAAGAAGTCTTCGAGAGACACACATGTATGTGAACTTGTTCCATACGCTTGTACCGAGAGAGGTGGCGCAGTGTTTAGCACACTGGACTTAAATTCGGGAGGACGACGATTCAAATCTGCGCCCGGCCGTCCTGATTTAGGTTTTCCGTGATTTCCCTAAATCGCCTCAAGCAAATACCAGCATGGTTCCTTCGAAAGGGAACGGCCGATTTCCTTCGCCATCGTTCCCCAATCCGATGGGACCGATGAACTCCCCTCCCCCAAACCAACCAACCAACCATATGCTTGTACCTTCGTTAATAGCAGGCAATGGGACGCCATGTCAACTGCTTCCCGGAAATCTAGAAATATGTAACTGTCTGTTGCCCTTTATCCATAGTAGTATATAATGCGAGAACAGGGCAAGCTGATTTTCACACATGGGATGCTTTCTAAAACCATTCTGATTCGTGGACATAAGCTTCTGTCTCTCAAGAATGTTTGTTATATTCGAACTGAAAATATGTTCAAGGATTCTGGTAGCAGTGTACATATCGAGGTGTGGCTTTATCTAAAGTCGACAGTGTATGAATTTCCTGATGTAGTTATGTAATTTTGACCATTTACGGCTGCCGAATTAAATTGAACTACATTCTTTTTCCTATAGCGGCGGAAAGATACTTCAAAGAACATTTCACATACATACGAGGGCATGCTGAAAAGTAATGCATCGGAATTTATGTAGAAATTCTCAAAGATTTTTAAATAAAAGAGATTTTGTTGACCTTCTGAATCTTAATTTTTCGTAAAAAAAATGGTTCAAATGGCTCTAAGGACTATGGGACTTAACATCTGAGGTCATCAGTACCCTAGAACTTAGAACTACTTCAACCTAACCAACCTAAGGACATCACGCACATCCATGCCCGAGGCAGGATTCGAACCTGCGACCGCAGCAGTCGCGCGGTTCCGGACTGAAGCGCCTAGAAGCACACGGCCACCACGGCCGGCTTAATTTTGCGTATCTACATATTCATTTCTCAACAGAGTCACCCCGGCGAGGAACACATTACTCCCAACGAGAGACCAGTTTCTGGCTCATGGACCCTGCCCTGATATGGAAGTCAAGGGGGGGGGGGGGGCGGGATTAGTGTTTAACGTCCCATCGACAACGAGGTCATTAGAGACGGAGCGCAAGCTCGGGTGAGGGAAGGATGGGGAAGGAAATCGGCCGTGCCCTTTCAAAGGAACCATCTCGGCATTTGCCTGAAGCGATTTTGGGAAATCACGGAAAACCTAAATCAGGATGGCCGGAGACGGGATTGAACCGTCATCCTCCCGAATGCGAGTCCAGTGTGCTAACCACTGCGCCACCTCGCTCGGTATGGAAGTCAAAGCGCTCAGCGTGGCTGACACACTTCCCCCACCACCATAACAAGCTCTCTGAACGCTTGGAAGGGGGGGTGGGGGGGGGGAGGGAAACTGCAAAAGCGCCGCATTTAAATGGCTGTATAGTCGCAAGAATTTCTCATTGCTCAGTAACATAGACCAGAAACAAAATAAATCTACACTATCATTTTCTTTTTTTTTTTTTTTTTGCCCATTGAAGACATTTTTATATTGTACAGTCTGTCGACATAGAGACGGACGCAGACAATTTCACGTGTTTTCGCACACATTTTACCACGTAATCGTGAGTTATTCAGTTCCATAATCGAAAAAAATCTTTGTCACAAATGTGTCCATCGAAATATTCTAGTACTTTTGCAAGTTTATTGCAAAGATGCGGAAGCTCTATCTGAGAAAAGCAATGTAAAATTGTCATTAAAGCAGGAATTACCATGCATGTCAGTCAGTTACGTCTGCACATGCACAAAAGCGCAGTTTCCGTCGCTTGTGTGACTGCACAATAGATATTGAGAGTTCTCATCCCTATCTTCTGTCATTCCCATACATTTTTAATGACATGTGACGATATATCGGTAGACTGCCTCTTTTTGTGTGGACATCCACTCGCCCTGTGAACGCCCTTCATACCACAAACAAATAGCGAAAGGTGAACAGCGCTGACACTATGATTCTGCTGAATTGAAGAAAGGTGCGCCGACCTAAAATGCCACCCGCTATACTAAATTAAATGTCGCGTTGTACCGTGTACATCAGCGGAGCACCGAGCAAAACCCATACTCACCAGACTGTGGCCCGCACGTGGCCTGCACACCTTGCAAGTATGAAGTTTGGCACGCCATCTCTGGCCCTTCTGTAGAATGTTTGACTTTTCCGACGGTGGTACAACCTCATCCCTGTTTGCGCCGCATCATTACTAGTGAAATGAAGTCTTCGAAGACGTTCTCAAAGTTTTGGAGACAGATGATAATCGGATGGGACGAAGTCGGGACTGTACGGAGGATATCGATGACAGTAAAACCAAGGCGTCTGATTGTTGCAGGTGTCACGGTGCTCGTGTGTGGTCTAGCATTATCATGCTGATGGAGAGGGTGCCCCATGTGTGGACGAACTCTTCGAATTCGTGCTTTCAGTTTTCCATTAAACAGCGCCTTGTTACACGATACAATTCGGAGATCTTTAGAGGCAGACACTTGCAATATGCGTCAGCGAAGCGGAAAAGTCGACAGAGTAACATTCATGACATGTATTACCTCAACCGGTGTTGAGGAAGAATAACAAATTGAGAGCCATTACATTTCAACACGCCTCGGTAACACGTTCAGAATCTGATCAAACGGCAACAAGATAACTGTGCTACACACTAACAACCTGCCGTCAGGAGAAGAGGCACCATAAACGTAAGCCCACCTGCACCAAAAGAAAGAACACATGTGTTTCAGTCGAAAAGAGCCCTGGTCGTGAAACACACCACTCGGGTTCGTTTCCTGTTCCGACTCACTGTTTTCCTCTGCGGGGGAACTTCGAAACGGCTCATACTACACGGCAGGGTGAGAGACTCATTCTGCAGACTGTGTTTTTAGTAACAGAACTCCTCCGTTTACCTACGACTACTACCGGTATTTTGCTGAGAGGCGGAATGGTCGGAATCACGGAATTCGGCGAAGCATATTTACTCGCCCGCTGCAATCGTTCTGAACATCAACTGCTATTACTTTTGGTGTTTTTCACTGCAATGAGCTATGAAGTTGTGGTTACAATTGTATTAAAATTTGGTTTAGTCCATATTTTTATACGTCACGAATAAAAGCTAATGGAGAGTGAGCTAAGGTTTGATGTTGAAAGCAATTCATATGCAGTACAAAATAAATGTACAGTGATAATACAATAACAAATACACATACTGAAAATGACGGATTTCGAACTTGGAAGATTTGGTACTAAGAATTACAAGGTTACCATTTATCTTGGTGACAAGCATCCATAGTGTGAAACTTGCCGGCCGAAGTGGCCGTGCGGTTAAAGGCGCTGCAGTCTGGAACCGCAAGACCGCTACGGTCGCAGGTTCGAATCCTGCCTCGGGCATGGATGTTTGTGATGTCCTTAGGTTAGTTAGGTTTAACTAGTTCTAAGTTCTAGGGGACTAATGACCTCAGCAGTTGAGTCCCATAGTGCTCAGAGCCATTTGAACCATTTGTGAAACTTGAGTTTCTCTCAGCACATAAAATGTTCAAACAACATATGGGAATGCAGCTGGGAGACATCTTTGACAACCATCAATAGTTCAACAGGTAAACACCCCATAGTTTTCAAGGTTCAAACGCAACAACTGAGCGCTGTGCAGGCGAATTTAAAACTTCGGTAGGCGAGGCTACGCCAACAAAGAAGCGAAATGTAGAGCATGCAGAAAGACAATACAAGACGGCAAACAATTAGTGCTACCCGTAGTGTCGCAATGTATTAGGGTGGTGCATACGTCCATAGGGTTTGTGTTCTACATGTTAATGTTCCGGTTGCTATGGGATTGTTCGTCGGTTGTCAGCTTTTGTAGTTCATTGTTACTATTTGAGTTGACATTGCATTTTGTCTTTTGGAGTTTGTGAGTGGAGCCATGGACGCTAGAAAATGGGGTGCCAAGTGGAGAAATCGACACATTTCGGACATATTCTTCTGTTTGAGTTCATTAGAGGGGTGAAAGCAGCGGAGGCACTTAGAAACATATGTGCCGTGTATGGGGATAAAGCCACTGAACAGAGCACAGCAAGAAGATGGTTTTCTCGTTTTAAGGAGGATCGTTATGACATCAGTGACTCTACATGTTCAAGAAGATATTTGTGGTTTGATGAAGATCGTTTAAACGCCTTAATCCACAATGATCCACGTCATTGCAGTCGGCGACTAGCAAAACCGCTGTGTGACGCTTGCCATGGAAAAGGTTCAAAAATCCGGTTTATGCGTATTCGTATCCTAGTAGTATGCTCCATTTGAAAAAAAAAGTTGATGTATTTCTCATGAAGCATTATGCTCTCAATGAAGACTCTGACAGCAATAAACTGTCGTATTTCTAGTGTAGTAACTATAGAAATAGTATACAATCTATGACATACTGTTGGACAAGATTCTCACGGTACTTTAGCGACGTGAAAGTGTGTGTTTGCTCAGTCGCTTTGAGCACGAGGCGGACGATATACGATTGGGAAGAGGGTGGTCGGGGGATAGGTATTTTGCTATTGTTCACGAGGCAACCAAGTTTCGATTTGCAGAAAGCATTTCCCCTCAGAGCTCAGGAATGTCTTTGAATTAAGAACGCTTAACGGTTCGCGAGATATTGTAGACAGGAATTTTGTTTACGAAGAACTATTTGGTTTCTACCGGTATTACTTCCCTCTCACTGCTGAGAAAGCTTTCGGCATTAATGGCAGAACCCTCTGCAAATAGCCGTATTATTGATGGCTGCTGTTGAAAGTTTTGACAACTGAATCTCAGGAAGGACTTTGTCTATGAAAATGATCAACAGAGTTCATTATTTACGAATGGAGAGGACTGCTGGCTGCATACCACACACACACACACACACACACACACACACACACACACACACACACACAAACAGGTGTTCCAAAGTATGTTATTGTTCTAGATCGGCGACAGCTTCTGTTTGCTCTCGCCCATTTGTACTCGTGAGGCTGAGTGCTTATTTGTGTTTGGATCCTGCATATTTCACCACATCACTCTTGTAAAATCAGAACAGCACTGTGTATGACATTTCATCCAGGAGTCGAGGTCAGCCTTGGCCATGACTAAATGTTTTGTTATTTACAAGACTGAAAGTAAGTTTACATCCAACAAATACAGCAGATCCTAGCAAAATGTCTTTATTACCAACGCCTTTAACAAATATTTTATTTTTGCTTTTTGAAACACCACTGGAAGTGTTCACGTAGAATAGGAACGACGGCGTCTCCTGCAGTTGAAAGTGGCATAGTAAAGTGGTGGCTCCATTCAGTGCAGTTCCCTGCTGCGGTCGCCGTCAGCGCCGGCCGAAGTGGCCGTGCGGTTAAAGGCGCTGCAGTCTGGAACCGCAAGACCGCTACGGTCGCAGGTTCGAATCCTGCCTCGGGCATGGATGTTTGTGATGTCCTTAGGTTAGTTAGGTTTAACTAGTTCTAAGTTCTAGGGGACTAATGACCTCAGCAGTTGAGTCCCATAGTGCTCAGAGCCATTTTTTGGTCGCCGTCATGGACCTGCGCCCAGCAGCTCCGCACGCGTTTGCTGTGCAAGCTTTGTGCACATTCTGTAAGCGCGTTGAGAAAGGCTTTTTGAGTGAACTCCATCGTCAAATTCGTATCGACTAGGCAATACACCAATGCAGCGTTCCGGTCAGTTTTTTCGAAAGTGGTATTGTGAACATCTCTCATGTGATACTAAATCTACCGACCATAAAAGTTTCCAGAGGGTATAGGTATGAAGGTATCAGCAGTGATAAGTGCCAAAGAGTAACTTTGATCAGCCTAACACACTGGAATGGGATGCAGAGAAATTGTTCTGGAGAACAATAACACGAAATAACACTCGTTCAACGCATAATACTAAATCTCACGATTGGGAATACGCACAGGGAAACCATGTTTCAGTGCTAAAAATTTCTGGTAAGCATACAGATGAGGGAGGAATAGAGGTATCAAAAGTGAGAAGCATCAAAGAACAACTTTGACCATCCTAATGTTTTTCCTACATGAACCTGATTTTACTTAGCCAAGGGCCACATTCAGACAGTGCGGCCACATCCAGAACGTTCGAAATCTGTTGACCGTTCAGTTCTTCATCCGTGAATAATAATGAGGTATTTCACTACTGTTCCATGGAGGGCCGGTCTTTAGTAGAAATACATTTAACGGCTTGCAGGAAGCGTCCTTTCCTTGAGTCTTTTGTCCGTCTGGACAGATGAAGCATGAGCCTCTTGTTCGACTGTGAAGTGGTGTGATGAGTGACATCACACTTCTTTGTCAGGGCTATAGTGAGACAAGTCGTTACAAGTCACCTTCTCCTTCTGCCATATCCAAGAGTTCCAGAAGCCTCTTGTTCAACTGTGAGGAATTCAGCCATTCTACGCATTTCCCATATTTCTCTGATTGAGGGAACATGTTGTTTGCATGGAGAAGGTGAAACACTAGTGTTATGCGATTGATACTCAGAACAGAACCCGTTTCTCAACAGCTAGAGAGAGTGAGGAAACTATTCTGAAATGAGAAAAAATATGGTTAAAATGGCTCTAAGCATTATGGGGCTTAAACATCTGAGGTCATCAGTCCCGAACTATTTAAACCTAACTACTTAAAACTTCGAACTACTTAAACCTAACTAACCTAAGGACATCACACACATCCATGCCCGAGGCAGGATTCGAATCTGCGACCGTAGTAGCAGCGCGGTTCCGGACTGAAGCGCCTAGAACCGCTCGGCCACAGCGGTCGGCTTGAAATGTGAAGACAGACCAAGATGAAGCCAAAGGAAAGATTTTGTTTATGAAAGTATAATGAGGAGGTTTGGAGCAGGAGGAGAAGAGGGAGGAGAAGAATATGATGTGGAAGATGGCGGCGATGATAATAATAATGGAGAAGAGTCGCAGAAGAAAATTATAGCGAACATAAGGGATTATGTGGCTGCATCATTTTTTGTTGAATCAACAACAAAACATGTGATACTCTATACAGCGTCAGATTTCAACAGATATCCAAGGTGCGGATGTCTGGTGATTCAGCAGTAGATGTCAAAACAGATGATTTAATAATTCACGTTGTAAGATATGTAGGAACAATCAGATTTCGTAATTTATTGTTCAAAATCAAACCTCCTGAAAAATGTTACACAGTACATAAAGTTCTCAAGGCTATCAATGCTCATAAGTAGAGACATCCCTCCTTCAGACAAGTAAATTCTAACACAGGCTGTAAATACATAAATACTATTACGCCTGCATTAGATACGATTGGTGGATTATTATTGAGAGATGATACTATACTTACATATTGGTTTGGGATAGAATGTAATTTCAGATCCCAATTTAGCTCTCCCTAATGTATCATACAAAACTTCTCGGTAGATTTTGTCAGAAGAGAAGATTGTGTTCAAGAAGCATACACTTCAGCTCCCCGTCAGACCGGTTTCTCAGAAATTGATTCCAGAAGGACAGCTATTCCAAAAGAAGAACACACCAAATGAGGAAGACTAGACGTTAAAGTAAAATAAAGCAATGCATTTATGAAAACAAAACATGGAGATACTGGAGGAGAAGAAGAAAAATAAGATAATGACGAGGAAAAATATTATGATGAAGAGGAGGATGATTATGATGAGGACAAAGATGAGGAGGATGCTGATTATGATGAGGACAAAGATGAGGAGGAGGATGATTATGAAGACAAACATGATGTTCGTCACAGGAAGATACCGTCCAACAACCAGTTATTGACCGTAGCGAATGGAATGATCCAAATGATTTGGTAGAGTGATGCGTTTTGTTGCTTGGTTTGAAAGCGATAAGCGGTAATTCACACAATAATGAAATACTACAAAATCTTGAAGTCGAGGTCTGTGAAGCATAAATAATTGCATGACGTTTAAGATAACTGCCAAAATAAAGTGAATATCATTATTAAAAGTACATCATATAATATATTGAACTGCTACGCAATGGCGACTGCACAGAGGTGATCGAGCTAGGCAGCAGTAAGTCTTGTCTCACTTATATATTTCGCAAGTCTCGGCTTCCATTGACTTGTCAAGTCAGTGGAACACGACACGCTTAGAGATTACAAAACGTATTGACTTGCTGACTGAGCACTTTCACTTGTAGGAACTTATCGGAACAAGTTAGCAGTTTCTACCTCAACACGAACGTTGGTGTAAGTATGACATAACTACTAGAAGAAATAAGACACTGGTATTGTTGCTGCAAGCTGCACCTGTCCACTCTCTCTCTCTCTCTCTCTGCGCGCGCGTGTTTGTGTGTGTGTGTGTGTGTGTGTGTGTGTGTGTGTGTGTGTGTGTGTCATCAAGTTCAATCAAAATCTAACATACACTACTACTGCTACTATTACTACTAATATTTTGATTGTCAATTACCTGTTGTAGTTCAAAACAGCGGGGATTCTTCTGCGCCGGCCGGGACGGTTGAGCTGTTCTAGGCGCTACAGTCTAGAACTGCGCGACCGCAACGGTCGCAGGTTCGAATCCTGCCTCGGGCATGGATGTGTGTGATGTCCTTAGGTTGGTTAGGTTTAAGTAGTTCTAAGTTCTAGGGGACTGATGACCTCAGCAGTTAAGTCTCATAGTGCTCAGAGCCATTTGAACCATTCATCTGCTTCCGTGTTTGCAGAACTCGGAAATATGAGTGATGGTGAAGTGCAATACACATTTAAAGTATTTCGGCATCGGAGAATGTGGAGCTTGAGAGCAACACACGTCAACACCAGATTTGGTGCAGAAGTGCCAGTCTATTTGAAAATCTGCAAAATATATCTGTTATCAAGATTGTCGCCTATCAGTGAAGATTAACTTAACTTTCTCAATAGTGGTACTGTGTGCATTATATATGGAGGAAGAATGGACAACGTGGACACAGCTGATTTCGAAAATAGTGGTATGCACTAACACTGTATTCATATGTGCCTAGTAGAACACTGTGTTTATAAAAATCCCAGTTCCTGTTTGTCAGCTATCATGCAGTGAAACTACAAGAGATATTAATGTTTACCTTCTAAAAGAAGATTGTTGTGTCTCTGTGTTTAATTTGCATGAATGTATAGTTGTCATTTACAAAGTGATTGGATTTGGTTCCGATGTAAAAGCTTTTGCAGAAATGAATGTGGAAAAAATACAACGGCTCAAGAAGGAATGTTTTACAGATTCTGAATACTTCGTTGCCTCTAAAGTGTGTGATAAGTACGAATGTATTTATTACACAGAAGTTATTTTGTTTCAGCATAACAAAATGGTTGGTTTTCATATTAAGAATAATGTTACAACCAGTAATAACACAATAAATATCTCACAGCTCAGATGGTTCAAATGGCTCTGAGCACTATGGGATTAACATCTGAGTTTATCAGTCCCCTAGAACTTAAAGCTACATAACCTAACTAACCTAAGGACATCACGCACATACATGCCCGAGGCAGGATTCGAACTTGCGACCGTAGCAGTCGCGCGGTTCCGGGCTGAAACGCCTAGAACTGCTCGGCCACCCCGGCTGGCATCTCACAGCTCTACAGTTTATTAACGCAGCACTGACACAAATAATTCTGTCACCAAGCGGCGACCGGAGGCGAACATTTATGACACTAATATTGATGTGTCGGCAGAAGTGCCAACACAGTGTTGTTTGAGGAAGCCGAAATGCACGCTATAAGCTCACGCAGGATGGCGTGAGGTCTGAAACAGGATACTTAATGAATTCTATAAAGAAAAGTACGTAGCTGCTGGAATACGTAACTTTAATCCACAATTGGTGAACATTGGTCTTGTTACTGTACATGGTTCATTAGATACATAGCAAAGGATAAATGGCGCATTGCTAGGTCGTAGCAATTGACTAAGCTGAAGGCTATGCTAACTATCGTCTCGGCTAATGAGAGCGTAATTCTCAGTGAACCTTTCCTAGCAACGTCGGCTGTACAACTGGGGCGAGTGCTAGTAAGTCTCTCTAGACCTGCCGTGTGGCGGCGCTCGGTCTGCAATTACTGACAGTGGCGACACGCGGGTCCGACGTATACTAATGGACCACCTAGCAAGTGTGGTGTCTGGCGGTGACACCACAAATATGAATTTAATGTGATTATACCAATGTCCAGGAAGTGCAAGTGGAATCTGGAATTCCACTGTAAACAAGACTGCTGACATATTCAGCCTAGTGAACGTTGAAGTAAGTCAGAGCCAGTATGGTAGCCTGATTCTAAGTCCAGAGCGCAGCCAAGTCATCATCGAGAAGCAGGTACAGGAGTCCAAAAAGCGAACAGTCCACCACAGCGTAGCACCTCCGAGTTGTGGACTAGAAGAGAGCCTAATGAGAATTGTAGACGTCGATGGCGGCGTTAAATAAGGCTACATAGTTAATTGTGTGTATGTGTGTATGTGTGTGTGTGTCTGTGTGTGTGTTTGGAGATTACGGGCGCCCAACTGCGAGGTAATCAGCGCCCTTACATAAATTAAAAGAATAAGGATAAAATAGCGAAATGTTCACAAACGTGCCGAGAACGACGAAGAAGTAATAAAATGCGCTACACAGGAGATTAAAACGCAAGTAAAGCGACAGAAGAGCTGAAAAAAAGCACAGGGAAATGTGATAGGCTGACTGCTTACAAAAAACATGGGTGAGCCAGTCACCCTGTTAACATATTAAAATCATGTCCGTAAAATGTAGGGAAAATTGTTGGACAAATCACAAAACTTTAAAAACCTAACCACATTAGTTTGAACGTTACTTAAAATAGAGGACAGATTCGTTGGCAAATCCACTGTGGCCAGCTGATCGGAAAATAAAAGACAGTCTAATAAAATGTGGCGCACAGTTATTTGTACGCCACAAGCACCACACAGAGTAAGAATCCATGCGTCATAGGGCTGTGGCCTATGCGAAGACGAATAAAAAGAACCTCGCCCTTCAACGTGGCTGGAAGGAGGTATGCCACGGCCGAGTTGCGGGCTTTACTACACGGAGCTCTCTTCCACCCACTCGTCTTCTCATCGACACATGTCTTTGTAGCTCGACAGTGACATGATAGCATGCAGAGAGATGGCACACTCAGAGAACTGAGGATCATGACACGCCTCCTTGGTTGCTATATCCCTGCAATACCCAAGTTCCCTGGTACCCAGCAGAAAGACACCTCCTTCCTTAGCCGTTGTAGTTTAAGAAGTACATCCTGGGTGTTCTCGATTACTTTACCTGCTCGGTTCAAACATTGGAGGGAGTGAAGGGGACTCAGAGAATTGAAACAGGCAAGAAAGTGATTCAGTATAATGAACCGGTTGATTTTCACATTAAGGATGCTAGAGTATTTTTACACTGTGAAAAATTCTGAAAATGCAATAAATGTGTGAAAACTCTAAAAGTATTAAAGGTAAGAAAAATGCGAAACTAAACTTTGAATATTCCTCGTGCACAGTCGACCAAATATACGTCCTACTTTCTTTGGAATGTGATCCTTTTTTTTAAATAAATAGCTGGCCGGTGTGACCGAGCGGTTCTAGGCGGTTTAGTCTGGTCAGCATAAAAGAGCCCTAATATTATACGGTTATTGAAAACAAATACTCTACATCCGTAGTGATTGTGAGTCAAGGGAAAATAAACCACCCTGCTAACCCTATCAAGATGCCACACTGTGCAGTTTGTGAGGTTTCTGAAGCGCCCGCTAAACCCGCTGGGAAGAACAGGTAATAGGTTTGTGGAAAGGGTGAAGGGTTGAAGTCAGTTTCTGCTTCTAATTGTCATTTATTGAAATTTAGCAACTCATTCACGGCTGAAGGACTCCAGCAAGAAATCCTAGCAAGATAAAATCTAATTAAGATACCAATAAAATACACTAGGTGCAATACAAATGGCTGAGGGCCACAATTAATTTCCAAAATTTTAGAATATATTACCATAGACCTGTAAGGCAGAAGGCCAACAGGAAATCTTAAAAAAATTCAGTTAAGATAGCAATAAAATAATTTAAAACCCATAAGGCAATATATAAAAGGTGCAACACAAATGGCTGAGGGCCACAATGAAATTTCAAAACTTCAGAATATGCTACCATAGACCTTTAAAGGCAGAAGGCCAGCATGTTTAAGCTTGAAAAATAAATTTAAAAATTAATTTTGCAAAATTTTAAGAGACAAACAATAACCACAAGCCTAAAATTTAAAACAGCTGACACCGGTGGCACTCAGAAGGCCTCCAGAGAGGTCGGTCTGCCCTCGTTCACTTAGGTGAGACCGGTGGTGAGCCCAGCTATACTTGACCCGTCGGAACCCAACCAGGGGGCAGCCACGGACCGACCGACACAACAGCTTGCTTCCCGTGAATCAGTACATGAGAACCCCAACTGGCAATGTTACAAACGTGATAATCCATAATGGAGTACGTATTAGCTGTCAAAATTACACGTCATGCTGGACAGCGACAACAGGTGAGGAAAGGACGCTGCCTGAAATTACGTTAGTGGCCAGGGCAGGTAACCGGAACACTAACGGCCACGAGACAGAAAATTTCACTGGTGCACTCAAATCGCAGTCAACCAAAATAGTTAATTGCACAGCATGGCGGCTAAATCACAGCAGTAGAACCACTCAGTGTTGCTCACCGGAAAACCCCAACAGCAAACCACCGAAGCCAACCACCACAACATGAATAGACGTGGCTTGGGTAGTTGAAACCACTACTCAACTTTTAACTCCTGAGTCGGCGAACCACGAAGCTCGTAGCGATCGGACAGCTCCACACACGCTCCAACACAGCGCAGGGGTTGCCAGCGGCCCCAGCCTACTGCACCGCGCGGAGAACTTCCCTCGTCCGCAACAACCGAACGACTCCTCCGAACGCCGACATCCTCTAAAATAGTCGCCAGGAAATAACTCCATGAAGACTTGAATGACACTCAACAGTAACTAAACACACACGAAGACAAATCGTGACTCGATGCATACATACACAAACACACACACACACACACACACACACACACACAGCCGACTCATGTACGATCGGCGAGCCAAAACGCGTCGTCCGGTTGGACGACCGACCGACGATCCACCAAGATCGTGGCCTGGTTCAAGTGATACGTGGCGGAAATGGTCGGGCGAGCCATGTGGACGCAGACCTCACTGCTGCTCCAACCCGACTGCACTAGTGCCGCATTGAACTCCCGACTGGCAGGTCCGGACCTCGCTCCCGAGCTGACTGACTTACGACCGACAACGACCAGGAAGTAATAGCAGTCAAGCAAAGATACTACGAGATGGGATATATCGATACGCGCTGCTAATGCCGCTCACAGTCGGGCAAAGCAGCAACTCAGTGACATTAGTAATTTAAATGACGTAATGAGGTGGAAGTACGTTAAAAGGATGTGTAAAATACATGATGACGGAAACACGAGCCACGCACGGCTTAGTTTCTTCCCAGAACGATGGCGTCAAAAAAAAAAAAAAAAAAAAAATTAACTGTAATAGCGATAGTGCGCGTATCACTGCGACGGCCAGAATAGTTGGACTGTTATCTGAGCAGTGTTTAGCCGCGCATTAGCTGCCGGCATCACAAGCCAGCGCAAGTTACCCAGGAGATACGATATCAGTGCGGTTCCCTGACGCATGCGACTTTCATGTGCAGGAGCGGAGGCGCAGCTGTTATAAAGTATGTTTCCTCTCATTTCATTTTCAGCTTTTCATAAACGCCCGACGTACGTTGCCTAGCGTGTGATAAGAGCATAGGAAGCCAAGGCAAAACACCATACCTAATCAGAACATCAATGCAAGCGCTCAAATATATTGAACAACATGCGGATAAAGAGTTAGGACTGTAACGAGAAACACATTTTGTGATCAGATAGCTCTTACGTTCTTCTAGAAAATGTTCTAGTTCCTACTTGGATCAACGCAGTACAAAATCTATCAAAATCCTGACACGCAGTCAGCTGAAGAAACGTGAACGATCTCAAATAACCGAAGTGCGTTTGTTCTCCCTTGTGGTTCTTACAGAACGAGACGGGTGCTTGTGTCGCTCGAGAGCTGACGTAAGTCACGACAGCGTAGTGTGTGTATGGCTCAAATGGTTCAAATGGCTCTGAGCACTATCGGACTCAACATCTGAGGTCATCAATCCCCTAGAACTTAGAACTACTTAAACCTAACCTAAGGACATCACACACATCCATGCCAGAGGCAGTATTCAAACCTGCGACCGTAGCAGTCGCGCGGTTCCGGACTGAAGCGCCTTGAACAGCTCGGCCACCGTGGCCGGCTGTGTGTATGTGTCAGCCTACCCGACTTGTAAAACTTTAAGGGCAAGTTCAAACAAATTTTGAACAAGCTCCACGCTGCATTTTACGGCCGTTCTCAGATATGGAACCCTAGATGACGCAATGTGACTTACAAAAATGGTTCAAATGGCTCTGAGCACTATGGGACTCAACTGCTGAGGTTATTAGTCCCCTAGAACTTAGAACTAGTTAAACCTAACTAACCTAAGGACATCACAAACATCCATGCCCGAGGCAGGATTCGAACCTGCGACCGCAGCGGTCTTGCGGTTCCAGACTGCAGCGCCTTTAACCGCACGGCCACTTCGGCCGGCGACTTACAAAACTTCGCAAGTGCAATGGGGCTATTTCCTGTAAAATATACCCGAATATTACGTGCACTCTCTGCCAGCTCTCTAGCCTTATAAGCTAGATTCATGTGGGACTAATGTACTTGCCACTTTTTGGTTGGTTGGTTGGTTGGTTTGGGGAAGGAGACCAGACAGCGTGGTCATCGGTCTCATCGGATTAGGGAAGGATGGGGAAGGAGGTCGGCCGTGCCCTTTCAGAGGAACCATTCCGGCATTTGCCTGGAATGATTTAGGGAAATCACGGAAAACCTAAATCAGAATGGCCGGACGCGGGATTGAACCGTCGTCCTCCCGAATGCGAGTCCAGTGTCGAACGCCACTTTTTGATACCATTTCAAAATTACCAGATGGTGAATATGAAACGTACTAAACTGCTATTCTAAGCTGAATCACATCGTTACCTGATTGCTGAAAAATCTTACGAAAGATAGCAGAAATGCACATTGCAAAGTGGGTAGGTGCCTTTTGTTTCAAAACAAACCACACTGAAAAATGGGGTTAGGTGCTTGAAGCCATCTCCTACTCACATGAGTGAATTTGGTAATATGGGTCGAAAAAGTAAAATTTTCCGAAAAATAGGCGAACTAAGAAACAGAGGACGTGAATGTTATCATGTTTAAAAATAAAATGGTGCAGAAACAATAGTCGTAGGTGGACAGTATAGAATATCGACACAACTGAAGCAGAAGTTCAGAAATCAATCACCCTATAATTTTTATAATTAACGTTACGATATGTTTCCATTTCCTATTAGGAGGTGGTGTGAGAAAGTTTCACGTCATTTTACTTATGAATGGAAATGTTACAACTGGGTATTGGTACCCACCTGCACAGATGGTTTCTACGTGGTCCAGTCACATTGTGACCACCGTCCACTGCCTATGTTCGACGTCGACGTGCAATAACCCCTCAGGATAGGCGGCAAGTAGTAGCACCAGGGGCCACCCCCACTGAACATAGGAGCGGACACGGCGCAGCAATGGGTCACGCGTGGTCGCAATTGCCACCGTGGAGGCCGTAATGGGAAACCCGCACAGGGTGCTGTGGATCGCTTCATCAACTTGCAACACGAGGACGTCCAGCCGGCCGAAGTGGCCGTGCGGTTATAGGCGCTGCAGTCTGGAACCGCGAGACCGCTACGGTCGCAGGTTCGAATCCTCCCTGGGGCATGGATGTGTGTGATGTCCTTAGGTTAGTTAGGTTTAACTAGTTCTAAGTTCTAGGGGACTAATGACTTCAGAAGTTGAGTCCCATAGTGCTCAAAGCCATTTGAAGAGGACGTCCAAAGAGTCAAACGCAAGGTCAGGACCAAGAGGAAGGCGGGAAAGAGCATCCGTGTTGGCGTGCTGGGAGGTGGACTTAAAATGCAAAGTGTAACGGAATTGCGAGAGGAACAGGGCCCATCGTTGAAGCCTCTGAGACGTCTTCGTAGGAAGCCAGGCCTCTGGGGACTGGGAGAGGAGGGGCTTGTGGTCAGTGACGATATGAAAGGCGCCTCCATATAAAACCGCATGAGTTTGGAACAGGCGAATACGATAGCCAATGCCTCCTTTTCGATCTGAGAGTACTTCAGCTGGGTGGCAGTCAGGGCCTTGGATAGAAAAGCCACCGGACGTTCTGTCCCATCCGGAAGCTTGTGGGAGAGGACAGCGCCGACCCCGTAATCAGAGGCGTCCATGGCCAGGAGCAACAGCAAAGATGGATCATACGGCATCAGGCAAGAGGCCGATTGCAACTGGCGTTTGAGGGTGGAAAAGGCCGTCTGACAGGCCGGGGACCAACTGAAGGGGACATTTTTGCGGCATAAGTGATATAAGGGGGCTGCCACCTAAGCGGCCGACAGAAGGAACTTCCGGTAATACGATATTTTCCCAAGGAAGGATTTCAGCTGATGGGTGTCCCGTGGGGGAGGCAGGTGGCGTATGGCGTCCACATAGGAAAATGACGGAGTGATGCCTTTATGTGAAATAACATTTCCTAAATAGGAAATAGAAGGTTGAAAGAAGGAACACTTCTCCTTATTACATTTTAGCCCAGCCTGGCGGAGGCGAAGAAACAGCTGACGCAAGTTGGTAAGATGGGCTGCAGCTGTAGGGCCAGTAACGACAATGTCGTCGAGGTAATTAATGCAGCCGGGAATGTCCTGCAGAAGTTGTTCCAAGAAGCGTTGGAAAATGGCCGGGGCGCTAGCCAGGCCAAACGTGAGGCGTGTGATTTGGAACAGGCTGGCAGACATATTCAGAACGGTGAGGGCTTAAGAAGCTTCATCCAAAGGAACCTGGAGGTACACGTCAGCGAGATCAATTTTGGTAAAGTAACGACCACCAGCCAATTTACGGAAGAGATCATCAGGGCGAGGGAGCAGAAAGTCATCCACCTGGAGCTGGGGATTGAGGGTCGCCGAAAAGTCCCCAAAGAGACGGAGACGCCAGCCGGGCTTCTGGACGATGACGAGAGGTGTGGCCCAGGGGCTGAACGCAACAGGCCGTAGCACCCCTTCCTCTTGCAGACGGTCCAATTCGTCGCGTAGTGGTTGCTGGAGAGCGACGGGGACCTGCCTCGCCCGGAAGTATCGAGGGCGGGCTGACGGCCGAAGGTGGAGGGTCGCTGCAAACCCCTTGGCGCACCCGATGCCGGGGGAGAAGAGATCCTGGAATTCGGTGCAGAGAGAGTCAACTTCGGGAAACGGCACCTGTGGAGAAACCAGATGTACATGATCGTTGATTGTAAACCCGAACATTTGGAAAGCATCCAACCCAAACAGATCGGTAGCATCGGAACTGTTGACTACCAGAAAAGAAAACGTACGACTGACAGATTTGTAAGAAACCACCGTCGTGAACTGCTCTAAAAAGCGATTTCCGGTCTGTTGTACGTAAGGAGTCGTCGAGGAGCCGGTTGAAGGCTTGGCGCTCCTAAAATGGTGTAGGTAATTTAATTGAGCAGGGATACCGCAGCCCCTGTATCGACCTGCAGTCGAACTGGCTTACCCAGTATGGTGACATCAATATACTGTTTGGGGGACGCCGAAGACACAACTTGGGTGATGTCCATGGACGCCTCGGTGTCGGAGCGCGTGGAGATCGGCGCCGTGGCAGAGCGACAGACAGATGCAAGGTGCCCGTCCCGAGCACAACGGCGACACGTCGCCCAGCGGTCAGGACAATCCTCTCGTTCATGCTGGGAGTAGCATCCCGGACAAGATGGAAGCCTCAGTGGTTCCCTGCGGCGGCGTTGCTGGCCCGGTGGCGGCTGCTGGTTGTATTCCTGGAACGACCGTCTTCTTTACTTTTCCGTACGCCGAGAAGATGCCGGGGTGTTGCGCTGGGGAGTGCGGCGTGAAGGTGCGTATATGGCTGCGACGTCCTCCTGAACGTCGGAAGTCTCTTCTTGGATGGCTGCGACATCGTCCCACGTTTCCAATCTGCGGTCAGCTGCAGTGGAAACTTCAAACTTCAATGCAAGTTCTATGATTTGATCTAGCGACGGGTCCTTCAACTTTAAGGCGTCGTGGCGGAAAGCCGCGTCTGGGGCTGCTTGGATCAGGTGATCCCGGACCATGTCATCTGCGTAAGATTCCCGGGATATGCGGGTGACAAAGTTGCACTTCCGAGCGAGACCCTGGAGTTCAGCAGTCCATTGTTGGTACGTCTGATCGGGTTTCTTTCGATTCTGGTGAAATTCCACTCTTTCTGCCATGACGTGATATCTGCTGCGATAGTAGGAGGTGGAACACTCACATATGGCGGTGAAGGTAAGACTGTCAGGGTCGCGTGGCTGGAGTTTCGTCAGGAGCACGTACATATGGGAGACATTCCAAGAAAGAAAATAGGCTCTCTGATCATTTTACTGGGATACCTGATGAATCCGGAAATGTTGACGAATCCTCTTTTCGTATGTTTCCCGATCTTCAGCGTCTTCATCGACTGCCAGGAACGCTGGCGGTGTCGGTGGACGGTGAAGACTTTGAATTTCGGCAATCAGTTGCTGCTGCAGTATCGCGAACTGTTGAAAAAGTTGATTCAGTACCTGGTGCACTGATAGATTCTGCTGTTGCAGTTGTGGCTGTGCTTGTTGTTGTTGTGGTTCCATCTTCTTTGGGTTATTGAATCCTTACTCGTCGCCACTGTTGTATTCTCCAACAGTTTATTGAACGTAACTTCTTTTACAATACAATAGCTGGATGTACAATAGAAGTAGACGTCCGTCGATCTAGCCGGAGATGTGGTTCCTCTCGGTCGGCTAGTACTGCGATCGGCGGTGCAGTACAGCGGCTTCGGTGATATTTTCTCGGAGACTCTGCTATAGCGGTTTCCATTAGCAGCGGACGAAGACTGGTCTGCCTTCGACCGGCCGGGCCTATATAGTGAGCTGGAGCCAATAGAAACCCGGCGTAGGAATCCGTGGTCGGATATGTCGCGGCAACCTCTTCAAGGAAAGGTTCCTATTAATCGACTGGAATCTTCGGCGTGTTTACCGGATGTCTTCGCCTGTTTGGCTGTTGGTTTGTTTCCCTCATAGCGTGGCTGTTATGCGGTGCTGCCTGCCATTTAGGGGAACCCGATGGCAGACAGTACAAAACAGAAGATATCAGGCGAAAGGAGTGGCCTGCCTGTTCTCTAGACCTAAACCCAATGGAGTACGTCTGGGACGCTCTCGGTCGACGTATCACTGCACGTCTTCAAATCCCTAAGATACTTCAGGAGCTCCGACAGGCACTGGTGCAAGAATGGGAAGCTATACCCCAGCAGCTGCTCGACCACCTGATCCAGAGTATGCCAACCCGTTGTGCGGCCTGTGTACGTGTGCGTGGTGATCATATCCCATACTGATGTCGGGGTAGATGCACAGGAAACAGTGGCGTTTTGTAGCACATGTGTTTCGCGACGGTTTTGTCAACTTATCACCAATACCGTGGACTTACAGATCTGTGTCATGTGTGTTCCCTACATGCCGATGCTATTAGCGCCAGTTTTATGTAGTTCCACGTTGTGTGTCACCACATCCTGCAATTATCCTTAATTTATGAGCATGAGTGTATAATGTTTATTTCAACAGCCATGTTCACAGGACTGCATGGATACTATCCTGGTCTGACGACCATTCATATATCCTAATGCACCTTGGCAGTTCAGCTAATCATCTGATCTGAATCCCACTGAAAATGTCTGGGACTATTTAGAACATAAGGTGAACTGTAGCAGTAATCATCGCCGCAGTTTGGTAGCTTTATTGGATCAAATCATGAATGAATGGCTTGAGCCGGACGTGCATACCTGAAGAAACCTGAGGACATTCTTCCTTGCACATCGAGGTCATTATCAATGTCATGTGCAGGTGGATTAAGACAATAATGAGCAGACGAAAGTGAGATCCCCTGCTATACCCGCTGTACAGGACAGATAGTTTAATTTGTGGAAAGGGTCCAAAATGACTGGCTGTCAGTTGCACTCGAAAATACTACTTTATTCATTTGACATTACAAGAGTAAAGAAAACATTAAAAACAGAGCAAGCCAAACATTAATTTTAGAACTTAATTCCCGGCTAAATGTGCCATCCAATCTGACGCCTCGAGGGCAAAACAACTTAATTTAAAACCGGCTGAAGGCCAATCACTTAAGGCTCAAAAACAAGAATTTGAATTCTAAAAGCAGAAGGCCTTATCTTAAAACATTTCTCTAAATTAGGCTGAAGGCCCAAACAATCTCATTCCTTAAGGGCAAAACAACCTTAATTTAAAATCGGCTAGAAGTCACACATTAACAAACAACAAGGACAAATAAGAAAATGCGGCACATCAAACGGCGCTCAGAAGTTTCCAAGGGTCGGCCTAGAATTCAAACACTAACGCTGGCTTAGGAGACAGGCAGTCGCCACAACAAATCTCAATCTGACGGCAACCCAACTGACAGACAATCAATGGACCAAGCGACAGGATAACTTCTGCTCCACTAGACCAGCACACAACAGGGAGTTCAATGGAACAACGCAAAAGGTATCGGCGCCCACAACGAAATACACATTCAGCTGTCAAACTACAGGCCGTGCTGGACAGGCACAACACGACGAGGAAAATACACTGCCTGAATTTACGTCAACGGCCAGGGCAGGTAACCGGAACGTTAACGGCCACAAGGCAGAAGATTCCGCTGGTGCGCTTCAATTCAAAAATAATCAAGTTATACTCCACAGGAGGGCGGCTAGAATTTCTCCAACTTGAAAACACATGTTGTTGCTCGCGGGAATGTCCCAACAGCGCACAACGAAGTTCAAACGACACAATGTGAACAGTTGGGGCTGGCTGGTAGATTAAGTAAAGACTCAACTTTCGTGTCCGGGATCGGTGAGCCACGGACCTCTTAGCAATGGGAACAGCACCTCACACTCCGACCGTGTGTGGGCGCAGCCAGCTGCCCCTGGCCAGACACGCGCCTCAGACTCTTCCTCGCTGCTCCACTCCAGCCGACCAGTTGCTTGCAAACGCCACAGCCGGAAACTATAAGCGCGAGGCCAAAGATAGTAACAGGGTGCGAATATCGATACACGCTGCTCCTGCGACTCCCGGAGAGAGGGGATAACAGCACAATCGCCATAACCGCGGGAAACAAATCATAGAATAACAACCAAGGTTTAATGCAAAGCATAACACTAGCCAGCCACGCTTCAGAAAGGTACAAGCTACTTTGCTGCACTATGATAAATGGGAAACTGGCATCAACAGCACCAGAAGGTGTCTGCAAGCAGAAGTTTGTCGCCATTAGAGTGGAACCAAATTCTGAATAAACCCATCGAAAAGTTAAGTACACTCTACGACAGAAAAAGAGAGCACCATTAAGGAACTATCCGAATAGGACCAAAATAGATAGATAAAGAAATGGTAACGATATCACCAAAATTGCTTGATTTCAAGAGAAAGAACTTTACAAACAAGGCAAGTCAATAACGTATTGGTCCACCTCCAGGCCTTATCCAAACAATTACTCGGCTTCACCTTGATTGAGAGAGTCATTGAATATGCTGCTTACGAATATCGTGCTAAATTCTGTCCAACTGGCGCGCTGGATAGTCAGAATCCCAAGATGGCTGGAGAGCCCTGCCCATTATACTCCAAACGCTCTCCATTGGGGAGAGATCCGGTGACACTGTTGGCCAAAGTAGGGTTTGACCAGCATGAAGACGAGCAGTAGAAACTATCGCCGCATGCGGGCGGACATTATCTTGCTGAAATGTAATCCGAGGATGGTTTGCCACGAAGAGCAGTGAAACGGAGAGTACACTACTGGCCATTAAAATTGCTACACCAAGAAGAAATGCATATTATACTAGAACTGACATGTGATTACATTTTCACGCAGTTTGGGTGCATAGATCCTGAGAAAACAGTACCCAGAAAAACCACCTCTGGCCGCAATAACGGCCTTGATACGCCTGGCCATTGAGTCAAACAGAGCTTGGATGGCGTGTACAGGTACAGCTGCCCATGCAGCTTCAACACGATACCACAGTTCATCAACAGCAGTGACTCGGGTATTGTGACGAGCCAGTTGCTCAGCCACCATTGACCAGATGTTTTCAGTTGGTGACAGATCTGGAGAATGTGCTGGTCAGGGCATCAGTCGAACATTTTCTGTATCCAGAAAGGCCCGTACAGGACCTGCAACATGCGGTCATACATTATAGTGCTGAAATGTAGTGTTTCTCAGGGATCGAATGAAGGGTAGAGCCACGGGTCGTAACACATCTTAAATGTAACGTCCACTGTTCAAAGTCCCGTCAACGCGAACAAAAGGTGACCGAGACGTGTAACCAATGGCACCCCATAACATCACGCCCGGTGATACGCCAGTATGGCGATGACGAATACACGCTTCCAATGTGCGTTCTCCGCGATGTCGCTAAACACGGGCGCGACCATCATGATGCTGTAAACAGAACCTGGATTCATCCAAAAAAAAATGACATTTTGCCATTCGTGCACCCAGGTTCGTCGTTGAGTTCACAATCGCAGGTGCTCCTGTCTGTGATGCAGCGTCAAGGATAACCGCAGCCATGGTCTCCGATCTGATAGTCCGTGCTGCTACAAACGTCGTCGAACTGTCTTGCAATCGTCCCCATCTATTGACTCAGGGATCGAGACGTGGCTGCACGATCCGTTACAGCCATGCGGATAAGATGCCTGTCATCTCGCTGCTACTGATACGAGGCCGTTGGGATGCAGCACGGCGTTTCGTATTACCCTCCTGAACCCACCGATTCCATATTCTGCTAACAGTCATTGGATCTCGACCAACGCGAGCAGCAGTGTCGCCATACGATAAACCGCAATCGCGATAGGCTACAATCCGACCCTGATCAAAGTCGGAAACGTGATGGTACACATTTCTCCTCCTTACACGAGGCATCACAACAACGTTTCACCAGGCAGCGCCGGTCAACTGCTGTTTCTGTATGAGAAATCGTTTGGAAACTTTCCTCATGTCAGCACGTTGTAGGTGTCGCTTCCGGTGCCAACCTTGTGTGAATGCTCTGAAAAGCTCATCATTTGCATATCACAGCATCTTCTTCCTGTAGGTTAAATTTCGCGTCTGTAGCACGTCCCTTTCGCGGTGTTGCAATTTTAATGACCAGTAGTGTAGAATACCATTGACGTACCGTTGTGCTGTAAGGACGCCAGTGAAGCTTCTACGCTAGGGACAATCACCACCTGGTCACTCCTCGGTGTCAGGCCACATAGCGGACGACACTCAGGCTGGTATCCTACGGCTGTCTGTGGTGTCTCCAGTCACGCCTTCAGCCTGAAATCTCTCTGACTGGAGTAGAACTGTCTGCAGTGATGAGTCCCGCTTCGAACTGAGGCCCATTGACTATCGAACATGTGTCTCGTGACGCCCCAGGCAGCGCTGGGATACCAAACTGTCTGTCGTCCGCCATAAGACACGATAATGAGAAGTGATGGCCTGGAGTGTCATTTCTTTTCTTAACAGAAGTTCTTTGGTTGACAACCGCGGCGCCCTTATAGTACAACGGTTCGTCGACAATATTCTACGCCGAAGCCAAAACAGGCATCAAAGATTAATTATAAAAAGATAAAATCTGGCTTTACGTACCTGAAGTGATAAGTGTATCGCGATCGAATGTGCACCACGTATACACGTGAAGGGCAGGAACTTCACGGCCGATAGTGTTGTGAGTTTATAGTAAAAATAAATATTAAATGTTTTGGCTATATCTCACACTCGTCACACTCGCGCAGCGCCACAAACGTGTTCGGTTGCGCAATCCACACTACTGCTGGTTGTTGGTTGCACATCACTAAGGCGAACTATATTTTCTTCAAGATAGCTCGCGAGCTTTCCTGTTTTTTTTTTTTTTCAAACAGCAATATAGGCGAAAATCTAACGATAGTGAATCAGTGAACTGAGATATTCCTATTGTAATTGGATATGATACGAAAGACGCTTGATGGAATGCTCTTTTGGCGGTTTACGTGAAATAAAAGTTAAATTTTTCTTTCATATTAAACAGCGCCACGGGCCAAAAATTAATGAACCTCGAGCGTCACGCTGCCTGCTAGCCGCAGGTTGGGCACCACTGGGTTAAATTCTGAAAAAAACTGACCTTTACTATTTCGACACCAGTATAGTGAATGTGATAAATGTAGGTATGATGAGGAATATGCAAAAACTTGCAGTTGCTTCGATAGATGTCCCAGGTGAACAATTCGAAATAGGGAGAAGTGGAAGAACAAACCACGATAGCATTGAGGAGTCATACTCTGGTTTACTGATGGGTCGAAAACAGACAATGGTGCTGGGGCTGGGGTATGCAGGATACAGCCTAGACTAGAGAGCTTCATCATTCTGGGGAAGCTGGCCACGGTATTCCAGGCAGGAAGATCTGCTACTAGAGTGTGCGCGGAGGAAAATATGTTTAGGTGTTACAAAGTTCGTGGCATCTACTTTCGTTCACACAGCCAAGCAGCTCTGAAATCTCTAACATAACGTGCAACAAGATCAAAGATCGTTGCAGAATGCCATAAAGCCCCTTTGGGGCTAAGAGAAAGTAACAGAGGAAAGCTGCTGTGGCCCCTGCCTTCTCAGAAATTAATAGGAATGAACAAGCTGATGGTCTGGTCAAGATAGCAGCATTTCTTGGGCCAGAACCTGTCCTAACCGTTACTAAGGTGATGGTAGAAGCCTGCCGCTGTGGCTGAGTGGATCTAGGCGCTTCAGTCCGGAACCGCGCTGCTGCTGCGGTCGCAGGTTAGAATCCTGCCTTGGGCATGGATGTGTGTTATGTCCTTAGGTGATGATGATGAAGTTATGTTTCAAGAGAATTTCTGTAATCCTAGCGTTGAACAAGAGACAGATGAAACTAATGGTAGGAGTAATAACTGGCTGTGAGAATTTAAGAAACACCTACATATGATAGGTATAGAGAAAGAAAACCCTAAGTGTAAATTATGTGGTGCAGAGGATGACACCGCACCACATTTAATCTTCCAGTGCGAAACGTTGGAGGTCAAACGACCCAGAATATTTACGTAATTAATTCCTGAAGAAATTGTAAGTAACAAAGAACTAATAAGGGGTCTCCTACTACTTTTTAAGAGTACCGGTCTTCTTTATTAGAGTCACAGGCAGAGAAGCCGAACAATGAACTCTGTTTTGACGTGGGCAATAGTGGGTTAGGGCCACTGCTGTTTTTCTCTCCCTGTGCAAATGACGTGATCAGTCGATGAGTGCTAGGAACGGGGTTACACGTTAGTAGAGCGGTATCTACTGGGGAAGACGGGGGAGGGGGCTAATTATTTGTCTGGTGTGTTTAGGTTTCTTCTCTCTGCATCAAGGATTCCCAGACAGTGTTCCACGGAAGACTGGTGTTCTGTGGGAAGTGAATAAGCGACAAGCACTCCGTGCAAAATTATTAATAACATAGGGTTTTTCGCGCCTTTTTGACGGTACCAATCGTTTTTTAACACTTTATTACGATTTCTGTGTTATTAGTTGTGATTTAAAATTGAAGTAATGACTTAGTTAAACAAGTTTTTCTCATTTTTTTTTAATTTGGTAAACCTTGAAAAAAAAGTGTTCCATCAAAGTACCAGGATTCTCAGTGTTCTGTCAGAGTACAAGTTTGGGACACCCTCATCCTAGATGTCACTGCCTTGTTGTTCTGTTATCTTCTGTTTGTTGTCGTACACGTACACGCCCTCATGGACTCTGAGAGAACGCGTGCACGCACACACAGGCGTTCTTATTCGAATATGCGCATGTACACACAAACACATACACACATACATCATACATACAAGAGAAGACCGCATGAAGCAGACTGAGTAAGAGAGATAGAGCATTGCAAAGAAGGCGTACAGAGAGTGAACAATAGAGGAGGAGAGAGAGAAAGAGAGAGAGAGAGCAGAGTAGAGGAGGGAATTTGGGAGAAAGAGAGGGAGGGGGGAGGGACGGAGAGGGAGAGGGAGAGGGAAGGAGGCAGGGCCGGCGTACCTCCGGCTCGCAGAAGGCCACTGGTCGGAGCGGCGGTCCTATCCTGAAATCGGTGGCGCGGAACACCAATCTCACTGCCATTGTTCGACGCGGCCACCGACTCTGAGAGATGCGATTTAAAAGCGGGGCTGCCGGCAGCGTATTGCTGAATGGGGACAGCAGGGTGCGGGAAGCGAGGCAGCAGGTTTTCCCAATAATTATCGCGCCGGCGCGGCGAATCCTCCCCACCCTCCCTACCCTATCACCCTCTGCGACCAACTGACGTTCCCTTGCCGCCGAAAACTGCAGTCCGGCCAGTGGGCAGCGACGCTTCTACGGAAAGGACAATCACCACCTGGTCGAAATTCACAATTACGTGTAGTAGGTCATTTGAAGGTGAATGGACTACTCAAAAAAAGGAAAAGTTGGAAAGAAGAACATAGGTACAAATAAGGTAACTGCCAAGAAACCGTGGGTAACACAAGAAATACTTAAACTGATCGAGGAAAGAAAGAAGTACAAAAATGTTGAGGGAAGTTCGGGAATGTAGAAATATAAGCCATTTAGTGGTGAAATAAACTGGAAGTACAAGGTAGCTAACGCGAAATGGCTGAAAGGAGAATGAGACGAAATCGAAAGAGCAATGATTGTTGGAAAGACTGACGCAGCATGTAGAAAAGTCAAGACAACATTCGGTGAGATTAAAAGCAAGGGGGTAACAGTAAGAGTACAATGGCAATTCCACTGTTAAATTCAGAGGAGAGACTGCATAGGTGGGAAGAGTCCATTGAAGCCTCTATGAGGAGAAAGACTTGTCTGATTACGTGAGAGGAGAAGAAATAGGAGTCGAAATAGAAGAGATAGGAGAGCCAATATTAGAATCATAATTTAATAGAGCTTTTCGAGACTTACAATCGAATAAGGCAGAAGGAATAGATAACATTTCATCAGAATATCTAAAATCATTGGGGAAGTGGCAACAAAACGACTACTCACGTTGGTGTGCAGAACGTAAGAGTCTGGCGACATACCATCTCACTTTCAGAGAATCATCATTTACATTATTCCGAAGATTGCAAGAGCCGACAAATGCGAGAATTATCGCGCGATCACCATAGCAGCTCATGTATCCAAGTTGCTGACAAGAATAATATGTAGAAGAATGGAGAAGAAAGTTGAGGACAAAAGTCTGGCTTTAGGAAAGTTAAAGACACCAGAGAGGCAGTTCTGTAATTGAAGTTGGTAATGAAGGCAAGACAGAGGAAAAGTTAAGACACGTTCATAGGATTTGTCAACCCGCAAAAAGCGTTCGACAATGTAAAATGTTGCAGTATGTTCGAAATCCTGAGAAAACAGGGGCAAGTCACAGGGAAAACGTATAATGCACAATATGTACAAGAACGAAGAGGGAACAATAAGAGTGAAAGACGTAAAAAGAAGTGCTAGGATTAAAAAGGGTGTTCAACCTATACATGGAAGATGCAATAACGTAAATAAAAGAAATGTTGAAAGGCGGAATTAATACTCAAGGTGGAAGGATATCAGTGACAAGATTCGCTGATGACGCTGCTGTCCTCAGTTAAAGTGAAAAAGAATCTGCTGAATGGGATGGACCAATGATTACAGAATAGGGACAGAGAGCAAATCGAAGAAAGACTAAAGTAATGAGAAATACGAGAAATGAGAACAGCAAGAAACTTATCATCAGGACTGGTGATCACGAATCAGATGAAGATGTGGATTTCTACTACCAGGCAGCAACTCATGACGGTCGGAGCAACGAGGACATCAAAAGCAGAGCAGCACTGGCAAAAACAGCCTTCCCAGCCACGAGAAGTCTGCTAGGGTCAAACACAAACGTTAATTTGAGGAAGAAATTTCTGGGAATGTACGTTTGGAGCACAGCAACGTATGACAGTGAAAGATGCACTGTGGGAAAACCAGAACAAAAGAGAATCGAAGCAGATTCTGTCCTGCTGAAGAATGTTGAAAATTAGGTGGACTGATTAGGTAAGGAATGAGAAGGTTCTCCGGAGAATCGACGAGGAAAGGAATACATGGGAAACACTAACAAGAAGAGGGGACAGAATGGTAGGACATCTGTTAAGACATCAGGAATAATATCTAAGAAACTATCAGCCTCGATTGCTGTAATGAAACTAACCTTTACCTAGGTTTCAGCCCAAATAATTGAGCCTTCTTCAGAAGATATACCTGAATCTATAATTTGACTAAGAGGGAATGGTCTATAAATAAAACTAAAACAGCCTGAATAGCCGTAGTCACATTTTAAAAATGCGGTACATAAATACTAAGCCACCTGAGCTCTCTAGGCCGACCGCACGGCGTCCATGGAGACGAGGCGCACGCCAGAGCTTAAGTCTTGGTGTTGACTTAGTACTTATGTACTGCATAATTAAAATGTGACTACGCCTATTCAGGCTGTTTTAGTTTTATTTCTAGACCATGACCTCTTAGTCAAATTATAAATTCATGTATATCTTCTGAACAAGGCTCAATTATTTCGGCTGAAACCTAGGTAAAGGTTTGTTTCATTACCGCAACAGAGGCTGATAGTTTCTTATATATTTGATTATAACGATTACTGACTATGCTGCAGTGTTGAAAGTACAAAGATTAGGAATAACGTCCATGGACCAGTAAAGTCACGTAATACGAACGATTGCAAAAATAGTAGAATTTAAGACAGGAATGTGGAGCTGTAAGGAATGAATATTGAAAAATCATTTCTAGTTGGTTCCTAAGGTAGAGAAAGAAAGTTCTCTCTCCTAACTTCATGACTCTAGAAACAATAGCTGTCGATTGCAATATCACCTGTATTTGTCCGAGTAAATATGAGAAATATGAGATGCGATTAAGTTTTACAAAATCTTTCCTTATGGGCATCTACGTCAGCAAATAACGTTCCCTACAAATTTCATGTCTTTGGGCGATGATTTTTCTACTTCGCATCCCCGAAAAGGACTTTGAATCCCACTTCAGCCTCTCAGTAGTTGCGTTTCACAAAATCCTTTTTCAGTAGAAGTCTACGATAAATAGTAATGATTTCCAAAATATTTCGACTTGGAAAAAAAAAAGAAAAGAAAAAAGCTCAGAGGCTCCCCTTTTACTCCGTTAGTGAACGCCTGCATCAAACATAGAATATCTCCTTAAAATGTAATATTTCTAGGAGCAGTTGTTTCAGCTATGCATTATTATAACCCCTCCTTTTATACATGCAGATTGTGGCATGGCGTCTGCACTCGTAACACATCTTCATGTCCTTTTGACCGAGCGAGGTGGTGCAGTTAACACACTGGACTCGCTATTCGGGAGGAGGACGGTTCAAACACGCGTCCGACCATCCTGATTTAGGATTTCCGTGATTTCCCTAAATTGATTAAGGCAAATACCGGGATGGTTCCTTTGAAAGGGAACGACCGACTTTCCTCCACATCCTTCCCTAACCGGATGACACCGATGACATCGCTGTTTGACCAACCAATCATGTCCTTTTGCGTGAGACTGTACAGTAGCTATCTCCCCCACAATCACCACCCTCCCTTTCCCACGCAGTCACCATCGCTTTGGGCTTCTGGCGGAGCACAGCAACATGTTTGTGGTCAAGTCCTAGCCAATTGTTGCTGAACCGATTTCTTTGGGTAACACATACCACAGCATGAAACACAACTTAGCATCGACAAACAGTGGCGCGTTAGTTGGTCATGACAAATAGATAGTTGCTGATAGGTTGTTGCATAACTTGGTAGTGTTTCTCTTTTGCTTGTTGCTATTCCGGTTTATAGTGCACTGATCCTATCTGAGTTTACATATTTTTATTTCGTAATTTGGAGACAGTGAGTGGAACTGTGAACATTAGAAAATGGTGTGCCAATTGGAGAAATCGGAACACTTCTGACTTAATCTTCTGTTTTAGCTCAATACAGAGAGGCACCCAGAAACATTTTCACCATGTACGGGGATAATTCCATTGGACAGTGCACGGCAAGAAAATGGTTTTCTCGTTTTAAGGTGGGTCGTTTTTCAGTGATTCTCCACGTTCAGAGAATCTTTCAGCGTTTGAGGTAGAGCGCTTAAACGCAATAACACACAAAGATCCATGTCAGTGTAGTCGATAACTGGCGAATGTGATGAACTGGCATCATTCCACCATCATGCGATATTTGCTTGCAGTGGGGAAGGTTCAAAAAGATGGGGTGTATGGGTACCGGATGCTCTAACCCAAAATCACAAAAATAGGCTGGTAGCCATATGTGCATCTCAGGTTGCTCGTCATCAATTGACTCTTGAAGAATACCGCTCATTCCTGTCGTTAATCGTTACTGGTGACAACAAAGTCTTTATGCTAGCATACGGAAAAGGATGAGATGGTTGATACCTAACAAAGCAGCGACTCCCCATACAAAGACCTGTGCGCACCCACAAAAGATAATTTTATACATCAAGTGAAGGAGCGACGGTGTGGTGTACTACGAATTGCTTCCCTGATGTGTAACAATCACTGATGACTTTACCAACAACTCAGATGTCTTGCAGTCGCAGTCAGTGAACAACAACCGAGAAGACTGCTTGAAGAGATTTTACTTCACGATAACGCCCACTGTTACGCTGACAAAAGCACCTTACATGAGGTGGGTTGGGAAGTCATCCCGCACCCATCTTATTGACCTCACCTTGCGCCCTCAGATTTTCACCTTTCCCGCTTTCTATCAATCTTCACTGAACTTCCTTTTCGGATGAAAATGCTCTCAGAGCATGGCTCGATGTGTTTTTCGCCTCTAAACCTCGTGATTTCTGCACTAACGAAATCGAAAAGTTCTACATCTACATGTATACCCTGCAAATCACATTCAAGTGCCTGGCAGAGGGTTCATTGAACCACCTTCACAATTCTCTATTATTCCAATCACGTATAGCGCGCGGAAAGAACGAACACCTATATCTTTCCGTAAGAGCTCTGTTTCCCTTATTTTATCGTGGTGATCGTTTCTCCTTATGCAGGTCAGTGTCAACAAAATATTTTCGCATTCGGAGGAGAAAGTTGGCGATTGGAATTTTGTGAGAAGATTCCGTCGCAACGAAAAACGCCTTTCTTTTAATGACGTCCAGCCCAAATCCTGTATCATTTCTGTGACACTTTCTCGCCTATTTCGCGATAATACAAAACGTGCTGTCCTTCTTTGAACTTTTTCGATGTATTCCGTCAGTCCTACCTGGTAAGGATCCCACATCGCGCAGCAGTATTCTAAAAGAGGACGGACAAGCGTAGTGTAGGCAGTCTCCTTAGTAGGTCTGTTACATTTTGTAAGTGGCCTGCCAATAAAATGCAGTCTTTGGTTAGCCTCCCCCACAAAATTTTCTATATGTTCCTTCCAATTTAAGTTGTTCGTAATTGCAATACCTAGGTATTTAGTTGAATTTACGGCTTTTAGATTAGACTGATTTATCGTGTAACTGAAGTTTAACGAGTTCCTTTCAGCACTCATACGGATGACCTCACACTTTTCGTTATTTAGGGTCAACTGCCACTTTTCGCACCATTCAGATTTCTTTTCTAAATCGTTTTGCTGTTTGTTTTGATCTTCTGATGACTTTACTAGTCTATAAACAACGTCATCTGCAAAAAACCGAAGACGGCTGCTCAGATTGTCTCCCAAATCGTTTATATAGATACGGAACAGCAAAGAGCCTATAACACTACCTTGGAGAACGCCAGAAATCACTTCTGTTTTACTCGATGACTTTCCGTCAATTACTACGAACTGTGATCACAGGAAGTCATAAATGCAGTCACATAACTGAGACGATATTCCATAAGCATGCAATTTCACTACGAGCCGCTTGTGTGATACAGTGTTAAAAGCCTTCCCGAAATCCAGAAATACGGAATCGATCTGAAATCCCTTGTCAATAGCACGCAAGACTTCATGTGATAAAGAGCTAGTTGTGTTTCACAGGAACGATGTTTTCTAAACCCATGTTGACTGCGTATCAATAGACCGTTTTCTTCGAGGTAAGTTACACCAGCGTTGGAAGACAGTAATAACTGCAGTTGGTTGCCGATTATTTCGATATAGGGGAATGTATTAATGATAACTAAAGTCTCTGTTATGTGTATCCGTTGTGTTTATTAAACTTATGGAAAAACGCTACGAACTTATGCAACAAGCCAGAGCATTTTCATTCCTTTTGTGTTGACATGTTACGCAGGTACTCTTATTTCACCGGAAATTTTTGTGTTAGCGGAAGACACAAATCTGAATTTTTGCCTGGAAGAAAGTGAAATACAGACGGTGATAAAACCCAAGGAAAATATAAGCAATTTACAAGTTTTGCCAAACAAGTAGATCACTACTTTGTAAATTAAAGTCTCCCGTCTCGTTTTTGTTTGTGAAGTTTCGCTAATACATAGACTGATTCAGAAGGGAGGTTTGTGTTTATAACTTATAAACATCTCGTGCGAATCGGCTAAACTATGATGACGTCTATCGCTTAAGCCGTGAGTCCTGAGAAATTTTCTAGGTTACGCTGCTTAATCATTGAAGACACTAAGGAATTAAAGACGTTAGCTGCCAGTGGGCATTGATTTACCACAAAGGAGCAAATTGAAAATTTGTGCCGGGCCAAAATTCGAACTTACGTCTCCTGCTTGCTAGGCAGACGTGCAGATCCGAAAGCCATCCGGACATAGCGATCACCGCCATTGCACGGACTATCCTAGATGTCTATCGATTAAGCGGTGCGTCCTAAGAAATTCCCTAGCGTACCCTGCTTAATCATTGAAGACACAAAGGAATTAAAGACATTAGCTGACAGTGAGCACTGATTTACAACAAATGAGCAAATTGAAAATTTGTGCCGGGCCAAAGTTCGAACTTAGGTCTCGTGCTTACTAGGTAGAAGTGCAGATCCCAAAGTCATCCGGACATGGTGGTCACCACCATTGCACGGACTATCCTAGCACGCCTCCCTAAGACCCAAATTCTCATCTTATACCACACGGTACTGATGTCGGCTCTTGCTTCTTAGCCTCTTTACTCGAGGCATCTCGCCGATTTCCGTAAGGGTTCGACCTTGGTGTGCGTCTGCAGTGAAGGGATCATTGGCCATCACCACAATAACTAGATGTCTGGTGTCTGTTCTTCAGGACATGTCCAAAGCAACAGATATCAATTTGATCCTGAAGCCACTATCAATCAAAACGCATTGTGGTAAGTGCAGCATGATGCACAGATGCTGCCCCGCCCCTCCTCCAACTACGCCAACGGACGGGGATGTGGCACACATACAGTGTTGCTGCCGAACAGTCCGTGCAGATGGTCATGGGCTATGCATCGCGCTATTGAAGTAGCTATAACTTATATATTGAGTACACTGTGCAACAAATTTAAAAAATTTTTAACGTGGTTTTCTGATCACTGATATAAAAAAAACATTTTCCGCCCCTACTTTACACGTTTATGTGTCAACTTTTCTTTTTTTAATTTCTAAAGTAGCCTGTGCTCTTCCTCACGATTCAAGGTATCTCCATAACAGGTTTCATCGAAATTGTTTCAGTGGTTTAGTCCTGAAAACGTAACAGACAAATACACTTTCGCGTTTACAAAATTTTACATTACCACATTTTTTTTCCTGGTATCCGATTTTGACTAAATTAAGCCTGTCGTTGTCCAAAATACGTTCACGTTAGCTGTAAAAACCCCATGACAGTTCGTCCAGTAGCCTTTTGGATAAATGTGTTCAGTTAGACAAACAAAGAGACACGGCAGTTTTAGATAAAACTTTAAGCCAATATCTCTTTTTTCGTAACCCAGTTTTGATTAAATAAGCAATAAGGTGCTTAAAACATCTATGTACGCCTGTGCTGTGATAGTGCCACGCAAAACAACAACGGGAGCAAGCCCCCTCCATGAAAAACTCGACTACACCGTAACACCACCGCCTCCGGATTTTACTGTTGGCACTACATACGAAGCAGACAACGTTCACCGGGCATTCGCCATACCCACACCCTGCCATCGGATCACCACATTGTGTACCGTGATTCGTCACTCCACACAACGTTTTTTCCGCTGTTCAATCGTCCAATGTTTATGCTCCTTACGCCAAGTGAGGCGTCGTTTGGCATTTCTGGCGTGATGTGTGGGTTATGAGCAGCCGCTCCACCATGAAGTTCAAGTTTTCTCACCTCCCGCCTAACTGCCATAGTACTTGCAGTGGATCCTTATGCAGTTTGGAATTCCTGTATGATGATCTGGATAGATGTCTGCCTATTACACATTACGACCCTCTTCAACAGTCGGCGGTCTCTGCCAGTCAACAGACGAGGTCGGCGTCTACGCTTTTGTGTTGTACGTGTCCCTTCACGTTTCCACTTCACTATCACATCGGGAACAGTGGACCTATGGATGTTTAGGAGTGTGGAAATCTCGCGTACAGACGTATGACACAAGTGACACCCAATCACCCGACCACGTTCGAAATCCGTGAGTTCTACGGAGCGCCCCATTCTGCTCTCTCACGATGTGTAATGACTACTGAGGTCGCTGATATGGAGTACCTGGTAGTAGTTGGCAGCACAATGCACCTAATATGGAAAACGTATGTTTTTGGGGGTGTCCGGATACTGATGATCACATAGTGTACATCTCATGCTATTGCCATAACGTATTTTTGTATCCGTTGAAAATGGCGAAACTCGAAATCCATAAGGCTTAATAAGTGACTAAATACTGTTGTCGAGACATATAAAAGTCTCTGATACTGTGGTCGTGTTGCAGTTGTAAACAGATACGACTGCAGAAAAAGCGACACTGGAATTCCCTTTCTGCACCACATCTCCTCTTAAATTAGCAGGTTTTTTCGTGCATTAGAAATTACAAATGGCAAGGACGTTGCCCTTAACAAACCGAATTTATAAAGTAAAGCTTAATACACGACGAAACTTTGGTACTTGCAGCTTCTGATATCACTGTTCAAACTTAAAACCTTTTAATATCATTTTTTGAATACTTGCGAGAGCTCTGACACATTAGGAATTTTATTGTTCAAATTGCATTTTCATGGATTCATATTTAATTACTTTTGGGTATATTTCAATGTAAACAATTAACAGAAATGAAACTTCCTGACAGATTAAATCTGTGTGTCGGACGGAGACTCGAACTCGGGACCTTTGCCGTTCGCGGGCAAGTGCTCTACCATCTGAGCTACCCAAGCACGACTCACGCCCCCTCCTCACAGCTTCACTTCTGCCAGTACCTCGTCACCTACTTCCCAAACTTTACAGAAGCTCTCCTGCGAACCATGCAGAACTAGCACTCCTGAAAGAAAGGATACTGCGGAGACATGGCTTAGCCACAGTCTACGGGATGTTTCCAGAATGATATTTTCACTCTGCAGCGGAGTGTGCGCTGATTTCATATCAATGCACACTCCGCTGCAGAGTGAATATATCATTCTGGAATGATCAGAAAGTTTCCTGAATATCGGTATCTAAATTTTCAAGGTGAGACAGGCCTCCATCTTGTTCCTATCGGATCGGACAATAGGTATACTCCTCCGTGTAAAATCACTCTGGCTCCAAACTGGGCTACAGCCAGCAGTGCTCCGCACTGTTGTAATCTTTTATTTTCGGATGACCACTCCGTCCAGAGGATTGCTATGCACCTGAACAGCCATCAGGCGATTCTATCCGATCCACCTGATCACGTTATCGTGTTATTAAAGTCTCACCACCTACTTACATCTTAACTGACGACCGCACTGTTCATTAAAAGTGAAAGACACTTTGCGTAATCAGTCAAAAATATCCTAATAGCAATTTATAATGAAATAATCAATATTCAATATATACTGATGGAAATGGAAAGTTGTTTTACCAACCAAGAAAAGGTACCAGGAAGCTAATCCCCTACTACAGAAAACTGCTTAAAAAGTAGCAGGCTTACACGCTAGCAACAGTTGTGCTCACAGGGCAAGTAGACCTAAACCATAATTAGACGTTTATATTAACACAAGATATAATTAAATACTAAGCTCTAAGTGATGAATGATGCGTGGCTCGTATTTATTCCTAAAACCAGTCTACCCTAACAGAGTGAAAGACAACTACAGGAGGTAGACAAAAATATGGAAACACCAAAAGCACAACACATTACCTTGCCTAGCAAGGCGTAGGAAATCAGCCGACATTCAAGACAGTTTTCACTCGTCTCGGAATGGATAAATGCACGTTTTCAAGGCAATCTTATACCATTCTCGCTACAAAATATTAGCGAGTGAGCCGCGCGTGGCTCGTGTTCGTGCCATATCTCATTTGACATCCTGTTTTTACTGTACTAACACCTTGTCATGTTAATTTCAATTACTGGTGTCACCCAGTTGTCGGCTTGCCTGCCCGTGAGCGGCAGCGGCGGCGCTTATCAATATAAGCCCTGGCGTATTATCTTTGCTGACTGCTATTACTTCTCAGTTGTCGTATGTTGGGAGTTAGTTCGGATCTGCCAGTGAGTTGGAAGGCGCTAGCAGTGCATTTCGGACCTGGCAGTGTTTGACTTAGGACGCGGCAGAAGTTCATCGGGGCGCGGCTGCAGTGAGGTCTGGACAGCCATGACTCGCCCGACTGTTGCCGATACATATCACTTGAGTGCGGACCACCTTGGTTGGTCGTCGGTCGGTCGTCTTGTCGGACGACGTGTATTTTGGCCGGCGATCGCTTATGGGTTGACTGTGTGTGCTGACTCGTGATTCGTCCTTGTTATTGCACAGTCGCTGCCGTTAGTATTGTCTAGTCCTTCGTGCAAGTTTTCGAGAAACTGTGTGTAACTTGTGATGTCGACTGCTCAATTATTTTAGTGGTCTCCGTGCTGATGTGTGGCAGTCGGTCGGTTGGCATGGAACAGCGAGGAAATCTCCGTGGGGCATAGTTTGGCCGGGCCCTCTGGCAGTCTCTACGCAGTGTCGGAGTGTGTGAGGCTGTTCCCATTGCTATGAGGTCCGTGGCTTACCGACCCTGGACACGAAAGTTGAGTTTGGATTTAATTTATCAGCAAGTCAAGACTGTTCACATTCCCGCGAGCAACAACGTGTGTGTTCAAATTGTCGAAGGCTTAGCCACCGTCTGGTGGAGTCTAACTGTATTTGGTTATTTGCAATTGAAGTGCACCAGCGGAATTTTCTGCGTTGTGGCCGATAACGTTCCGGTTATCTGCCCTGGCCGTTGACTTAAATTTAGGCAGTGTCCTTTTCTCACCGTGTTATCGCTGTCCAGCACGGTGTGTAGTTCGACAGTTTAATGTATGCTTGGTTGTGGCCGTCCATGCCTTCTACGTTTGCATTGAACTCCCGGTTGTGTGCTGGTAGAGTGCAGCGCAAGTTACCTTGTCGGTGGTTCCGTTGACTGTCTGTTGGTTGGGTTGTCGTCGGTTCGAGAATGGTTCGGCCGACTGCCTGTCTCACTTCAGTGAACGTCAGTATTTCAAGTGCTGGCTGACCCCCCAAAACTTCTGAGCACCGTTAGCTGCACTGCCTTTTCTTATTTTCTGTTCTGTGATTTTGTATGGCTCATAGCCGATGGTTTTGAATTAAAGTTGAATTTATTTTAGTGGTGTTTTAGGTCATGGGCCTTCAGCCGTTTTAAAATTAAAGTTTCTTGCTCGTCAAGTGTTAGATTGTTTGGGGCCTTCAACCTAATTTCAGATAAGGCTTTATTGTTTATTTGACCTTGAGTTTTAAGTCATGGGGTCTTCAGTCGTTTTAAATTAAGGATCTTTGTCTTTCGAACATCAGACTGTTTGTGACCTTCAGCCTAATTGAAGATAAGGCCTTCTGCCTTGTGTTTTTTTTTTTTTATTTAATTTCACCTTGAGTCTTAAATCATCGACCTTCAGCCGTCTTTAAATTAAGTTTGTTGCTTTTCAAGTGTTGGATTTTTGGGCCTTTAGCCAAATTATAGAACTTACTTAACGTGTGCCCGCATCTCGTGGTCGTGCGGTAGCGTTCTCGCTTCCCACGCCCGGGTTCCCGGGTTCGATTCCCGGCGGGGTCAGGGATTTTCTCTGCCTCGTGATGGCTGGGTGTTGTGTGTTGTTCTTAGGTTAGTTAGGTTTAAGTAGTTCTAAGTTCTAGTGGACTTATGACCACAGCAGTTGAGTCCCATAGTGCTCAGAGCCATTTGAACCAATTTTTTTTTTTTTTTACTTAACGTGGGCCTTCTGCCTTCTAAATATTCTTTTTGGCGTCTGAATTTTGAATTAATGGCTTTTAGCCGTTTTTTAAATTAAAGTGGTTGTGCCCTTAAATAATAAGATAGTGTGGCACATTCAGCCAATAATTAAGTTCAAGAATTTGTACTGTTATGTTTGGTCAAATAAATAAAGTTATATCTTTCGAGTGTAACTGACTCGCTCATTTTGGCTCCTTTCCACAATTCCAGCTACCTGTCCTGTCCTGCTGGTTTAGCAGGGCGTTTCAGAGAGTTTAGTTACCGATGAGGGCGGTGGATAGCTCGTGACTGTGGTGCCCAGGTGAGATGCGGAAGTTCATCCTTGTACTCACAAAATCAATCCTGGACGGTGTTCGCCGTTTTCAACAGCGGCGCTGTAGCCTTGGAAAACAGCATCGCTCTTGAGGAACAAACACTGTGCCATGGGATGGATGGACTTAGTAAGCCAAAACGGCCACGTAATCCTTGGCAGAGTAACCGTGCGGCCCATGGAATGCCACGATATGGCTGCCGAAATCAACACAAAAAGCTCTCCAAGTTTCGCTATTGGGGCGTTAACTAGGCCACAAGTTGGAAACAGTGTGAAAATGGACTCATCTGACCAAATGACTTTCTTCCATTGTCCCATAGCCCAGATGTTACGGCTTCGGCACCACTCTTCCCTGTTACGGGCATTTGCCTCATTGTTGAGCGGTTTCCAACTCGTCCTGCATTTCCCCACTTATGGAGCTCACTTCGTATTGTTTTGGTGCTGACAAGGTTCCCGAGTGCGATATTCAATTACGCAGTGATATTTGCAGCTGTTACTTATTTTTCTTCACAATCCTCTTCAACGACCGTCTCTCATGATCACTCAACACACACTTCCGTCATTGTTGTGACTTAGCGGCTGATGTTTTCCCGCTTTACCTGTATGCGGCGCAAATCTTCTGCACAGTGGCTCTTGAAACATCAAACAATTCGGCTGCCTTGCTTAGTGAAGCGCCCACCACACGAGCATCAACAATCGTCGACATTCGGATTCACTTAGCTCCGACATAATGCAGTCGCAGATATACAGAACACTGTGCTGAACACGACTGACACTTGCAACGTACTGAAGACGTTACAAAGGTGCCGTTCATGGTCGAATATAACAGTGCAATGAGCCGGCTTGGCTATCATCTGCATTTACATTCAGCCATGTACTTCTCACGATGTTTCCACATTTTTGTCCAGCCCTTGTATCTAATCTACAGAACTTAGGCCTGGACTGCTGTATGTAAAAGTTTTGAGTACTGAATCTGAATACTGAGTATCACAAAGACACTCGGTGTTTACTGTCCGACGATTACTCATTAACAGCGGCTGACTGTAAAGGCTACAGCTGTTTTGCTCGCGTGTCATGTCATTTCTGGAAACCCAGAATATACTCTGTAGGAATCTTAGAACAAAGATTAAGAAAAGGCAAACCTACGTTTCTAGCATTTGTAGACTTAGAGAAAGCTTTTGACAATGTTGACTGGAATACTCTCATTCACATTCTAAAGATGGCAGGGGTAAAATTGTACAGAAACCAGATGGCAGTTATAAGAGTCGAGGGGCATGAAAGGGAAGCAGTGGTTGGGAAAGGAGTGAGACAGGGTTGTAGCCTCTCCCCGATGTTATTCAATCTGTATATTGAACAAGCAGTAAAGAAAACAAAAGAAATATTCGGAGTAGGTATTAAAATTCATGGAGAAGAAGTAAAAACTTTGAGGTTCGCCGATGACATTGTAATTCTGTCAGAGACAGCAAAGGACTTGGAAGAGCAGTTGAACGGAATGGACAGTGTCTTGAAAGGAGGATATAAGATGAACATCAACAAAAGCAAAACGAGGATAATGGAATGTAGTCAAATTAAATCGGGTGATGCTTAGGGAATTAGATTAGGAAATGAGACACTTAAAGTAGTAAAGGAGTTTTGCTATTTAGGGAGTAAAATAATTGATGATGGTCGAAGTAGAGAGGATATAAAATGTAGACTGGCAATGGCAAGGAAATCGTTTCTGAAGAAGAGAAATTTGTTAACATCGAGTATAGATTTAAGTGTCAGGAAGTCGTTTCTGAAAGTATTCATATGGAGTGTAGCCATGTATGGAAGTGAAACATGGACGATAACTAGTATGGACAAGAAGAGAATAGAAGCTTTCGAAATGTGGTGCTACAGAAGAATGCTGAAGATAAGGTGGGTAGATCTCATAACTAATGAGGAGGTATTGAATAGGATCGGGGAGAAGAGAAGTTTGTGTAGGGAAGCAGCCTACTCACGCTGTAGTAAATTCACATCAGTTTCCATTGTGTGCCAGCCAGTCTGCTGTAACTAGCTCTGACGTCATAAATGTTGCGCAATACTTTAAAAATCAAGCAAATAACCTAAAACTTTTCTGGCATGTCAGAAGTAATATTAAATTAATGTGTGTTGAATATCAGTTCGATAACTTAAGCCATTTCCGAAATTTGGACGTTTTTCTGTAAAAATCATTGGCGCAACAGAAAAGAGCTAGAGACTTCAAAATTTATATTTAGATTCATCTTTCATAATGATTTAATAAAAACAGTACTTTGGATTTCACAAATAAAGATTTTAGTAGAAATTCATAATTTTCTGGTTTTCGTCTCAAAACTGAAGGAAGCAAGATAGATTAAGTAAGTTAATAAATAAGGCTAGGATGTTTAGATTTAAATAGGTTGGAGGTCCGTTATGACTATGAAGATGTGAAAAGTTTCTTTTGAATACCTATAAAATTATAGCGATAGCGGATCTCAAAAGGGACAGTTCAGAGCTCATCTGCTGCGTGCAGTGTTATTAAATTAATTCTCTCGCCCAAAATATTTAATTTAGCCACATCAAAATTTTATTATCAATACTTACCTGCGTGCTGAATGTACATTTAAATTAAGAGCTTCCTCGGCTATCAGCAAAAGGAGCTATAATTTATTATGTAACTTGAAGTGGTGCATTACTAGCCCAGCGGCTAGTCGGGAGAGCCGATTTGATCAGGCGTTCCCTTAGCCGTCCGCACCGCGGCTTTATATATAAGAACGCTGCGCGAGGAAGCAAGGCCCCAGTTCTCTCCAGACGCTGAATAACACGCCATCTGTGTCGGCAGTCGCGTTGCGTCGGTATCACTGCTACTAACAGCCTCGGATGCCGTATTCAGTTACTCGAGATGCGCGTAACCATGAAATCATTTCAAGTGATTTTCATTATCTAGCCTCAGTGTGCGTATTGTCGTATTTTCACGTACCGTCGCGGGACAGACATTCTACCAATTATTTAGCGTGGCGTTTGATGAAATATTTTCATCAAATTATGGCGAGCATTCATTTCAACATTTAATTCGGACATTTATAGTTGCATCAGCGCATTAGACTCTGAACTGCTCTGTTAGTTAGGTTGTAGGGATACTTGGCTTTTTTATTTGTGAATTTGAGAATATACTCAACTATTTTGGAAAATCGTTTTTGATTAGAAATCCTGGACAACCTCATAATTCCTCAGAGTTATAAGCTGCAGCTATAATATTCTTCTCAGATGAAGTGGGCACTAGGAACTCTAATTACAGGCTTCACGTTTTGTTAAATCGCTTTCTGGGGGCTAAAAAGTAAATAGAGAGTCAGTGTTGAGAACGGCGAAAGACAGCATTAACAACTTGCTAATAGCCAGAAACTGATTCAACAAACAAACATTTTAAACAGCAAACGATTAATTTTAAATTTACCAAACTCGCCGCCCCACATATGGTGCATCGGCCGGGAAATCAACTAAGTGAAAGTGATTTTTAACTATTCGGATTCACGAGTGAAATGCGACACGCAGCTGAGTAATAGAACAGTGAAAGTGTTAGGTGTGCATGTGGACGACGCAATTGGATTAACAACGCATCTGGATTGACGGAGCTGGCACTGAGTCTAGCGGTGCTGCCGGCATCGAGAGAAGCCAGTTTCACCTCACCGCAGTCGTCCGCCGCAGCAGCCGGAGCCGAGCCTGTAGTTACGGCCCACGCAAACACACAACAGCCGTCGGAGTGCCGTCTGCAGTTCAACGTGCCACGTAGCATCAGTAATCCTGGTACGCCGCGCCGGCATCGCCATACGTCGTGCAGAAGGAACTAAGTTAAGTGAAAAGCTGTTAAAAATTTTACTAACCTGCACTAAAAGACTGTTGGCGATGGAACCGCCAAAAGAAACTGAGTTTAAACTTAAATTAGAACCTATGTCTGTTGAGGGAACTGTAAATTCAGACAATGGTTCAAGTGTAAATATGCATGAAAGTAGTAATGTTAAGGTGAAACATGAAATATTGTCTCCTGACAGTAGTTTAAAAAGGGGCAATGATTCAATAATAGAGACCCCTGTAGTAAAGCAGAAAATAGAAATTGTAAATTTATTTGAGGATAGTTTCCATGATGAATTAAAAATGAAACAGTCATCAGAGATAGTAGAATTTAAACAGGAGAAGTTAGATATGACTAATCAATCAGAAGTTTCATTTAGTTTTGATGAGTCTGGTGTTGGAGCTAGTTTTTCGTCACCTGAGTGTGATAAAAAGCCAGCTAGTGAGCAACCCTAAGATGCTGGGGCTGTTGATTTAAATGTTATATTACAAGCAATAGCTGCCAGTAATGCTGAATTAAAGTCTGAAATGGTGGCCAGTCAAACAAATTTTAATAAACGGTTTGAGGCAATGGACAATAAATTAGAATCCAATAATGCTGAATTAAAGTCTGAAATAAGTGAACAGGTCAAAAGCAGTAATGCTGAATGCACAGTTAAATTAAGAGCTTCATCGGCCATCAGCAAAAGAAGCTATAATTTATTATGTAACTTTAAGTGGTGCGTTACTAGCCCAGCGGCTAGTCGGGAGAGCCGATTTGATCAGGCGTTCCCTTAGCCGTCCGCACCGCGGCTTTATATATAAGAACGCTGCACGAGGAAGCAAGGCCCCAGTTCTCTCCAGAAGCTGAATAACACGCCATCTGTGTCGGCAGTCGCGTCGCGTCGGTATCACTGCTACAAACAGCCTCGGGTGCCGTATTCAGTTACTAGAGATACGCGTAACCATGAAATCATTTCAAGTGAAGTGTTAATTCTGGGATGATTTTCATTATCTAGCTTCAGTGTGCGTATTGTCGTATTTTCACGTGCCGTCGCGGGACAGACATTCTACCAATAATTTAGCGTGGCGTTTGATGAAATACTCTCATCAAATTATGGCGAGCATTCTTTTTAACATTTAATTAGGACATTTATAGTTGCATCAGCGCATTAGACTCTGAACTGCTCTGTTAGTTAGGTTGTAGGGATACTTGTGTGTTTTTATTTGTGACTATGAGAATATACTCAACTATTTTGGAAAATCGTTTTTGATTAGAAATCCCGGACAATCTCCTAATTCCTCAGAGCTATAAGCTGCAGCTATAATTATATTCTCATCTGAAGTGGGCATTAGGAACTCTAATTACAGGCTTCACGTTTTGTTAAATCACTTTCTGGGGGCTAAAAAGGAATTAGAGAGCCAGTGTTGAGAACGGCGAAAGACAGCATTAACAACATTCTAAAAGCTAGAAACTGATTCAACAACATAAACATTTATACAGCAATTATTTTTCAACAATTAACCGCCGCCCCACAGTTGGTAGGACATATTTTGAGGCATCAAGGGATCACAAATTTAGCATTGGAGGGCAGCGTGGAGGGTAAAAATCGTAGAGGGAGACAAGAGATGAATACACTAAGCAGATTCAGAAGGATGTAGGTTGCAGTAGGTACTGGGAGATGAAGAAGCTTGCACAGGATAGAGTAGCATGGAGAGCTGCATCAAACCAGTCTCAGGAATGAAGACCACAACAACAACAACAGGAATCAACATGGATCCCGGAAACAGCGATCGTGTGAGACACAACTCGCTTTATTTGTTCATGAGACCCAGAAAATACTAGATACAGGCTCCCACATAGATGCCATTTTCCTTGACTTCCAGAAGGCGTTCGATACAGTTCCGCACTGTCGCCTGATAAACATAGTAAGAACCTACGGAATATCAGACCAGCTGTGTGGCTGGATTGAAAAGTTTTTAGGAAACAGAACACAGCATGTTGTTCTCAATGGAGAGACGTCTACAGACGTTAAAGTAACCTCTGTCGAGCCACAGGGGAGTGTTATGGGACCATTGCTTTTCACAATATATATATAAATGACCTAGTAGTGTCGGAAGTTCCATGCGGCTTTCCGCAGATGATGGTGTAGTATACAGAGAAGTTGCAGCATTAGAAAATTGCAGCGAACTGCAGGAAGATATGCAGCGAATCGGCAACTGACCCTTAACATAGACAAATGTAATGTATTGCCAATACATAGAAAGAAGGATCCTTTATTGTATGATTATATGATAGCAGAACAAACACTGGTAGCAGTTACTTCCGTAAAATATCTGGGAGTATGCGTGCGGAATGATTTCAAGTGGAATGGTCATATAAAATTAATTGTTGGTGAGGCAGGTGCCAGGTTGAGATTCATTGGGAGAGTCCTTAGAAAACGTAGTCCATCAACAAAGGAGGTGGCTTACAAAACACTCGTTCGACCTATACTTGAGTATTGCTCAACAGTGTGGGATCCGTACCAGTCGGCTTGACAGAGGAGATAGAGAAGATCCAAAGAAGAGCGGCGCGTTTCGTCATAGGGTTATTTGGTGAGCGTGATAGCGTTACGGAGATGTTTAGCAAACTCAAGTGGCAGACTCTGCAAGAAAGGTGCTCTGCATCGCGGTATAGCTTGCTGTCCAGGTTTCGAGAGGGTGCGTTTTTGGATGAGGTATCGAGTATATTGCTTCCTCCTGCTTGTACCTCCCGAGGAGATCACGAATGTAAAATTAGAGAGATTCGAGAGCGCACGGAGGCTTCCCGGCAGTCGTTCTTCCCGCGAACCATACGCGACGAGAACAGGAAAGGGAGGTAATGACAGTGGCACGTAAAGTGCCCTCCGCCACACACCGTAGAGTGGCTTGCAGAGTATAAATGTAGATGTAGATGATTTGTGTTGGGTGGGCCTGTAGGCAACTGTTGCCGGACTAGAGTATGACAGGAACTGCAACTGCGCAATTTATCTGCGAAGTTCGGCAGGAAGTCCATCTGCGATCTTTGTGGCGCATGCACGAAGTAGTTTCAGCGCCCTTTGTGGCGGCTGACACGACTACCGGCGTATGGAGAGAAGCTGAGTGCGAGAGATTGGAAATGAATGAGACTGCCCGGATGGTGGCGCCCACCAACACTGGCGCTGTTAACTGTGTGACTGCGTACACTGCAAAAGGGTCACTGAAATCCCTGGGCTAGCAGGACAGAGCGGATGAGGTTGAATTTGTGGAAAGGGGCCAAAATAAGTTACTGCCAGTTGCACTCAACATATAAACTTTATTCGTTAAAACACACAATAAAACAAGCAAGAATCAAAAGACTCTCAATGTTTTAACGAAAGAGCTCCTTTGATTTAATTTAGATCGGCTGAAGGTCACATCGAACATCCAAGGCACAAGGCCTAAGCAAGGAATTGAGGTACAGGAATTCTTCTGGAGGTTTCACTTCTTTAGAAGAAATTTTTTATCTTCAATATAAACAGGTTGAAGGCCTTAGCTTAAATTTTTCCCGTAGAACTCGGCTGAAGGCCACATATATTAATCAAGAACAGGTTCGAAAATGGCGCTGAGCACTATGGGACTTAACTTCTGAGGTTATCAGTCCCCTAGAACTACTTAAACCTAACTAACCTAAGGACGCCACACACATCCATGCCCGAGGCAGGATTCGAACCTGCGACCATAGCGGTCGCGCGGTTCCAGACTGTAGCGCCGAGAATCAAGAACAGGGTTACGGCTTAAGGCCGAGACAAGATTTTCAATATTTAATCTAAATAGGCTGAAAATTCGGCTGAAGGCCACATATAAAGAAAACAATTCAACGGCTTAAGGCCTAGGAAGAAGAGATTTTGATTTGAAAAGGCTGAAGGCCTTATCTTAAAATATTTCGTGTAAAACTAGGCTGAAGGCCTCATACTAAAGAATAACAATCTTATGACTTAAGGGTAAGACAAGAATTTTTAATTTTTAATTTAAGAGAGATTAAAACTCGTCTGAAGGCCACACACCATGCAGAAAACAATTTTACGGCTTAAGGCCTAAAGGGAAGCGCTTCTAATTTCAACTATAATAGGCTAAAGGCTTTATCTCAAAATGCTTCGCATAAAACTCGGGTGAAGGCCCCATACGAAACCCAAACAATCTCACGGCTTAAAGCCCAGACAAAGAAATTTCCAATTTTTAATTTCAGCTTGAACACTCGGCTGAAGGCCACATACAAACTAGAAATTATTTCTTACAGCTTAAGGTCTAGACAAAATTTTTCAACTTTTGATTTGCAAAGGCTGAAAACTCGGCTGAAGACCACATACCAAACAAGAAACTTTTTTTTTTTTTTTTTTGCGGCTTAAGGCCTTGCAATTTTAATAAGCTAAAACTTCGCTGAAAGCCACACAGAGTACTTAAGACTAAAAACGAAATCTCTATGCAAAACACAAAGAGGTTCCAAGGATCGGCCTGGGAACGTAACACTAACGCACGTTTAGGTGAAACAGGCAGCCAGACCGACAACCTCTTAATCGGAGGGCAACCCAACCGAGAGCCAGCCGACGAACCAACCTACAAGATCAGTCTGCTCCACCCGACTAGCAAAACGACAACAAGATGTCAATAGCACAACGTTCTGGAAACTGGTACCCAATCCAGCCAAGTCAGAATAAACGCCCAAAACTACCAACAACACCTCAGCTGTCGAACTACACGCCGTGCTGGACAGCATCGACACGACGAGCAAAATAGGCTGTCAAAAACTACGTCAACGGCCAGGGCAGGTAATCGGAACGTCAAAGGCCACAAGGCAGAAGATACTAATGGTAGACTTCATTAATGAAGGAATGAATTTCATTAAGTTAAACACCACACAGGAAGATGGCTGCAGTTCTAGCCGACTTCAATGCACACACACGTTGTTGCTCACGGGAATCTCCCAGAAAGCGACAACTAGGATCAAACGAAGGGATGTGATAGCAGTTGACGCTTGATAGTAGGTTAAGTGAGCACTCAACTTTAGTGTCCAGGAACGGTGGGCGACGAACTTCGTAACCCTCGGAAGAAGCGCCTCAGAACTCCAACCGCGCGTGCACGCCGCCAGCGCTCCGTCCTGAATACGCACCATGGAGACTTCCTCATTGCTCTGCGCCAACCGGCCGACTGCCACACACGAAAACGGTCAAACGACCAAATAGACGTCGGTTAATGGGACGACCGACCGAACTACCAACGAACGGTCCTTCCTGCTCCAGTCTCCTTCCGTTGGACAGTTCAAGCGTGTCGCCAGCGATTGGCAAGCCCTGGCTGTGCTCACCTCACCGGCGCTCCGTCCCTGACTTGACTGCTCCTGCGTTCAAATGGCTCTGAGCACTATGGGACTCAACTGCTGAGGTCATTAGTCCCCTAGAACTTAGAACTAGTTAAACCTAACTAACCTAAGGACATCACAAACATCCATGCCCGAGGCAGGATTCGAACCTGCGACCGTAGCGGTCTTGCGGCTCCAGACTGCAGCGCCTTTAACCGCACGGCCATGCTCCTGCGTCCCGACTGAACTCTAGACACACGACGACCCGGAAATACTAACGGTCGCTCCAGAGATGGTACGACAGTGTACTTATCGATAAGCGCTGCTGCTGCCACTCACGGCAGGTAAAGCAGGAAGTTAGTGACGCCAGTAAACGGAATAAGAAAACGTGGCAGCAGTACCGTAATAGAAGATGACAAACAATAAACGGCATGAACACGAGCCGAGCACGGGTCAGTTACAACGCCTACGTCTTGTCCGTACGCCATCAGATTTATACTCCGGTACTTTTTTGCGTGGACGATATGCTGACCACAATTTCATCTTTACACGAGCTTCTGTCCGATACCGAAAAAGCCATTCTTATGAACGAAGAACCTTGTGAATGGATTGCGGCTACGTGGTGTGTATAAAGTCACTGGAACTTTTCAGGTGGAGACGGCATGGAGAATGTGAATGTGCATCTTGTCACAATCTCTCAGACTTCTAGCAAGGTCGGATCATTGGAAGGAGGAAGATGGGAACATCGTAGCGACAGATAGCTCAGTCAGATGGCTGTAGCTGAACGAGTGCATAACGAGTGATGATGAGATGAGATGGACTCAAGACAGCAGTGTGGCTAGAAGATGGGCACTCGTCCTTCCAAAAAGATTATATTTTCTACATGACTATACAAGTCTTCAACTGTCTCTGATGAACAGAAAGACGACAACAGTTCAGATCCTGACGGAGTTTAAAGGTGAAGTGTTACTACGAACCGTCGGAAACAGATTACTAGGAGATGGATTAAGATCTCCTGTTTACGAGCTTCGTTTACCGCCGACATCAACCCACAGACATGGGAGGTGTAGAGCGAGAATGAACTAGAATACTGAATGGGAAGTTGTGGTGTTCCGTGATGACTTTTGCTTCTCTTTGCAACGGTCAGATCGATGCCAATGTGTAGGTAAATGTCCCTGTCGAAGATCACACGACCCATCAGTTCTCCTGATCCATATACCCTCCATCGGCTAGAATCATGGTGTGGCGAACTACCGAATGTGACAATTTATTTGGTAATTTCTGAATGGCTTTCTAAAGTATTGAGTGATGAGTCTTATTCCTGTTTCTGGCAATCAAATTATCGGAAAACTACCTTGTCAAAACTCACATGAAACAGCAATTCTCGAGACCCGTACTTCTCCACCACCTGCAATCATAGTGTGGGAAGCTTTTAGAAATTACAGCACAGCTGATTTGGAAACTGCTGAAGGGAGGCTGAATGCTCACCAGTTTGTGGCAGTAATAGTAAGGCCTGTTGCCATACCCTTCACGATTAAGGTATCAAATGGCATACTCCAACAGGGTAATACAAGACCCAACACTGCAACTCACATCTCAAACATATTGAGGTATCTAGCGATTCTCGACTGGCCTGCTCATTCCCCTGATTTATCACTCGTGCAGCATGTCTCAGACACCACGGGAAGATGTACCCTTACACAGCAATCACTAATCTTCCTGAATTGACACAGCATTTCTTTCAGGCAAGACAACAAATTCCTCATCATGTTCTTTTTATCACAACGAATACAACAGTGGTGTTACACAACATACTGATCTTGATGATGAAAATAATTTTAATCACTTCTGAACCATGGCTGTCTTGCATTGATGCCATTTGTTCTTCGGCATTTTGTAGCAATCGAGTCACGTCTTATTTCTCCCTGAGTTACTACCATAACGAGTTGCTGACTTGCCTCTGTCAGTGGCAGCAGCAGCGCATATCGATACTACTACTGCTGTACCATCTTTGGTGTGACCGCTATACGAGGGCAGTTCAATAAGTAATGCAACACATTTTTTTTCTGAAACAGGGGTTGTTTTATTCAGCATTGAAATACTCCAGGTTATTCCCCAATTTTTTAGCTACACAACACTATTTTTCAACGTAATCTCCATTCAATGTTACGGCCTTACGCCACCTTGAAATGAGGGCCTGTATGCCTGCACGGTACCATTCCACTGGTCGATGTCGGAGCCAACGTCGTACTGCATCAATAACTTCTTCATAATCCGCGTAGTGCGTCCCACGGATTGCGTCCTTCATTGGGTTGGTTCAAATGGCTCTGAGCACTATGGGACTTAACATCTATGGTCATCAGTCCCCTAGAACTTAGAACTACCCAAACCTAACTAACCTAAGGACATCACACAACACCCAGCCATCACGAGGCAGAGAAAATCCCTGACCCCGCCGGGAATCGAACCCGGGAACCCGGGCGTGGGAAGCGAGAACGCTACCGCACGACCACGAGATGCGGGCCCTTCATTGGGCCAAACATATGGAAATCCGACGGTGCGAGATCGGGGCTGTAGGGTGCATGAGGAAGAACAGTCCACTGAAGTTTTGTGAGCTCCTCTCGGGTGCGAAGACTTGAGTGAGGTCTTGCGTTGTCATGAAGAAGGAGAAGTGCGTTCTGATTTTTGTGCCTACGAACACGCTGAAGTCGTTTCTTCAATTTCTGAAGAGTAGCACAATACACTTCAGAGTTGATCGTTTGACCATGGGGAAGGACATCGAACAGAATAACCCCTTCAGCGTCCCAGAAGACTGTAACCATGTCTTTACCGGCTGAGGGTATGGCTTTAAACTTTTTCTTGGTAGGGGAGTGGGTGTGGCGCCACTCCATTGATTGCCGTTTTGTTTCAGGTTCGAAGTGATGAACCCATGTTTCATCGCCTGTAACAATCTTTGACAAGAAATTGTCACCCTCAGCTACATGACGAGCAAGCAATTCCGCACAGATGGTTCTCCTTTGCTCTTTATGGTGTTCGGTTAGACAACGAGGGACCCAGCAGGAACAAACCTTTGAATATCCCAACTGGTGAACAATTGTGACAGCACTACCAACAGAGATGTCAAGTTGAGCACTGAGTTGTTTGATGGTGATCCGTCGATCATCTCGAACGAGTGTGTTCGCACGCTCCGCCATTGCAGGAGTCACAGCTGTGCACGGTCGGCCCGCACGCGGGAGATCAGACAGTCTTGCTTGACCTTGCGACGATGATGACACAAGCTTTGCCCAACGACTCACCGTGCTTTTGTCCACTGCCAGATCACCGTAGACATTCTGCAAGCGCCTATGAATATCTGAGATGCCCTGGTTTTCCGCCAAAAGAAACTCGATCACTGCCCATTGTTTGCAACGCACATCCGTTACAGACGCCATTTTAACAGCTCCGTACAGCGCTGCCACCTGTCGGAAGTCAATGAAACTATACGAAACGAAGCGGGAATGTTTGAAAATATTCCACAAGAAATTTCCGGTTTTTTTAACCAAAATTGGCCGAGAAAAAAAATGTGTTGCATTACTAATTGAACTGCCCTCGTATTTCAGTGTGGTGGTGTGTGTGGCAGTCGGTCGGTTGGGACAGACCAGCGAGGAAGTCTCTGTGGCGCGGAGTCAGGCCGGGACCGCTGGCAGCGTGCACACGCGGTCGGATTGTGAGGCACTAGCTGCAAGAGCTACAAAGTTCGCTGCCCACCGAACCTGGACACTGAAGTTTAGTGATCAGTTAACCTGTTATGAAACCTCAACCGCTGTGACATCTCTTCGTTCACTGCCGGCGAAATTTTGCAGCCGTCTTCCTGTATGGTCTTTAACTATTAAATTGGTTGTTACCTATCAGTGAAGCGCACCAGCGGTATTTTCTGCCTGATTATCATTAACGCCCCAGTTACTTGCCTGGTCGTTAGCGTAGTTTTCCGGCGGTGTGTTTTTCCTCGCCGTGTTGATGCTGTCTGGCATGGCGTGTAGTTCGACAGCCTTTTAGTTGTTTGTTCATATTTTTTTCTTCAGAGTGGTTATTGTGCCTTGGCTGTTTTCAGATGCCAATTTTGAAGATGTAGTGCTGCTGGTATCTTCGTACTCGGTTGATATTTTCTATTGTCGTACCGTTGGTTGGGCGGAAGGGAATTGATTAGGTTGTTGGTCGGTCTTTCAGCCGTCCCTGGGTCTCGTTGCCATCCGATTATTTAACCTTACTCTTGGCTGCCTGTCTCAATTCACCTTATGTTAGAGCTGCCTCCTCAGGTCGACCCTTGGAACACTTCGGAGCACCACTATTCCGTTGGTTTTAGATAGTGATTTTCATTTTAGTCTGATGTACTGTGCGAGGTCTTCAGCCGTCTATTAATTTAGTTTGTTTTAATTTTAAAATAAGGCCTTCAGCCGACTTGAATTAAAATTTGAAGATTGATTTGTTTAAAAACTAAATTTTGATAGTTTATTCTATCTGAAATTCTTGTTATCCAGGCCTTAAGCCCTGAGTTGTTCAATGTCCGAGCTTTTACGTGAAATATTTTTAAGATAAGGCCTTCAGCCATCTTAAATTAAAATTTTGAAAATTGATTTGTTTAAAACTAATTTTTTTAAATTTGCCCTATCTGAAATTCTTGTTATCCAGACCCTAAGCCCTGAGTTGTTCAATGTCTTGCGTGTTGCCTTCGGCCGAGTATTTACATGAAATATTTTTTTAAGTAAATTCCTTCAGCTGTGTGTATTCTTTAAAGTAATTTTTATAACTTGTGTTCAGGCCTTCAGTCGTTCTTGTTTTTGGTGTGGTTCTGGGCCTTCAGCCCAGGAAGTATAGCAGGTATTCTTAACTAGGCCTTCAGCCATATTGTTTTAATTTGATCCTTTTAAGGCAATGTGTAATTAAGTGGTTGTTAGGAAAATAAAGTGTGTGTTTTGTGCAACTATCAGTAATTGATTGCGGCCCCCTCTACAACCATAACCTGATCCGCTCTATCCTGCGAAACCAGATTTCAATTTCATACTTGTTATGTGATGAAAAACACCGCATTGGTCTATAAATAACGGATGTAACACACTGGCCATTTTTGTAAGGGAGGCCGCGGCGCCATAAATTTTCGAAGTCAACTGATTGTACCCTTTATTCACTATCTGCAGATAAAAACCTATCATTTCGCCAAAAATTATATGTAAGTACCTAGGTAGTGGGATTAACTTTCTTGTGAGGCGAGCTGTATATACAGTCGTTCTAATCCGGCTTAACACAATGTATCACAATCTGGAATCACCGACTGTGGACTGTTCAATACACAGCAGATTTTTCTGGATAAGGAGGCCAAGGCGTCATAAATTTTCCAAGTCCAAACTTTGTTCTGATCGTAATTTATTCGTTGGGGAACACCAGTGTGTTTCTAAGTGTAGCCCCGAAATCGAAGCAGCACAGGATGAGTTCACCACACACTGCAGCTCGGCAAAGAATTTCGCTGATCTTCCTATTTGATGTATTATACGTCTATTGCCGCTTAAAGATCTATCTGTCATCTAAAGACGACCCAGTTTAAGGTTACGTAACTGCCCAGTTGTGATGGTCGTTCAGCAAATTAATGGGGAAAATGATAGTGGGAGAAACTATTATATGAGAATGAAATTTACAGTACTCTCAACGTAGTCTCTGCCAGTTTCTGAAGTCTCCACGTACGATTAGTTACTTATCACTTCGTTCTATGATCTTCCCGATTCACCCCGGCTCCCTCCACTCCTACAACACCTTTACTACGATTTTATCTAAAAAATATTAATAGAAATAAGCGGCTAATATTTATAAAAGTCAGTGTAGAGCTTGTCCCAAGATTCTCAGCACTGTGACGTAGTTTGGTCTCTAATATCAGTATTTAGCAGCGAGTGAAATTATAAATATTAAAATCGTACTCCTACTACTATTCCCGTTTACTATGCATTCCATAAATAGTAGTGTAGTGCAAATTTTATTCATGGTGTGCTAGAAGCGATTAATGTTATAATGGTAGCACGTGTTTACAAAGACTGTAAATGTCTTGTTATCCGGCGCAACATTCTTTCAGGAGGTTGTTTACTATTCCATGTACGAGTAATGCCATGCTGCAGAAATATATTTCATATTGCTCCCGATTACGATTTATTTTCTTATTTTCTCTCTGCTTTTAAATCTGATTATCGATCATAGTAGGCAACGTAAAGCGTCATATGTCACTTTTCTCCTCTTGTCCTCCTGTTTTTGCCATCTTACCACAACTTTATTGATATTTCATCATTTAAAACGCATCCAAGTTAGAGAACATGGTTCAGTACTGTTTCCATCCTTTGCGTCACATTTTTGTTGGACGAAAGAGGATATCTCAGATGGGTACCGAGGGAGGCTCTCAGTTCTGCCACAGACAAAGCTGAAACCTCGAGAAAATAAAGAAGACATAGTGATTCACTTGATTACTGGCATCGCTTTCCAGAAAGGTTGCCATCCCATTGCCTTACGTATCATAGAAGAAGGCAATTAAGGCTAACGTTTTCGCCAGCTGGAAATCTGTTATGCAAACACATTAATAAGGTCGCATTTCACCACGACAGAGTTATCTTAATCCCTAGCTTGCGGATTTCATTTGCATACATCTTCATGGATTATTCGCGAGTTTCAGACCACTCTGAAAACAGATATTAATCCCAGGGCAAGAAAGAACGCTTTAAAGAAAGAAAAAAGAAAAAAAATGGCCAAATGCGAGTAGGACTCGCGCACTAAGGAGTCTGCGATTATACATATAATTCGTCCTGGCAGTTGAGAATCTCACTGATTTTTGCCTGTTTTGGATATAGATACTGGCAAGATATCGGTGCCGGGAATTCCAAGACCATATCAAAATTTCTACAGAAGTTCATCAGACTATCCCAGGATTACAGAAAGACGCGAGGATGGGGACTTAGGTTTATATTTGCGCATATGAAAGATTTAATGAAATATTTTTATTTACTTACTTAAACATGACTACAGTTTACATTTTATGTTTGCGCGCAGTATTGTTCCTCTATTATACTTTTAACGGATGATAAATCCAATGTCTGTTCTAACAGCAAAAAGATATTTTTATGTGATATAATTACAATTTAACAATTTTCAGATTCTTTTTACTTCACTTGTACTGTGAAGCCTTGCTTCCTGTCAGATTTCATGATTCAACGTCAACAGGAAGTACCATATAGATTTTATTGAATGAGTTTGCGAGTATCAAAAAAACGTAGAATAAATAGTCGAATCGTTTGATTGCATTGACTTAAAGGTTTAAATTTCTTTACGCCGCGAAGGGATCATAGACTTCAGTAAGTGACATAAATCTGGATTTGATACGTCAATCTGTTCATGAGAAAAAGGGGTCGCAACAGACGGACGAACAGACAGATGGATGAAAAATCACAAAAAAATTGTCTTATTACATAATTACAAGTTAACAATTCCTGGACTTTTGCTTTGCTTGTACTGTGAAACCCTGTTTCTTGCCAAATTTCATTAATTCAGGTCAAAGGGAAATATCCTATAGGTTCTCATGAGTGAGTTTACGATATCAAAATATCTGTCATAAATAGCTTTATCTTCTGACTGCACTGACTTATAAGCTTAAAATTTTCACACCGTCACGGGACCATAGACCTTAATGTGTAACATGAATTTGTATTTGATACGTCGATCCGTTCCTGAGAAAAGTGGTTCTTACCAGTCGGACAGACAGAGAGATTGACAACTAAATGATCCTGCAAGGTTTCTGTTTTTACAGATTGAGGCACAGAACCCTAAAAAGTGAGGAGATGATAGTCTCAATTTTCTTTTGCACCAAGTTGTTCTTGGAGGGTTACGAAAATAATAATTGTAGCACAAATACTATGTCATATTTATATAAAATATTCTATTTTGTGCATGTTTGTGTTTAAAACCACAGTAAACAGGAAGAATCTTTGAGTTAACATCGAGGATATTATCAGTGGTCATAAAGCAGGTTACATACCTCTTAATAGATTGCAGGTGACGTAAGCAGCATCTGAAAATACGTCTGAATTATTTTGTTATATCACACTACAAACTACACCACATTTCCAATAGTACACGTAGCCAGAGTGGTTTCGACACATTTGTGTCATCTTCTTGTAGCCACTGTCCATTCGTCGGTGTCTTCCTCTGGCCTGTGAAGTAGGCTACTTTTCAGCCGCCAGTCAAATAGCTCTGTTCGCTGTGGCCACAGAAATCCAGCCCCTTCCCTCTCACTCTCTCTGCAAGACAGCAGTTTTCTCTAATTCAGTTGGTCTTAAGGGTCTACATCATCCTAGTGGTTCATTCAACAGCCGAGTTCTTCTTCATCGTGAGTCCATGTAGGGCTTTAAGCTTGAACACTTATAGGTTACTATTGTGTGTGTGTGTGTGTGTGTGTGTGTGTGTGTGTGTGTCTGTTCACGCACCCGCGCGCGCGCGTGTGTGTGTGTAGCATTTTTTAAATATCTTTTAAGTAAATATATTCCAACGATGTGACCGCAACATACCTCTCGATTCCTCACCTGTCATCTGCACAGTGCGTTAGACATTACTATTGTGCTCATAAAGCAGTCATAAACATTAGCTACAACATCTCTGGCTGGTCGCTTTAGTCCTAGGCGAGATTTCTTTCATCTTTGGGATCTTAGTAACTTGGATTAGCTTAATCGTTTAGCAGAGATTTCATGAACTTCTGATTGAGCTACACCGAACTGATCTCTCTGCTAATGAACGCTGACAAACCTGCAAAATCTGATTCCTTGAGTATCGACTATTAATTCTGCAGTCTCTCAGCAGACGTTCATGCTAGACATTATTCGCAACTAGTAGATCACCGAAATGTGTCCCGAGATCGCAATTGAGAAATTGCACTGAGATGACAAATGTCTTGGGATAGAGATACTGAAACCTCGTTGGTACATACTCACAGAGCGCACAGCATAAGGTTAAGATTGTGGATGCGGCCGTAAACAGTTATCGTGAGTTGCAAAAAAAACTATTTTTCTAAGGGCCACTTATTTACACATTGCTTCAAAATATCACAGTTAAAAAATACGGTTGAAGGCCTAGTTAAAGAAAACTTGAAATTCTTTCTGGGCTGAAGGCCCAAAACCACACCAACAACAAGAACGACTGTAGGCCTGGCTTAGAAATCAAAATCAATTAAAAATAGAAGTAAAAATTAAAAAAAAACATGCAATTGAAAACACGCCTGAAGGACAACTAAAATTAAAACACATTAATAAACAATTTTTCTAATCAAGAAATTTCTTTTTAAACTTACAACAGAATGGCTGAAAGCCTAGTTAAAGAAATATTAACTTATTGCACGAATGAAGGTCACAAACAAATCGTAAACAATGGCTGAAGGCCGGAACAACAAGCCAGACAAACAATTTAAAATAAACCCTTTCACTCTTATAAAAAATTTCCTTTAAAGAATACACAAGGCTGAAGGCCTTGTTAAAACGGGTTCACGTAAACGCTCAGCTGAAGCCCACACATAACACAACGAACAAGTAACGGCTTAGAGCCTGGATTACAAACAATTTCAGATAGAACCAATTTTAAGGAATTTTTTTTTGAAAATAACATCATCTTCAAATTTTAATTTAACACGGCTGAAGGTCTTTATGTAAAAATTAAAAAGAACTGAATTAATACACAGCAGAAGGCCTCTCACAATACTTCAACTAAAATAAAAATCACAATCTAAAACAAGTGGAACAAGTGGTGCTCAGAAGTATTCCAAGGGTCGGAATGAGAAGGTAGCTCAAACGTAAGGTGAGGTGAGACAGGCAGCCAAGAGGTGAAGTTAAATAATCGCATGGCAACCCAAACTAGGGGTGGCCCAAGGACCGTCCTACAGTTTAGCCAATTTCCTTCCGTCCGACCAACGGCACAACGATGGAAAATATGGGCTGAGGACGAGGATACGAACAGCGCTACGTTTTCAGAAATTGGCGTCTAAAAACAGCCAAGGGAACAATAACCACTCTAAGCAAAATATGAACCAAACAACTTAAAAGGCTGTCGAACTACACGTCGTGCCAGACAGCATCAACACGACGAGGAAAGGCACACTGCCAGAAAACTGTGATAACGACCAAGGCAGGTAACTTGGGCGTTAACGGCCACAGGGCAGAAAATACCGCTGGTGCACTTCACAGGTAAGTTACAGTCAATTTAATAATTAATCATAATATAGGAAGACGGCTGCAAGATTACGCCGACTCCAACACATTATTATACATTGCTGATAGCCCGAATGGCCCAGGGAGCAACAACCCGCAAATGAACAAAGAGACGTCACAATAGTTGAGGTTTAATAACAGGTTAACTGATCACTCAACTTCAGCGTCCAGGTTCGGTGGGCAACGAGCTGTCGTTGTCGCAGCTAGCGCCTCACGATCTGACAACGGGTGCACGCCACCAGCAGTCCCGGCCTGGCCTCGCACTGTGGAGACTTCCTCGCTGCTCCGTCCCAACCGACTGACTGCCACACACACCACCACCGATCGGAAATACTAATGGTCACACCAAAGATAGTACGATAATACTAGTATCTACACTCCCGGAAATGGAAAAAAGAACACATTGACACCGGTGTGTCAGACCCACCATACTTGCTCCGGACACTGCGAGAGGGCTGTACAAGCAACGATCACACGCACGGCACAGCGGACACACCAGGAACCGCGGTGTTGGCCGTCAAATGGCGCTAGCTGCGCAGCATTTGTGCACCGCCGCCGTCAGTGTCAGCCAGTTTGCCGTGGCATACGGAGCTCCATCGCAGTCTTTAACACTGGTAGCATGCCGCGACAGCGTGGACGTGAACCGTACGTGCAGTTGACGGACTTTGAGCGAGGGCGTATAGTGGGCATGTGGGAGGCCGGGTGGACGTACCGCCGAATTGCTCAACACGTGGGGCGTGAGGTCTCCACAGTACATCGATGTTGTCGCCAGTGGTCGGCGGAAGGTGCACGTGCCCGTCGACCTGGGACCGGACCGCAGCGACGCACGGATGCACGCCAAGACCGTAGGATCCTACGCAGTGCCGTAGGGGACCGCACCGCCACTTCCCAGCAAATTAGGGACACTGTTGCTCCTGGGGTATCGGCGAGGACCATTCGCAACCGTCTCCATGAAGCTGGGCTACGGTCCCGCACACCGTTAGGCCGTCTTCCGCTCACGCCCCAACATCGTGCAGCCCGCCTCCAGTGGTGTCGCGACAGGCGTGAATGGAGGGACGAATAGAGACGTGTCGTCTTCAGCGATGAGAGTCGCTTCTGCCTTGGTGCCAATGATGGTCGTATGCGTGTTTGGCGCCGTGCAGGTGAGCGCCACAATCAGGACTGCATACGACCGAGGCACACAGGGCCAACACCCGGCATCATGGTGTGGGGAGCGATCTCCTACACTGGCCGTACACCACTGGAGATCGTCGAGGGGACACTGAATAGTGCACGGTACATCCAAACCGTCATCGACCCCATCGTTCTACCATTCCTAGACCGGCAAGGGAACTTGCTGTTCCAACAGGACAATGCACGTCCGCATGTATCCCGTGCCACCCAACGTGCTCTAGAAGGTGTAAGTCAACTACCCTGGCCAGCAAGATCTCCGGATCTGTCCCCCATTGAGCATGTTTGGGACTGGATGAAGCGTCGTCTCACGCGGTCTGCACGTCCAGCACGAACGCTGGTCCAACTGAGGCGCCAGGTGGAAATGGCATGGCAAGCCGTTCCACAGGACTACATCCAGCATCTCTACGATCGTCTCCATGGGAGAATAGCAGCCTGCTTTGCTGCGAAAGGTGGATATACACTGTACTAGTGCCGACATTGTGCATGCTCTGTTGCCTGTGTCTATGTGCCTGTGGTTCTGTCAGTGTGATCATGTGATGTATCTGACCCCAGGAATGTGTCAATAAAGTTTCCCCTTCCTGGGACAACGAATTCACGGTGTTCTTATTTCAATTTCCAGGAGTGTAGAAAGACGGCTGCAAGATTCCACCGCCTCCAACACGTCATATGTTGCTGCTAGCCCGAACAGCCCAGGGAGCAACAACCCGCAAATGAACGAAGAGATGTCACAATAGTTGAGGTTTCGTAACAGGTTAACTGATCACTTAACTACAGCGTCCAGGTTTGGTGGGCAACGAACCTCGTCGCTCTCGCAGCTAGCGCCTCATGATCTGACAACGGGTGCACGCCACCAGCAGTCCCGGCCTGGCCTCGCACTGTGGAGACTTCCTCGCTGCTCCGTCCCAACCGACTGACTGCCACACACACCACCACCAATCGGAAATACTAATGGTCACACCAAAGATAGTACGATAGTACTAGTATCTATAAGTGCTGCTGCTGCCACTCAAGGAGGCAAGCCAGTAACTTCTCTATGCCAGTAAGTAAGGAAGAAACAAGACGCTACTCAATGTGGCAAAATGCCAAAGAACAAACGGCATGAACGCGAGTCATTCACGGCTCAGATATGTACATTTACAATGACTCTAGTACCACGTACACAAGGTATAAAATGGAAATGCATCGGCGGACGTCCGGTGTAGTCAGGTGATTCATGTGAAAAGGTACCCGGCGTGATGATGGCCTCAAGACGGGAGTTAATAGATTTTGAATGGGGAAAGGTAGACGCGTGGAACATTCCATTTCAGAAATCGTTAGGGAATTCAGTATTCCGAGGTCAACAGTATCAACAGTGTGCCAAGAATACCAAATTTCAGACAATATCTCTCACCACGAACGACACAGTAGCCGATGGCCTTCACTTAACGACCGACAACTGCGGTGTTTTCGTAGCGTTGTCAGTGCTAACAGACAACCATCAATATGTGAAGTAACCGCAAAGATCAATGTGGGGCGGACGACGTGCGTATCCGTTGGACAGTGCTGCGAAAATTGGCGTTAATGGGCAATGGCAGCAGACGACCGACGCGAGTGCCTTTACTAACAGAAAACATCGCCTGCAGCGCCTCTCCTGGACTCGTGACAATATTGGCTGGACCCAAGATGACTGGAAAACCGTGGCTAGGTCGGATGAGTCCCGATTTCAATTGGTAAGAGCTACTAGTAGGGTTCGAGTGTGGCGCATACGTCACGGAGCGACGGATCCCGGTCGGCAACAAGGTACCATGTAAGATGGTGGTGGCTCCACAATGACGTGGGCTGTGTTTACGTGGAATGGTCCAAGTGAACCGACCATAGACTGGAAACTTATGCTCAGCTACATGAAGACCAATTGCAGCCATTCGTGGGCTTCCAGTTGCTAAAGAGCAATGAAATTTTTGTGGATGAAAACGCGCCATGTCACTCGGCCACAATTCGCGATTGGTTTGAAGAACAGTCAGGTCAGTTCGAGCGAATTATTTGGCCACAGGGATCGCCCGACTTGAATCCCATCGAACATTTACGTGATGTAACTGAGAGTTCATCTCGTGTACAAAATGCTGCACTGGCAAACCTTTCGCAGTTATGGACGGCAGCACGGAATAGTATTTCTACAGGGAACATCCAAACGTCTGGTTGAGTCCGTGCCACGTCAGACTGCTGCACTGTACCGAGCAAAAGGAGGTCCGACGCGATATTAGGCATCCCACGACATTTTTCACCTCAGTGTAATTTGAAAGTCAAAAAGTCAAAAATCGTGGGAAGGAACAATGTCATTTGGACTGTACCATGGAGTAATATCTCGTGTATCATGAGTAAAATAGTTTTCACAATATTAAATAGTACTAACAGTGTCAATGAACAGTGTCTAAAGGTGTGTGTGTTAAAATTCACTTTGTGAAATATGAACGGTAAAGAAAGGCAAAAAAATGGTTCAAATGGCTCTGAGCACTATGGGACTCAACTGCTGAGGTCATTAGTCCCCTAGAACTTAAAACTAGTTAAACCTAACTAACCTAAGGACATCACAAACATCCATGCCCGAGGCAGGATTCGAACCTGCGACCGTAGCGGTCTTGCGGTTCCAGATTGCAGCGCCTTTAACCGCACGGCCACTTCGGCCGGCCAAAGAAAGGCACATGTGGTCATTATTGCGATGAAACAAGTCAAATATTTGTTACAAACTTGGCTGAGAAGCGTTTTCCAGTACTTTTTAAGCCCAAAATTGATTTTTTAACTACTAAAATCGGTTGATTTTAAGTCATGCCTTAAACTTAAATGCTAATTCGGTAGCAGTTGTTCAGTAATATCACATAGACACAAGATGAAGGCAGTTGTTGAGTAGATGAAGACAGAAGATGAAAGCAAGCAAAAGAGTGAGGTTTAGTAAAGTGACACCACACACTGCTGCAGCGAAAACAAGCAAGGAGCTAGATGATGCAGGAAGATCGCACCACAGGGTACAATCTTGGCATGTTCGCGTGGCCACAACAGGAACAGCAAGCATTGGCTTCGACATAGTAGTTAAACTCCCAAGTACACAACAGCTGCGCCACCTAGCAGATAAAGCGGTTACCGCAAATGATGAGACCTCCACTGAGCAGACTACAACCATCACACCAAGAGACGTCAACAGCATCGTGTGATGAGTCACCATACAATAGCAATATCAGTCCATCAAGCAGACTACCGCATCGCATGGCCAGCCAAAACATGTGTGATGAGCATGATGTAAACAGAGGCTCAGCTGCCACAAACATCAAACATCGTGGCTTGTGCTAGTATCAGTGGATGAGTGAAGACCATTTGGTCATATATTACGCAGTCTTAAAAGCATTTAAATGGTTTCAATTTGTGTTTTGCATTAAAGCAGAGAACTGTAAACAGTATTTCCAATACTTTGTGAAACTTTTCTCTGAAATGTAGCATGCTGATCTGTGCATGTCTGCACCACTAGGTAGTGATGATAACAGTTGGCAGCAATTCGTATGCACTATTTATAGCGTATCATAGGTTTACATGTTTATTAATTTATGATGTATTTCTTATTTAAGCGTTTTGTGTAAAATTATGAATATTGGTGTTATAGATTGATCGGTTGGTTGGTTGGTTATTTTGGGGAACGGGACCAACCAGGGAAGTCATTGGTCCCATCAGAATAGGGAAGGATGGGGAAGAAAGTTGGTCAAGTGCTTTCAAAGGAACCATCCTGTAATTTGCCTCAAGCGATTTAGGGAAATCACGGAAAACCTAAATCGGGATGACCAGACATGGAACTGAACCGTTCTCCTCCTGAATCTGAATCCAGTGTGTCAACCACTACACCATCTCACACAGTATTAATACTTGATTTTGGTAGGTTTGTGAGGATTAGTGTATTTGGTTGTGAGAGCTGTTTGGTTAACTTTCATTAACTGAAGTAGTAGATGGAGGGCTTACTTTAGTTGTTAATTAGGACAAGTTTTTGGGTCCTTTATTAGTACATACCAGAAGATTGTGAATAAGCAACATTGCTTCTGAAGAAAAACAAGAGGACGAAGATGTAGATTTTAGAAAAATGCAGGTAGTGCAGGAAGATACAGATGATGCAGGATGGTGGACTGTCAGTTGGCAGCCCATTAGGCTGTTCAGTTGGGTATACTGGTAAAAACAATCAAAGAATAAGCCAGACGTTGTGAGGCGACAATTACAATCAATACTGAAAGCAATCTCAGAAGTATCACAAGAAACCAAAGAATATTCCAAGAAAACATGGAGAAACTCTCACAAAAAAAGAAAGAAAACCTGAAGAAAGAGTTGCAGGAGCTTCAAGATAGAATTAAGAGGGACCATGAAGAAAGGATTATCAAAATGCAGATGAGAGCAGAGATAATAGAAAAGCCGAAGAGAATCTCAAGGAAGCTAAAATTGAGTTAGAAGGCAAGATTCAAGGAGTTGAGACATGTCATGACCAGCAGATTAAAGAGGTGACAGAAATGAAACAACAATGCAATATTGCTATTAGTGGACTACGAACTAAGCAAACTGAACTGGTCATAAATTTAAAGAAATCAGTAGAGGTTCAGACACAAGTAGACAGTCAGAGAGTCACAGAAGAGCTTAAACATTTACGGAAAGGGATACAAGGACTAGAGAATAAAATTGAAGACATTATTAGGAGAATTAGCACTGCAACCGTGACATTGAAGGAAGGTAATGTTGTTACATTAGTTAATAAGGATAACAGGTACATAGGCTAACGTGGGGCAAAAGTGTAAACCAAAGGGGGCACTGCGTCGAATGATATTTACTAAGTGGTTAAAAGAGGTTTTCACAGAACATTTCAGATATGCACACAAAATCCAATTTACCAAAGGGAGAACGGCGAGTGAAGTTTTTACCTGGGGAATTTAGAAATCTTGAAGAAGTTTACAATTATAATCGATTTGAACCGAAATTTCTGAGGAAAGGCTAGTTCACAATTTATCAAATCGCTGTAACTGAAGACTGACTACATCGCAAATCTCTTAACATATATTGCGCCAACCCAGGTGAAGGAGTAGATTCAGAGTTGGTAAACCAACTGGAGGTTGGTATGTTCCCAGCTGGGTGAGGCTTTACTTCTTGTTTCAAGTATCACTCCCCTGCCATGTTTCCTATGCACATATTAAGAAATTTGTAGAAAATATTAAGAACTGGTTGTACAAATATTTCAGTCAGAATCATTTTAGTGACTTGTGATGTATTCATCATAATACAGTAGTATGAAGTTAATGTCAATGGAACAGTGGTAGTAGCTAAGGAACCATGTTTTGTGTAATTGTTCGAAGTCAAACCTACAAAAATGGTAATATCAAAGGAATAGAGAATGGATCTGAAAAGAAACATGTATCAGAATACTGAGTAAAGCTAATTAGTATCAGTAAAGCACCACATGTAATCTTGTTGTTTGTTTCATGAGTCATGAGACAAAAGAGGACCTATACGTAATTGGAATGACATACCAACTGATGGTTTTGATTAACTGGAAAAGTGTAAAATGACATGTTATATGTTTAGATGAGTTTCATGAAGTACAGGAATAATTCATGTAATGAGATCAATGATGTATGTAGGACTTAAGGAGCACTGATGAATTTTTATTCATTTACCGACGTGAATAAGAATGATTAACAAAAATGGTTCAAATGGCTCTGAGCACTATGGGACTCAACTGCTGAGGTCATAAGTCCCCTAGAACTTAGAACTACTTAAACCTAACTAACCTAAGGACAACACACACATCCATGCCCGAGGCAGGATTCGAACCTGCGACCGTAGCGGTCGCGCGGTTCCAGACTGTAGCGCTAGAACCGCTCGGCCACCAGCGGCCGGCAATGATTAACAGATGCTGAAGGAGTATATATTTGAAATGAAGATGTTAATGACTTGAGAGAGATATGTTTGATAGAGGTTTATGTAGGTTGAAAGGGTTATGGAATATGAAGTATTTTAAGAGCTAATATTTGAACAATATCACTTACTTGTACATATCTTGTCCTATTTGTACCTACATGTATTTATATGTAGATGGTTATGAAGAAATATGTGTGTTGTCAATAGGGAAAGTGTTATTCATGAATGGCAAAGGAATAATAATTTAATGATGTAGTTAGCTAATGAGGTTGATAAAGGATGTACCTGTGTCTGACTTTAAAGGTACATGTCTGGCACCATGTAGTAAATAATGGATACCAATACTTCAAACTTTGAATCATGTGTCAATTGAACAAGAAAGTTGTAACCGACAATCTGAAAGTTTTTACAACACATCTTTTATTTACGTGAGTCTACATGGAAATGACTGAATAAAAAGGAAAAGTCACAATCACAAGGTCAGTAAGAATTTCCTACTAGAGGCAACAAAAGATAACTTCTAAGTTTCCCACAAGAGTCGGAGGTAACACACATACACGTAATTCCAAGTCCTATTCCGATGGCGAAGACGTAGTCTTCCGTGGACACGTCCTTGAAGTCGGTAGTCCGCGTGAACTGACGTCCAGTGCTGACTCTAGCCTTTAAATGGTATTGGTCAGCCAATCAGATGTTGGTGTAGTAATAGTTCCTGCAGGCCATCTCGAACTCCCTCTGCAGGAAGTAGTACGCAGAATGTCTGTTCCCAAAACAGCCGATATTTACCATTGCTTACGCCTTGGACGCCTTGGGTATAGACAACCTCGGTCCTGTGTGGTGTTAGATGTGTTGCCGGCCCGCAGGGGCTACCTTGGCGACGGCGTAACAGAAGTACTATACTAATCCTACTGGTAATGATAAGTAGACAACTATTTAACCACAACAGGCACCCTATGGCAGAGTAGAACAGCGATTTCTTCTGAAATTTCTCTCTGAGCAACCACATTACATATAGATGTGTTTGTAGTTATACAGGGTGAGTATTAATAAAACCGAGAAACTGCAGGGACGGATTCCTGACTGGAAGGAAAAAAAGTCCTACGAAGACGTGTCCGGAAATGGACAGTGTGCGTGCAACGACAACAGATCGTACTGGAACTCAGAGCCGAACTGCATCGCATCCACGTCACAACAGGTGTTCAAAGTGGCCTCCATGAGATTTCAGGTGATGGGGATAGTAGTAGTTGCCATGCACGATACACGTAACCGTACTTTGGCTCACACCATGTTGGAGAGCCACTTGTCAGGAACTCTTTTCAATATCCTGTAGAAACAGGTCCCCCAAATCTGGTGTATGCACAGCCCATCGTCTCCCCACACGTTCGTCTGCCTGAAAGGGCCCATGATCATAAAGACGCCCAAATCGGACTTGAAATGTTGTGTGAGGTGATTGGTGTCTGTGAGGGTGGTTGTTTTGGTATTGCAGTGTTGGCGCTCGATCGTTTGCATCACGGCTTGTTCCCGACATGAAAACTGGACTATTATAGTGCCCTGCGTCACTCACACAGCCTGATACACACAAATAGCATGCGGCATGTGGTAAGAGTGCTATCTACAATGGCGACGATGCATTTCCCGGCACGTTTCCATACGACTTCCCCCCCCATTTCCAGTCTGGAATCCACCCCTGCAGTTTGTCGGTTTTATTAGTGTTCACCCCGTGTAAGGCTTGTTCAGATCATTAAGGTAGCGTATGTACTTTTGCCTGATTTAAAAGAAAGTAAGAACTGTCTTTTTGTCGCATTATTTGGAGTAAAGAATTGTGTTTTGTTCTCCAGATTTCATACGAACAGTTTGCGACACATAAGAATGGAATAGTTATTCATTTGTGGTATTGCTTATTTACCTTTGATATGTTGTTCAAATGGTTCAAATAGTACTGAGCACTTAACATCTGAGGTCATCAGTCCCCTAGAACTTAGAACTACTTAAACCTAACTAACCTAAGGACATCACACACATCCATTCCCGAGGCAGGATTCGAACCTGCGACCGTAGCAGTCGCGCGGTGCCGGACTGAAGCGCCTAGAACCGCTCGGCCACCGCGGCGGGCTAATATGTTGTGCCTGAGGTGAACTGAACTCAGGTAAAAGGCAAAAGCCCTGCTGGAAGGACGGTGAAGTAAAGGGATAGCTGAAATCAGTGTTTTTGTGTTGCGTTAAGGAAAGGGTAACATGCGATAATTATCTATATTTGGCTCACACAAACTATTGAAATGAGAGATTCCTGGTAATTAAACGTAAATCACAAGTTGTGAAATTGTTTATCTTTTTCATTAGAACGTATTAAAATTTTTATGGTATGTTTTTATAGCGGAAGTTCACTAGCGGAGTTACGGGGAAACCATGACACATTCTAATTATTATTGTTGTTCTTGAATTTAATGTTTTCCTTTTCGCCTACAACTCCAAAGAATTCTTCCAGGCCGGCCATTGAGGCCGAGCGGTTCTAGGCGCTTCAGTCTGGAACCACGCGAACGCTACGGTCGCAGGTTCGAATCCTGCCTCGGGCATGGGTGTGTGTGATGTCCCTAGGTTAGTTGGGTTTAAGTAGTTCTAAGTTCTAGGGGACTGACGACCTAAGATGTTAAGTCCCATAGTGCTCAGAGCCACTTGAACCAATTCTTCCAGGGCAGAGATGTAAGTGTAGTGTCAACGTTAAACACCATGCTAGAGGTTGCGATAATCAATAACGGTCCAGCACTTGCAACCTCTCTGGACTCGCTGGCGCTTGCAGCGCCGCCGTATGGCACGGACAGAGACTGGCAGATCGCACCGGTCGAGTCAGCTACAGGTCATGAGCGAAGTCAGATTAGAACAGCCTTCAGCTCGCTAGGTTCGCAGCCTCTAGTTCGCGCATGAACTATGCACGTAATATCAGAATTGTATTATTTTGCTTGTTGACTAATCCAGTTAATGTTTGTTAATGAGTCATTTGTATTCAAGAAAGGTAGTTGTTATTAGTTATGTTCCCGGAGTTCAGTATAAGGACAAAGTTAGGTAAAAGTTATTTACTAAAGTATTCCAGTACTAATTATTATAGAACACTCCAGATTCCTACAACCACCCCACTCGAGCTAGCCTCTATCATCCCACTGCAAATCCCAGGGGTACCGATCGAAAAGCATCCTGCATTTGTGTGAGGTCATGACATGCTGCCATCGACCTTCACATCAGTAAGGGTCTACGACCCCTTAGAGATAAATATATTTTGCTCGGGTAGGTCGAGTGTAATCCAGAAATCGATTGTCATGTGGATGATACTGTTGGCAGTGAGTAGCAGAATGGTTGTTGTAATGGTGTAGTGGGAGACTGTGAGTTGGAAACATCGTACCGACTGAGTTTGTCCCCATCGCAGTGCGTTGCCCACAGTAAGCCCTAAGAATTACACCGACTAGTGACAAATTATGTGGCTTTACGAAAAAGTGATTAGAAAGACGGGCTGCAGTTCGCATCTACCGCGCCGACCAGTGGAATGCAATGCAGATTACTTTATGGCAATATTTCGATTTATTGGACCTGTTTTGGGATTTTATGTGTATGAGAAAGGTAGCGACCGTCTTCCATTGTGTTTGAAGTTTGTATATTGCCTTACATGGTACAAACTTTCATGATCTCGATTACTGCAAATCCAATTGAAATAGCTTCCTTAACTGTTGAAACCTATCACCTCTTACCAATTAGGTAATTGTCATTAAAATAAAAGGTTGAGTGCTAGAATACTCAATCACACAGAATCGAAAATTTTAAAAGGAATGTTTCGCGTTCTCGCCATTCTCTGAATTATTCTATAGACGCCACTGATAGCACAATGACCTTTTTCGATTTGGATCACTTCCTGGACTTTATGATTACTCTTACGATAACTTTCGCTATCCTTGAACTTAGCTTCTAGCTAGTCCCTGACGTCGTAAACTCTGCCTCTGGACCATGGGAACCGTCTTTTTATTTCTCTGGTCTCTGCGTCAGTGCCAATGTGACTGATCATACACTGTGTTCTACCTAGGTCGAGCAAAATAGAAAATGTTCACCTCCAAAACTTTTGCGCTGTAGCGACACTGCATACCTGAACCAGAGCGGACGTTAACTCTACATCTACATCTACATCCATACTCCGCAAGCCACCTGACGATGTGTGGCGGAGGGTACCCTGAGTACCTCTATCGGTTCTCCCTTCTATTCCAGTCTCGTATTGTTCGTGGAAAGAAGGATTGTCGGTATGCTTCTGTGTGGGCTCTAATCTCTCTGATTTTATCCTCATGGTCTCTTCGCGAGATATACGTAGGATGGAGCAATATACTGCTTGACTCTTCGGTGAAGGTATGTTCTCGAAACTTTAACAAAAGCCCGTACCGAGCTACTGAGCGTCTCTCCTGCAGAGTCTTCCACTGGAGTTTATCTATCATCTCCGTAACGCTTTCGCGATTACTAAATGATCCTGTAACGAAGCGCGCTGCTCTCCGTTGGATCTTCTCTGTCTCTTCTATCAACCCTATCTGGTACGGATCCCACACTGCTGAGCAGTATTCAAGCAGTGGGCGAACAAGCGTACTGTAACCTACTTCCTTTGTTACCGGATTGCATTTCCTTAGGATTCTTCCAATGAATCTCAGTCTGGCATCTGCTTTACCGACGATCAACTTTATATGATCATTCCATTTCAAATCACTCTTAATGCGTACTCCCGGATAATTTATGGAATTAACTGCTTCCAGTTGCTGACCTGCTATTTTGTAGCTAAATGATAAGGGATCTATCTTTCTATGTATTCGCAGCACATTACACTTGTCTACATTGATATTCAATTGCCATTCCCTGCACCATGCGTCAATTCGCTGCAGATCCTCCTGCATTTCAGTACAATTTTCCATTGTTATAACCTCTCGATACACCACAGCATCATCTGCAAAAATCCTCAGTGAACTTCCGATGTCATCCACAAGGTCATTAATGTATATTGTGAATAGCAACGGTCCTATGACACTCCCCTGCGGCACACCTGAAATCACTCTTACTTCGGAAGACTTCTCTCCATTGAGAATGACATGCTGCGTTCTGTTATCTAGGAACTCCTCAATCCAATCACACAATTGGTTTGATAGTCCATATGCTCTTACTTTGTTCATTAAACGACTGTGGGGAACTGTATCGAACGCCTTGCAGAAGTCAAGAAACACGGCATCTACCTGTGAACCCGTGTCTATGGCCCTCTGAGTCCCGTGGACGAATAGCGCGAGGTGGGTTTCACACGACCGTCTTTTTCGAAACCCATGGTGATTCCTACAGAGTAGATTTCTAGTCTGCAGAAAAGTCATTATACTCGAACATAATACGTGTTCCAAAATTCTACAACTGATCGACGTTAGAGATATAGGTCTATAGTTCTGCACATCTGTTCGACGTCCCTTCTTGAAAACGGGGATGACCTGTGCCCTTTTCCAATCCTTTGGAACGCTACGCTCTTCTAGAAACCTACGGTACACCGCTGCAAGAAGGGGGGCAAGTTCCTTCGCGTACTCTGTGTAAAATCGAACTGGTATCCCATCAGGTCCAGCGGCCTTTCCTCTTTTGAGCGATTTTAAATGTTTCTCTATCCCTCTGTCATCTATTTCGATATCTACCATTTTGTCATCTGTGCGACAATCTAGAGAAGGAACTACAGTGCAGTCTTCCTCTGTGAAACAGCTTTGGAAAAAGACATTTAGTATTTCGGCCTTTAGTCTGTCATCCTCTGTTTCAGTACCATTTTGGTCACAGAGTGTCTGGACATTTTGTTTTGACCCACCTACCGCTTTGACATAACACCAAAATTTCTTAGGATTTTCTGCCAAGTCAGTACATAGAATTTTACTTTCGATTTCATTGAACGCCTCTCGCATAGCCCTCCTCACACTACGTTACGCTTCGCGTAATTTTTGTTTGTCTGCAAGGCTTTGGCTATGTTTATGTTTGCTGTGAAGTTCCCTTTGCTTCCGCAGCACTTTTCTAGCTCGGTTGTTGTACCACGGTGGCTCTTTTCCATCTCTTACGATCTTTCTTGGCACATACTCATCTAACGTTTATTGTACGATGGTTTTGAACTTTGTCCACCGAACCTCAACACTATCTGTACTTGAGACAAAACTTTTGTGTTGAGCCGTCAGATACTCTGCAATCTCCTTTTTGTCACTTTTGCTAAACAGAAAAATCTTCCTACCTTTTTTAATATTTCTATTTACGGCTGAAATCATCGATGCCGTAACCGCTTTATGATCACTGATTCCCTGTTCTGCGTTAACTGTTACAAATACACTCCTGGAAATTGAAATAAGAACACCGTGAATTCATTGTCCCAGAAAGGGGAAACTTTATTGACACATTCCTGGGGTCAGATACATCACATGATCACACTGACAGAACCACAGGCACATAGACACAGGCAACAGAGCATGCACAATGTCGGCACTAGTACAGTGTATATCCACCTTTCGCAGCAATGCAGGCTGCTATTCTCCCATGGAGACGATCGTAGAGATGCTGGATGTAGTCCTGTGGAACGGCTTGCCATGCCATTTCCACCTGGCGCCTCAGTTGGACCAGCGTTCGTGCTGGACGTGCAGACCGCGTGAGACGACGCTTCATCCAGTCCCAAACATGCTCAATGGGGGACAGATCCGGAGATCTTGCTGGCCAGGGTAGTAGACTTACACCTTCTAGAGCACGTTGGGTGGCACGGGATACATGCGGACGTGCATTGTCCTGTTGGAACAGCAAGTTCCCTTGCCGGTCTAGGAATGGTGAAATTTTTTTAAGTGCTTTATCTGGAAACTACCTTGAGCAGTTAAACAGAGAACCGACTCGTGGCGATAACATATTAGACCTTCTGGTGACAAACAGACCCGAACTACACTCCTGGAAATGGAAAAAAGAACACATTGACACCGGTGTGTCAGACCCACCATACTTGCTCCGGACACTGCGAGAGGGCTGTACAAGCAATGATCACACGCACGGCACAGCGGACACACCAGGAACCGCGGTGTTGGCCGTCGAATGGCGCTAGCTGCGCAGCATTTGTGCACCGCCGCCGTCAGTGTCAGCCAGTTTGCCGTGGCATACGGAGCTCCATCGCAGTCTTTAACACTGGTAGCATGCCGCGACAGCGTGGACGTGAACCGTATGTGCAGTTGACGGACTTTGAGCGAGGGCGTATAGTGGGCATGCGGGAGGCCGGGTGGACGTACCGCCGAATTGCTCAACACGTGGGGCGTGAGGTCTCCACAGTACATCGATGTTGTCGCCAGTGGTCGGCGGAAGGTGCACGTGCCCGTCGACCTGGGACCGGACCACAGCGACGCACGGATGCACGCCAAGACCGTAGGATCCTACGCAGTGCCGCAGGGGACCGCACCGCCACTTCCCAGCAAATTAGGGACACTGTTGCTCCGGGGGTATCGGCGAGGACCATTCGCAACCGTCTCCATGAAGCTGGGCTACGGTCCCGCACACCGTTAGGCCGTCTTCCGCTCACGCCCCAACATCGTGCAGCCCGCCTCCACTGGTGTCGCGACAGGCGTGAATGGAGGGACGAATGGAGACGTGTCGTCTTCAGCGATGAGAGTCGCTTCTGCCTTGGTGCCAATGATGGTCGTATGCGTGTTTGGCGCCGTGCAGGTGAGCGCCACAATCAGGACTGCATACAACCGAGGCACACAGGGCCAACACCCGGCATCATGGTGTGGGGAGCGATCTCCTACACTGGCCGTACACCACTGGTGATCGTCGAGGGGACACTGAATAGTGCACGGTACATCCAAACCGTCATCGAATCCATCGTTCTACCATTCCTAGACCGGCAAGGGAACTTGCTGTTCCAACAGGACAATGCACGTCCGCATGTATCCCGTGCCACCCAACGTGCTCTAGAAGGTGTAAGTCAACTACCCTGGCCAGCAAGATCTCCGGATCTGTCCCCCATTGAGCATGTTTGGGTCTGGATGAAGCGTCGTCTCACCCGGTCTGCACGTCCAGCACGAACGCTGGTCCAAGTGAGGCGCCAGGTGGAAATGGCATGGCAAGCCGTTCCACAGGACTACATCCAGCATCTCTACGATCGTCTCCATGGGAGAATAGCAGCCTGCATTGCTGCGAAAGGTGGATATACACTGTACTAGTGCCGACATTGTGCATGCTCTGTTGCCTGTGTCTATGTGCCTGTGGTTCTGTCAGTGTGATCATGTGATGTATCTGACCCCAGGAATGTGTCAATAAAGCTTCCCCTTCCTGGGACAATGAATTCACGGTGTTCTTATTTCAATTTCCAGGAGTGTAGACACATAGGAACCGGAATGTCAACATGCAAAATAAAAACGGTACGAACTTATGCACTAACCTGATATCTCGTTCATCTATGAATTTTAGGGGTCGGGATTGTCGGAACGCTATTAGAGGTGTAGAAAGACATTCTTCTGTTTGTCAGGACGGCGTGGTTCCTCCCCACCCAGGCGTTTCAGGTTCGAATGGCGGTCATGCGGATCAGAGAGCGGGAAGGAGGCCGCGGTAGCTCAAGAGGAACGCCAGCATCTGTACTGAATTCTTTTACTAACAAGGGAACCTCCCCATCGCACCCCCCTCAGATTTAATTCAAAGTTGGTACAGTGGATAGACCTTGAAAAACTGAAGACATATCAATCGAGAAAACAAGAAGAAGTTGTGTGGAACTATGAAAAAATAAGCAAAATATACAAACTGAGTAGTCCATGCGGAATATAAGCAACATCAAGGGCAAGGTAAGCTCAGGAGCGCTGCCGTCATGTGGCTAGCGTGAGCAGATGCGAAACAAGAGGCCCTTTGTTCAAGTCTTCCTTCGAGTGGAAATTTTATTTTTTTGTTTTCAGTTTATGTCACAAACTCTTATGTTTTCATCACTTTTTTAGGAGTGATTATCACATCCACAAGAAAACCTAAATCGGGAAAAGTAGAAGAATCTTTTTACCCATTCGCCAAGTGTACAAGTTAGGTGGGTCGACAACATATTCCTGTCATGTGACGCACATGCCGTCACGGTGTCGTATAGAATATATCAGACGTGTTTTCCTGTGGAGGAATCGATTGACCTATGACCTTGCGATCAAATGTTTTCGGTTCCCATTGAAGAGGCACGTCCTTTCGTCGACTAATCGCACGGTTTTGCGGTGCGGTCGTAAAACAAAGACACTAAACTTATTACAGTGAACAGAGACGTCAATGAACGAACGGACAGATCATAACTTTACGAAAATAAAGATAGTAAACTTATCACTCGAGGGAAGACTTGAACCAAGGACCTCCTGTGCCGCAGCTGCTCACGCTAACCACGAGACCACGACGCACATATGCTTGCATTGTCCTTGATGTTGCATATCTTGCGCATGGACTACTCAGTTTGTATATTTTGCTTATTTTTTCATAGTTCCACACAACTTCTTCCTGTTTTCTCGATTGATCTGTGTTCAGTTTTTCAAGGCCTATCCACTGTGCCAACTTATAACTAAATCTGAGGGGGGTGCGATGGGGAGGTTCCCTTCTAAGAAGAGGTCATGGCATCGGCAATATTGCCTACCGAGCATTGGCGGTGTATCAGAATGAGAGACAGATGTCACGGTCCTGTGTAGCACTGACGTCATCTTCAGTCACCTTTAAACCCGGGCGAACACAAAGGGACGGCATTGGTGAACGAGGATTCTGTCTCACGTAAACGGGCACAAGACTAAGCGAATTGCATTCGGTAGCCTTCGGTTTGAACTCGCTAGTGTCCGCTCGTGTTCCACTGGTTATAGTCTTTTAACGAACGATTAAAGGAAGTACACGTAATCTCCGATTCGGAGCTAGAAGTAAACAACGCTTTTGTCTGCTATGTCGTCTGCTTCCGTTGTCGACATCAGATACGTAAAAGATGAAGCAGTCTGAAGATAAATAATGCTTGTGACACAAGAATATACACTATGTGACCAAAAGTATCCGGACACCTGGCTGAAAATGACTTACAAGTTCGTGGCGCCCTCCATCGGTAATCCTGGAATTCAATATGGTGTTGGCCCACCATAAGGCTTGACGACAGCTCCCACTCTTGCAGGCATACGTTCAATCAGGTGCTGGAAGGTTTCTTGGGGAATGGCAGCCCATTCTTCACGGAGAGCTACACTGAGGAGAGGTATCGATGTCGGTCGGTGAGGCCTGGCGCGAAGACGGCACTGCAAAACATCCCAAAGGTTCAGGTCAGGACTCTGTGCAGGCCACTCCATTACAGGGATGTTATTGTCGTGTAACTACTCCGCCACAGGCCGTGCATTATGAGTAGGTGCTCGATCGTGCTGGAAGATGCAATCTGAAGTGTTGGCAGAAGAGCCAACACCGTGTTGCTAGAGGAGGCCGAAATGCACGCGTTTAATTACACGCAGACTGGCGTGAGGTCTGGAACAAGGTAAAGTATTATCCTATAAAGAAAAGAACGTAGTTCTTGGAATACTTAACTTTAATCCACAATTGGAGAACATCGCTCTTGATGATACAAAAGTATATATAAACTGGTAATGGCGCCTTGCTAGGTCGTAGCAAATGACGTAGCTGAAGGCTATGCTAACTATCGTCTCGGCAAATGAGAGCGTATTTGTCAGTGATCCATCTCTGGCAAAGTCGGCTGTACAACTGGGGCGAGTGCTAGTAAGTCTCTCTAGACCTGCCGTGTGGTGGCGCTCGGTCTGCAATCACTGACAGTGGCGATACGCGGGTCCGACGTATACTAACGGACCGCGGCCGATTTAAAGGCTACCACCTAGCGGTGACACCACACAATCGCCATCCCCGATTTGCTCTTCAACAGTGGGAAGCAAGAAAGTGCCTAAAACATCAATGTAGGCCTGTTCTGTGATAGTCCCACATGGGGTGCAACATGGCGTGCAAGCCCGTTCCATGAAAAACACGACCACACGATAACACCACCGGCTCCGAATGTTACTGTTGGCTCTACAAAAGCTGGCAGATGACGTTCACCGAGCATTCGCCATACCCACACCCTGCTATCGGATCACCACGTTGTATACAGTGGTTCATCACTCCACACAATGTTTTCCACTGTTCAATCGTCCAATATTTACGATCTTTACACAAAGCGAGGGGTCGTTTGGCATTTACCGACGTGATGTGTGGCTTCTGAGCAGCCGCTCGACCATGAAATTCAAGTTTTCTCACTTCCCACCTAACTGTCATAGTACTTGCAGTGGATCCTGATCCAGTTTGGAAGTCCTGTGTGATGGTTTGGATGCATATCTGCCTATTATTACCCATTACGACCCTCTCCAACAGTCGGCGGTTTCTGTCAGTCAACAGATGAGGTCGGCCTGTACGCTTTTGTGCTGTACGTCTCCCTTCACGTTTCCACTTCATTATCACATCGGAAACAGTGGACCTAGGGGTGTTTAGGAGCGTGGAAATCTCGTGTACAGGCGCATGACACAAGTGACACCCAGTCACCTGACCACGTTGAAAGTCCATGAGTTCCACGCAGCGCCCCTTTCTGCTCTCTCAAGATGTCTGATTACTACTGAGGTCGCCGATATGGCGTACCTGGGAGTAGGTGAAAGCGCAATGCACCTAATATGAAAAAAGCGTGTTTTTGGGGGTGTCCGGATACTTTTGATCGCATAGTGTATGTACCATAGGTGCTTCTGAGATCCTAGAGGTCCATAGCGGAAAGACCGAAGTAAAAGAAGTGTGACTGCTGGAAAACTGCATTCTAAGTTCCAACTGGGCACGTGATAAATTCATTAGACGCTTGCATCAAGTGGTAACGGACCCAGTAAGCTCAAGCTTTGTGTTTATTTCTATTAAAAAGGAAAAGCACCAAAAATGTGCTAGAAAATAAAAAAAATGCAAAAAGTGCCCTTTTATGATGATTAGGATTAAAAATATATGAAAGAACTGATCATTCTACTTCCTTGCGTTCGTGATAGCTGTAGTTACATGGCTGATGTATCACTGTTATGTTAGAGATTTTTGATGATAAATAAAAATTATTTACTGTGGATCACTGTCTGCCATCTAGTAAACCACACAGCTGATTAATGAATTAGGCTTTGTGATACGTGTTATGAATATTTCACATTTCATCATGTGTCACTGCAGATCTCAGAAACTGAGATATACTGCACCTAGTAGTTGTCTGTGTCTTCGTCTTTTTGGATCAAATGTATCATTAATTTGTGTCATATTGACTGTCGTCCAGGAATGTAATTCCTATAACTCCTGTTGCCTTTGCCTAGTCATATTTCCAGCTACATTATTTTCTGAGACATATTGGGGGTTTTTCTTGATAGTGTTATTGTAGATAAATATCATATGCTTGTTTTTTTCCTTCACTGCTTGGTGTGTCTCTCCGTCCCAGATTTTTAAGCCTTTCTTTCTTCTGTATGTTGTTTTCTTTGCCAAGAATCTCGTCAGCTGTTTTCAAAACTGCATTTTTACTGATTTCCCATTCTTCTACACTCGAATTCTCACACTTAAATAGTCAGTTATCAGTTAATGTTGTTTAATACGGGTAGCTAATATTTTCAATTTGCAGGATGTGTATCTTGTATTTTTATACACTTATCGCATAATGTTTCTCTTTCTATTTTCTCCATGTGACCACAATTTAGAATTTTATACATACCATAAAGTGTTCTGATCGAGTATCAAATCCTTTATAAGCACGTGTGTCAATCAGTTATGGTGCTATTCTGGAGTTAGCATCATAATTCAGAAGGGAATCAGTTCCTGTTGTACTCCATGAATATTTATTAATTTTTTTCCATCGAAAGAAGGTATTCGTTATCTTCAGGTAGTTAGAAGCAGAGAAGTCTCTAAGGATTTCATCATTTTTTATGTTTGTTTCTCCATATTTTGGTTCAAATGGCTCTGAGCACTATGGGACTTAACTTATGTGGTCATCAGTCCCCTAGAACTTAGAACTACTTAAACCTAACTAACCTAAGGACATCACACACATCCATGCCCGAAGCAGGATTCGAACCTGCGACCGTAGCAGTCGCGCGGTTCCGGACTGAGCGCCTTAACCGCGAGACCACCGCGGCCGGCCCTCCATATTTTCCTGCTACCTATCGGGTTGGTGTTTTCCCGGCTCTAGCACTGAGGTCTTAGACGTGATGGTCACTTTTATTGTGCTAATTGACGAGTTGGTGTTTCTGTTCATAGAAAATCCGTTTCTTCATGTCTGCCGTCTTCTGGAACAAAAACGCTTGTCACACACAGATGTCGGCCATAAATCTTAAAACGAGCTACTATTATACTCTCATTAATATACATATAATAGTCTATCTTATTCTTCCATTTCTGATCATTCATTAAAGCTACTCCTGCAGCTGTCGGTTTTTCTCTCTTTAATTCCCTACATATGTCATTGTGAAACGGCGTATATTCTCAATATCTATCAATCTCTCTTTCGTTTTTGTTATGGGGCTGGCCGAGATCAGTATCATAGCAAAAATGGTTCAAATGGCTCTGAGCACTATGGGACTCAACAGCTGAGGTCATTAGTCCCCTAGAACTTAGAACTAGTTAAACCTAACTAACCTAAGGACATCACAAACATCCATGCCCGAGGCAGGATTCGAACCTGCGACCGTAGCGGTCTTGCGGTTCCAGACTGCAGCGCCTTTAACCGCACGGCCACTTCGGCCGGCAGTATCATAGCAGAAACAAAAAATAGAGAGGTACCACGGACATAGGCCCATGATGTAAAGTGGAGTTAGGAAAGAAAATCAGTCATAGTATAACTAAAATTAGGTTTTTGAATATCTGACATAGCAAAATGGACTGTGCAATAGGAACAGAGCCTCGTTAATTTTGCAACCTTCATTTCTCAGTTTTCCTTCAATAACGTTTATTGAGTAGGTAAGAAGAAATGTGATCCGTCTATTGCTACTAAATGTGTATTTAGTTTTTTTAACCATACATCTTTCACCTCTTTATATGAGACATTATCAGTGATGTGTACAATGAAAGATAACTATTTAACTGTAAATATTTTGTTCTAAGACATGTAGTGGTTCCTGTCAGCACATTTTCACAATTGTAGAATTGTCATTTATCATTTACTTTTATGTGTTCTATTCTTTTCGTGTGTCCTCTGGTTACCGTGTAGACACTAGATGGTCACAGAATATGTTTTCAACCACTCCACTGCCACAGTCTCCAATTCTCGCGTTCCCTCAAAAAAAAAAAAAAAAAAAATGGCTCTGAGCACTATGGGACTTAACATCTACGGTCATCAGTCCCCTAGAACTTAGAACTACTTAAACCTAACTAAGCTAAGCACATCACACAACACCCAGTCATCACGAGGCAGAGAAAATCCCTGACCCCGCCGGGAATCGAACCCAGAAACCCGGGCAGGCGTTCCCTCAGTCAGGCCTACAGCAAGAGCGTCTAAGGTACGCAGCAAGATTTAGCGGAGTATAATGAGAAATATGAAAGAAAGAGATGGGTAAGTACGAAGGAAACATTTTGAAACTAGTCCCAGTATCGGTCAGTTTGAGGGTAGGGTGGTCTCAGACTGTGCACAACACCACCTGCTAAAGTGGCGTTAACTATACGAGGTATACTAACCTTTATTTACGACCTTATCTCTGCAGACAATTAATATGATAATAGCCTATGTGCTCCAAAACACAAAGATTTTCAGGTGAAATCTCCATTATCAACCTCAAAAACAAAAACGGAAAGCCTTCGCTTCTGCCCCTGCTAATTTCCTTGGTGTCAGAAAATGGGATACGGAGAGCAACTAAAGATTAATTGTACTCGGCCTGCGGATGTGAATGGATGTGAGCAGGAACAATCACCGTATTGTTGTGGCTGCAGCCGAAGGTTCCCTCTGCCATTATTCGACGGTTTTCCCCAAACATTATGCATTCGACTGCTCGATTGCTGAAGGTGCAGACTGTGATGTGGCGCCAACCACACGCAAAACCTGTAAAAATCGCACGTGCAGTCAGCGCGTCCAATAAGGTGGAACAAAGGAGAGGACAGAGGTCTGATTACGAAACTGTCAGCCCCGTGCGAAAGCGTCGGTCGTCCAGCAATTCTCTCTCACTGTCTCTTTCTCTCTCTCACGCACCCACCCACACACACACACACACAAACGTACATACGCATATACACGCACACCCGCGCGCGCTCCCACACACACACACACACACACACATAGAGAGAGAGAAATAGAGAATCACCGAAGCTGCTGATGTTCCGCAGCAATCTCAGACGTCGTCTGATCTTTGCGGGGGCCAGTCGGTTATTGTTTAAAAACGAACATGACCGCTCAAATCTTATTGCGCATCATAGTTCCTCCTGTTCTAGTAGTCTTTGTGTTCTTACATGGAGCCGTATACTTGAAGAAAGACAACATCTGAGCCTAGATCGCATTTGTGAAACCAATATTTACGATGGTTAGTTTTGGTAAACAGAGTTACCATCATCTCACCTGTGAATAATGTACATAAAGCGTAAACCATATTACATTTTGAGAACTAACGTACAGGCCATAAATATGATACACAGATTGAATTATTATTAGGCAAACCTCAGTACAGATTGATGCATGTGCGCGACTCGAACTATCAATGTAATCATAATCTTAATCAGTTGGACATTTGAGATAAGATCCATTGGCATGTCAAAGTTAAAACCAGTATGTTCAATATGTTCAGCATTAAAAACAGTGTTTACAAAGTGTATCGCCTGGTTTCCACTGTGCAAACGTATTGTCAATAAACGTCGTTGTGACTTTATTTTTCTTGTATATGACGTTGTACAAAGATAGTTTTGAAACACGATATGTTGTCTTTTTTTGTCTTGCTGGTTTACCTCAATATGATTATGTATGTTGTTTCCGTTTTAGAAAATATTTTAGCCTCTACCTGCTACAAAAAAATTATAATTGTAAACCAGTTACCAGATTTTCTTTTATTAAAAGTACATATTTGCAGTTGAAAATGACAAGCGACCTCTAACTGCACTAAATACCATCATGTTCTCTATTAACTTCCACTGCGTGTCAATACGACGGCGCTCTTGCATCAGTGGTGCATTCTGGGTTCCTCAATATCAGGCGGATGCACTTCACGAAAAATTTAGTTAATACTGTTGTTAACTTTGAACATACTATACACATTAATTTCAACTATCACATGCCAGTCAAATGTCCAACTGATTAAGGTACTGAGTACACTTATAGCTCAAATTGGGCAAATGTATTAACATGTACTAAAATATGTACGATAATAATTCAAATTATGTTTTATATTTATAACATGTACGTTAGTTTTCATAATTTAATGTCTCTTACACTGAATGTATGCTGTTCACAGATCAGATGATGAAAAATCTGTTTACCGAAATTGGTCATAGAAAATATTGGTTTCACAAATGCGATCTTGGCTGAGAATTTGTCTTTCTTCAAGTTGAATACTTAAAAATCTCACATTATTACTCAGCATGAGCAAGTTTGCCGTATACTTGAGATTTAGAAGTAGATATCAACATTTCCTCCTGGCTGTTTGGGTAAAACATGTATTTTACTTAACACTACTGACTAGTTGGTTCAAATGGCTCTGAGCACTATGGGACTTAACTACTGAGGTCATCAGTCCCCTAGAACTTAGAACTACATAATCCTAATTAACCTAAGGACATCACACACATCCATGCCCGAGGCAGGATTCGAACCTGCGACCGTAGCGGTTGCGCGGTTCCAGACTGTAGCGCCTAGAACCGCTCTGCCACTCCGGCCGGCTCACATAACAGAGACTTTAGTCGTCAATAATTTGGTCTATTTCATTATTTACAACAGTACGCAAACGCTGGGGTATCTTTTTCATTGCGCTATTATAGAAATCACGTTATTTTGGGATGAAGGATTCGTAGAGCCCAGTTCGAACCACATTTTCATCCGTAAAGAAAGTTTCTTGAAGGTTGTTCTATAGAGAGTGGAAAAGGCGAAAATGGGAGGGCACAAGATCATGTGACTGAGGTGGGTGCGAAATGACTTTCCAATCCATCTACTGCAAAGTGCTTTCGTCAGTGTAGCATAATTCGGGCGGGCGTTATCGTGGAACAACGTCACTTCACGCAGTGTGTCTGGGTGTTGTTCTTGGACGACTCAGCTCTTAACAGTGAACGTCCGGGAAGAAGTCGTAGTGAGCCACACAGTCGTTGTTCCACCAGATGCGTAACGTTATCATTTGTGGATACGCGCAGGTCTTTGTACAGGGCGTTGCTGCTTTGTCACCAGTAACGATACGGGATAGGTGTAGTTGCTATTGTTCAAGACTCAACTGATGACGAGCAAGGAGAGATCCTCTTATGCCCATTTGTTGATTTTTTTTTATTTTCGCTTCGAGCATGTGGTACCGGATATTTGAACCTTGCATCAAAGTGTCGCACGTCGGTGGAATGGTGACAGTTAATCACATTTGTCAGTTCTCAAGTACACTGACATGAATCATTATAGAAATAAAATGAAATCCAGACATGTCCGAAAGAACAGATACCATCTTCATATAGAAAAAGCTTACCGGCCAATGATCTTCTTCAGTGCGGATGCACTCACATTGCTCAAACTCTTACAAGAATTGGTAGATTGACTGCCGCAAATGAGTACAGTGGGCAGGGACACTAAAAATGTAGTGTATGGACAGTAAATTGGAGCGTGCCAGAGATAAGTCCCTGAAGTCGCACTGTTTTCTGTGTCCTTCATGGCTCAGTCGGATAGAGCTTCTGCCATGTAAGCAGACGATTCGGGGTTCGAATCCCGGTCGGGGCACATATTTTCAACTGCCCCGGTTGTAAACAGCTAACGGTCTGGATTTCATTGTAATTTCATTCTTCGAGAGTTGCAAGATTACCAATGGTATCTGTTCCTTCGCACATATGTGAAAGAACAGATACCATTTTCATACACACACATCACAAAAAGTTTTGCATCCCCTCGGTTCCGAGAGTTCCGAAACTTGTAAGGAAAATTGGAACAGAGATCAACATAAACATCATTTCCGCCCTTTTTATTGCTCATGAAAACCACACATTGCATGTTTTACCACCATACAGCGAGACCTTCAGAGATGGTGGTCATAATTGCTGTATAGACTGGTACCTCTAATACCCAGTAGCACACCCTCTTGCATTGATGCATGACTGTATTCGTCGCGGCATACTACCCACAGGTTCATCAAGACACTGATGGTCCAGATTGTCCCACTCCTCAACGGCTATTCGGTGTAGATCCCTCAGAGTTGTTGGTGGGTCACGTAGTCCATAAACAGTCCTTTGCAATCTATCCCAGGCATGTTCGATAGGGTTCATGTCTGGGGAACATACTGGCCAATCTAGTCGAGCGATGTCGTTGTGCTGAAGGAAGTCATTCACAAGATGTGCACGATGGGGGCGCGAATTGTCGTCCATGAAGACTAATGCCTCGCCAATATGCTGTCAATATGGTTGCACTATCGGTCGGAGGATGGCATTCATGTATCGTATAGCCGTTACGGCCCCTTCCTTGACCACCAGCGTCGTACGTCGGCCCCACATAATGCCACCCCAAAACATCAAGGAACCTTTTCCTTGCTGCACTCGTTGGACAGTGTGTCTAAGGCGTTCACCCTGACCAGGTTGCCTCCAAACACGTCTCCGACGGTTGTCTGATTGAAGACATATGCGACACTCATCGGTGAAGAGAACGTGATGCCAATCCTGACCGGTCCATTCGGCATGTTGTTGTGCCCATCTGTACCGCGCTGAATGGTGTCGTGGTTGCAAAGATGGACCTCGCCATGGACGTCGGGTGTGAAGCTGCGCATCATGTAGCCTATTGCGCACAGTTTGAGTCGTAACACGACATCCTGTGGCTGCACGAAAAGCATTGTTCAGCAAGGTGGCGTTGCTGTTAGTGTTCCTCCAAGCCATAATCCGTAGGTAACGGTCATCCACCGCAGTAGAGCCCTTGGACGGCCTGAGCGAGGCATGTCATAGACAGTTCCTATCTCTCATTATCTCCTCCATGTATGAACAACATCGCTTTGGTTCACTCCGAGACGCCTGGACACTTCTCTTATTGAGAGCCCTTCCTGGCACAAAGTAACAATACGGACGCGATCGACCGCGGTATTGTCTGTCTAGGCATAGTTGAACTACAGACAACACTAGCCGTGTACCTCCTTCTTGGTGGAATGACTGGAACTGATCGGCTGTCGGACCCCCTCCGTGTAATAGGCGTTGCCCGTGCATGGTTGTTTTCATCTTTGGGCGGGTTTAGTGACATCTCTGATCAGTCAAAGGGACTGTGTCTGTGACACAATATCCACAGTCAATGTCTATCTTCAGGAGTTGTGGGAATTGGGTCGATGGAAAACTTTTTTATTATTGTTGTGTGTAGATAAGGCTTAGTGGCCAATGATCTTCTTCAGTGCGGATACACTCGCGTTGCTCAAACTCTTATGGGAATCGGTAGATTGGCTGCAGCGAGTAATGAGTTTAGTGGGCAGGGACACTACAAATGTAGTGTGTGTAGTGTGTGGACAGTAAGTTGGAAGTGTGGGTCTCACAGTGAGCACGCCAGAGATAGTCCCCTGCAGTCGCACTATCCACTCTGTCCTCGATGACTCAGTCTAATAGAGCATCTACCATGTAAGCAGGAGACCCCAGGATCGAATCCCGATGGGGGCACAAATTTTCAGCCGTCCCCTTTGAAATTTATCAAGGCCTGTAAGCAGCTAATGGTCTGGATTTCATTGTAATTTCATTCTTCGAGAGCTGCAAGATTACCAATGGTATCTGTTCTTTCAGACATGTCCGAAAGAACAGATACTATCTTCATATAAAAATGGTTCAAATGGCTCTGAGCACTATGGGACTTAACATCTGTGGTCATCAGTCCCATAGAACTTAGAACTACTTAAACCTAACTAACCTAAGGACATCACAAACATCCATGCCCGAGGCAGGATTCGAACCTGCGACCGTAGCAGTCCCGCAGTTCCGGACTGAGCGCCTAGAACCGCTACACCACCGCGGCCGGCTATCTTCATATAGATAAGGCTCTCACATTGCTCAAACTCTTAAGGGAATCGGTAGATTGACTGTAATGAGTTTAGTGGGCAGGGGCACTACAAATGTAGAGTGTGGACAGTAAGTTGGAGGTGTGGGTCTCACAGTAGGCATGCCAGAGGTAAGTCCCTGTAGTCGCACTACCATCTGTGTCCTCGGTAGCTCAGCCGGCTAGAGCGTCTGCCATGTAAACAGGAGGTCCTTGGGTCGAGTCACTGTCGAGTCACACATTTTCAACTGCCCCCGTTGATTTTATCAACTCCTGTAAGCAGCTAATGGTCTGGATTTCATTGTACTTTCATTCTACGAGAGCTGCAAGATTCTTTGGGACATGTCTGAAAGAACAGATACCATCTTCATATTAATCATTATAAATTAATGCGTTTAAACGATCGTCATCAAACCCTGATGGTATCTCTGAACGTGGAACTAACACCAAAACTATTCTCTTTAAAACAAGAAAACCATTTTCTTGCCGTACTCTGTCCAGTGACGTTATCCCCACACAAGGCGCAAATGTTTTTGGCTGCCTCCACTACTGTCACGTCCCTATTGAACCGAAACAGAAGAATATGTCGGAAATGTTCCGCCTTCTCCACCTGTCACTTCATTTTCTAGCGTCCACAGCTCCACTCAGTATTCCCGAATGAGAAAATGAGAATATGTAAATTCACACAGCAACAGTAAACTACAAAAAGTGACAATCGATAAATCAACCCATAACAACAGCTACACCGACATGCAAAACCAAAACCCTATGGACGTATGGACCAACCCAGTATTTATTTCTCGTTATCGTTCAGCTTCACTCTGGATGGAACTCGTGGGTATTTTACGTTAGTTACTGTTTGCAGCGATTTGGTGTCAATAGTACAACAGAACTACAGTGATTCCGACTGTTAAATATTTTAGGTTGTTTGGCCGTGTGGTGTTCAAATTTTTTCTTCACGATCGGCGTTTCGACTCCTATGCTGGGATCTACCTCAGGAGTCACTGGTATCATGACACAATCTAATAACTTGGAGACCAAATCTTCAGTGACAACGGGCCCTGAAAGGTTACAGAGTTGCTTAGTATTAGGTCTTTGTGCCTATATATGCTCGATACATTTCATTTATTTATGTTCGGCTGCCATTCCCAGCATCAAACATCGATCTTCTGTAGGTCGTCCTACTTTTCCCTGCAGTCTTCTGTTGTGTACGACTTCACACGCAACAGTAAGGAAAGGTGAGCTACAGGGTCGTGTGGCAACCATCGTCATAGGAAAGCTGGACAGGAGTAGAAATGTTCAGTAAACAAGTTAACACAGAAAACAGAAGATCTACTTAAATTGTATTTCTCCAAGGGAACGAAAACTAATTACAAATAATACAGCGAGAAATAGAGTCCAGCTCTCCGTGTCAATAAGGATGAGGCTCACTGTACTAAAGCATGAACGATGGTGTCAGAGCCGCGACTAGCAGGCATCTGCGTAGTGTCAGGTAGTAATGTGTCTGCTACCGAGAGTGGGCTGTGTGGCCCTTGGGGATTGTCCTGTATTGTGGCTGTAGAGGGCGCTCGTAGTCCGCAGCTGCTGGGGGCGTGGCTCAGCGGGGGTGCTTCATTGGGTCTGCCAGATCCCACATGATTGTTGTCGACATCTGACGTAAACTTATAATTTCGTTGCCAATTTTGACGCCCATGGGATGGTATCGATACATGATTCCATATTTTTTGGTGTTGTCATGTTCCTATAGACAACTACATCGTCTGTGAGTAGCCTTACATGGCTTCCGATGTTATTCACTAGATCGTCTATATATTATCTGAGCACGTATTAGTGGACATAACACGAGCTGAAACATGAGAATGTAGTGAAGTTGGACGCTGGGGTCTGGAGGGGAGTCGACTCTCTAACTTACCCCAAAGCTGTTCCATTAGATTCAGATCGGGACTCTAAGCAGACCAATCCACTTCATGGATGTTATCGCCTCAGATGTGGCTTTATGACATGGTGCATTGGCATGTTGATACAACCAGCGTCTCTGAACTGTTGCACTACTATGTGCAGTACACAGTTATGTAAAATGTCTTCATACGTCCGCGTTTAACTTTTTTTTTTTTTAAGTACAGTCATGGACCTCAACCTGACCACGAAAAACACCACTCCTCCGTATCACACACTTGGCACTACACACGATGGCAAGAGTTTGCCAAACCCGAACTGTCCCAACAGATTGTCAAAGGGTACAAATAGATTCGCCACTCCACGTCACTCTTTTCAAATCACAGCTCGCACAGAAAAAATTTAAGAGCTTGTTTTTGCCGCCCGCCATTCGAGAGTGAGACGGTAGAGAAATGGCTTGAAGGTGATTCGATGAACCGTCTGCCAGGCATTTAATTGTGAACTGCAGACCAATCGTGAGGATGTAGGTGCACTGTTCAGTGGTGTCACTCTTACACCACCTCAAGCGTCGCTTTTATTGACAACAGAAATGTGTGGCTTATGAAGAGTGCTCGACCACTATACCCCATTCTTTTCAACCCTCTACGCACAGTCATTATGCTAGCTGGACTGGTGGTAGCACTCTGGAACTCGCGAGTAGTTCTGTCGGCCAATTTCATTCGATTTTGTACAACCACCCTTTGCAATGCTCGACGAGCTGTGTCCGTCAGTACATGTGTACCTGGTCTTCGTTTAGCTGCGGTTGTTCCTCCGCTTTTCCACTTCACAAACACATCACCAACAGTCGACGTGGGCCGTTTTAGACGAGATTTGTTACTCAGGTGACGTTCAATGACTAGTCAACGTTCTAAGTCACTGAACAGTTCTGACTTACCTATACTGCTGTTGCTGCTTCTCTACTGAGAAAACTATACACGCCGCCTCTTTTTCACTGCCGGGCCCGCGTCTCGTGACATCTAGCGGTCAATTCAGTATTACATCTGGGTGTCCGGATACTCCGATCAGTGAGTGTATACTATATATTTTAAATACTGTAGTAATAGTTCTAAGACACTTATTTTCACTGTCCCAGAGATTACCTTTAAATCTGTCAATTTTATTTCTTTAAGAGTGACCTGTTGAGTTCTACCCTCAAGGAAGTCCCGAATCCAGTCACAAATCTGGTCTGATACTCAGTAAGCTCGCATTTTGTTCACTAAACGATAGTACGGAGTTATGTCAAATGCCTTTTGAAAGTCGACCTCATCCCCTTTCCCCACCTCCTCCTTTTCCTCCAACATCTCTGCATCCTTTACACTGTCTGCAGGCTTGATCTTCCCCACCCCCTGGTTTTCTTCTTCCTCTCCACCCCCCGCCTGTTGCCTTGCCTCTATCGCTGTATCTCTCCCTCTCTCCACCTCCACACCCTCCTTCATCAGGGCAATTTCCAGCACCTCCGCCTCCCAGATGTTCGCCATGACATCTACCCTTCCTTCCACCTGTAACCTGGCCTTGTTCCCCCCCCCCCCCTCCCCAGGGCTCCCTTTTTCCTCTCCTTCTCCCAGAGTGGATTTTCCTCCTTTCCTCCCTGAGACCCTGCACCCCCTCCTCAGCTGTTTTCCTCGCCCATCCCTTCCCTCCCCGGCCCCTCTTCAGCACGCCCCCCACCTCATCCCCATTTCTCTCCCTTCCTCCTCGCCTTCTTTTCCCCTTTTCCCTTGTTCCCCACCTGGCAGATCTTGCCAGGGTTTTATACGTTATCAGTGTGATGTGTTAATGTTGTGTTTTGGTGCGGTTATATAGTGTCTTCTAGTGACTTGGTTGTAATTGTGTGCTCGATCTGTTTTTCGTTCGTGGCTATTCCATGCTAGGCCATCCATCACGTGGCTGTTTTCATCATTTTACGACTTTTATGCTCCGGCCGTAATTTGCCTGGTGCCTTTTAATCTAGTGTGTGTTTTTTTTTATAGATTTTTGTCTCCGATTTACAGTCACCGCTTTGTATGCTTTCTGTCCTTCTGTTCCCCTTTTTTTGTTTCTACACTCCTGGAAATGGAAAAAAGAACACATTGACACCGGTGTGTCAGACCCACCATACTTGCTCCGGACACTGCGAGAGGGCTGTACAAGCAATGATCACACGCACGGCACAGCGGACACACCAGGAACCGCGGTGTTGGCCGTCGAATAGCGCTAGCTGCGCAGCATTTGTGCACCGCCGCCGTCAGTGTCAGCCAGTTTGCCGTGTCATACGGAGCTCCATCGCAGTCTTTAACACTGGTAGCATGCCGCGACAGCGTGGACGTGAACCGTATGTGCAGTTGACGGACTTTGAGCGAGGGCGTATAGTGGGCATGCGGGAGGCCGGGTGAACGTACCGCCGAATTGCTCAACACGTGGGGCGTGAGGTCTCCACAGTACATCGATGTTGTCGCCAGTGGTCGGCGGAAGGTGCACGTGCCCGTCGACCTGGGACCGGACCGCAGCGACGCACGGATGCACGCCAAGACCGTAGGATCCTACGCAGTGCCGTAGGGGACCGCACCGCCACTTCCCAGCAAATTAGGGACACTGTTGCTCCTGGGGTATCGGCGAGGACCATTCGCAACCGTCTCCATGAAGCTGGGCTACGGTCCCGCACACCGTTAGGCCGTCTTCCGCTCACGCCCCAACATCGTGCAGCCCGCCTCCAGTGGTGTCGCGACAGGCGTGAATGGAGGGACGAATGGAGACGTGTCGTCTTCAGCGATGAGAGTCGCTTCTGCCTTGGTGCCAATGATGGTCGTATGCGTGTTTGAAGCCGTGCAGGTGAGCGCCACAATCAGGACTGCATACGACCGAGGCACACAGGGCCAACACCCGGCATCATGGTGTGGGGAGCGATCTCCTACACTGGCCGTACACCACTGGAGATCGTCGAGGGGACACTGAATAGTGCACGGTACATCCAAACCGTCATCGACCCCATCGTTCTACCATTCCTAGACCGGCAAGGGAACTTGCTGTTCCAACAGGACAATGCACGTCCGCATGTATCCCGTGCCACCCAACGTGCTCTAGAAGGTGTAAGTCAACTACCCTGGCCAGCAAGATCTCCGGATCTGTCCCCCATTGAGCATGTTTGGGACTGGATGAAGCGTCGTCTCACGCGGTCTGCACGTCCAGAACGAACGCTGGTCCAACTGAGGCGCCAGGTGGAAATGGCATGGCAAGCCGTTCCACAGGACTACATCCAGCATCTCTACGATCGTCTCCATGGGAGAATAGCAGCCTGCATTGCTGCGAAAGGTGGATATACACTGTACTAGTGCCGACATTGTGCATGCTCTGTTGCCTGTGACTATGTGCCTGTGGTTCTGTCAGTGTGATCATGTGATGTATCTGACCCCAGGAATGTGTCAATAAAGTTTCCCCTTCCTGGGACAATGAATTCACGGTGTTCTTATTTCAATTTCCAGGAATGTATATTCCGCCATGTTTTCTTCTTTTATATTGTTTTACATGTTTTCCTATTTATGTCTCTCAGCTAAAGAGTAGCGTATATGCTGCTGCCAGCCCGCCCCTAATGGGGAATGGAAATTACAATAAACGAAAAAAAATCCTTTTAAAGTGAAGGAACACGATATCGACATCGGCGCCTTTGACTACGTCATTCCTGATCTCAAGAGACCGAGATGAGTTTTGCAAGATCTCTGTTTGCAGAATGCACGTTTGTTTCTGAAGAAGAGATTTTCGATCTCTAACACCGCCATAATAGGCGAGAACAAAACATTTCCTGCAAGAAGGCGAGCCAGTTCTTTCGTATAAACTAACTGGTAACTCATTCGGTTCACATGCCTTTCTAGTATTGACGATTTGCTGTTTCACGATCACTAATGTAAATATCTGTCATTTCATCGTTCATGCCATGACTGAAAGGAGGAAACACATTTCAGCGTTCCGCAGTAGAGTGGTTTCGGAAGACCGTATTTAGTTCCGCAGTAGAGTGGTTTCGGAAGACCGTATTTAGTTTTTCGGTTCTATCTCTGTCATGTTCCGCTTCAGTGCCGGTGTGATCACTAACCAATTTTGATCACATTACTGACTTTATACAAGACCAAAACTTCTTGGAATTCTTAGTCAGTTCACTGGTACAATTTTATTTTTAATTTGATTTAACACATCTACCATTGCTCTCCTAAGGTTACTTTTTCTAGCTGCAGGAATTTCATGCAACGTGCTGTGTAAAACGCATGCGAGACCGCACTCCCCATTCGCACAGTGCAAACATACCAGGCCATTGTCCAAGGGTGCAAAAATCGCAGTGCCGCTGCAGACTCTACCTGCGGTAAACGCTTCAAATTCTATCGAGCAGAAGATGGGCGTGCACGGGTATGGAGACAACCTCATGAATGCATGGACCCTGCATGTCAGCAGGGGACTGATCAAGCTGGTGCAGACTGTAATGGTGTGGGGCGTGTGCAGTTGGAGTGATATGGGAGCCCTGGTACATCTAGATACGACTCTGACAGGTGACACATAGGTAAGCATCCTGTCTGGTCACCTGCATCCACTCATATCCATTGTGCATTACGACGGACTTGGGCAAATCCAGCAGGACAATGCAACACCCCACACGTTCAGAATTGCTACAGAGTTGCTCCAGGGACATTCTTCTGAGTTTAAACACTTCCGATGGCCACCCAAATCCCCAGACATGAACATTTCTGAGCATATTTGGGATGCCTTGCAATGTGCAGTTCAGAAGAGTTCTCGTACTCTTATGGATTTATGGGTAGCCCTGCAGGATTCATTGTATCGACTATCTCCAGCACTACTTCAGACATTAGTCGAGTCCATGCGACGTCGTGTTGCGGCACTTCTGCGTGCTCGCGGGGGCCCTACACGACATTGGGCAGGTGTTTCTTTTGCTTTCCATTGTAAATTTCATACCGAATATACATTTGAAACCACTTTGTACCAGAAATATCTGCACTCAGCGAATCCTAGAGTAGCAGTGACTCGCCCCAGAACTTAACATCTCCCGCTGGACTCTGAGTCCGCAGCAAAAATTTTATATTGGGGATGAGGCCTTAGTTGAAATCGTATGTGATTGGCTGAGCCGCTGCGACGCCATGTTTATGTCACAGGTCTCTCTCGAGTACTATGTTCGCAGTGCTTTTCGGAGTTAGGTTACTGTTTTTAAGACTTTTGGAGAGAATTAGAAGGCAATTTGAGTTATTTATAGATTTGTTATGCATTCTGTATGTGTTTGCACTTTACTTAGACTGCTTTTTGCACAAAGTATACGCGTGCGAGATTAAATATGAGAACAAATAAGAAAGTATTTTGCTATGAAATCAGTACTGTTTTGAAGTAAGCACGATAGCAGTGGTACCATATGTAGTTGACCACCTTTAATTAATTTTGGAGACATTCAGGAGCGATGCCAGGTTGTGCTGATTTTGGATGTACCAAGAGAGGCGAAGGTGGATGTCGTATGCTCGTATTTCCGCTAGTCTTGTGGAAACCGACGAACTACTCTTATCTATGAAAAGTAAGTGGTTTTAACTTTCCGACAAATATTTTGATCACTATCCTCTGCGATACTGAATGTCGCCTGTAAGTAAGGAAAGAAATACCCGGAACAGAGAAGAACTGGGAATCATTCTAGCGACGGTGTACGTCTCAAATTGGGAAATCCTCTGACGTTAGCGATTCTGACAAAGGGGAGATTGTTATGGTGCCCCCGACTGGGCGCATCTCGAAAGCGGCGGAACTGCTCGGCTGTTCGTGTGCTACTGTCATGTGTATCTATGGAAAGAGGCTGGATGGCGGTCGAAACACGAGTAGGCGACACAGTGTTGGGCGTCCACGCCTTATTATAGAACGTCAAGGTCGGAGGTTTGTCCGCTCTGTAAAGGAGAATGGGCGGCAGTCTGTAGAAGAGCCGTTGACAGAGTATTGTGCTGGCAAAGGAATAAGTACGAGGGACATCAGTAAGTAATGCAACACTGTTTTTACGAAAGCAAGTTAGTTTTATTCAGGATTCCAATACACCATATTATTCTCACTCCTTTGGTTACAAGACCCTATTTATCAACATGTTCTCTGTTCAATTCGACGACATGTTTCATCGTCTATGACGATGCTCGACAAAAAGTTATGCCGATCAGCCTGGTGACGCGCAAGCAATTCCACACAGGAAGTCCTTCAAATGGTTCAAATGGCTCCAAGCCATGCCCGAGGCAGGATTCCAACCTCCAACCGTAGCAGCCGCGTGGTTCCGGACTGAAGTGCCTAGAACCGCTCGACCACAGCGGCCGGCTCAGGACGTCCTTCGTTGTACTTTATGTTCTTCTGTTAGACCGCTAGGAACCCAGCGGGCAGACATATTTGAGTACCCCAACTGGTGTACGAATATGTCCGCAGTACTAACAGATACGTCTAGCTGAGCAGAGAGGTGTTTGATCGCGGTCCATCGATCATCTCGAATGAGAGTGTCCGCACGTTTCAACACTGCAGGAGTCACAGCTGTGTGCAGCCGGCCAGCACGCGGGAGATCGTACAGGTTTACATGACCTTGTCGTGATGATGACAGACGACTCACCATGCTTTTGTTCACTGCCAAGTCTCCCTACACACTCTGCAAGCGACTATGAACATCTAAGATGTTCTGGTTTTCTGCCAAAAGAAACTCTGTGACAGCTCTATGCTTGGAACGCACCTCTGTTACCGATGCCATTCTGAAGGGTACATATAGCGCCGCCACTTATCGGAACTTCATGAAGCCGTATGGGTTGAAGCGGGAACGTTCCACGATTCCCCACTACAAATTCCACGTTTTTTCAACCGAAAATGTCCGAGTAAAAAAAGTGTTGCATTAGTTATTGGCAGCTACTTGTATTTCGGGAACAACCGTTCACTGCACACTGTCGAACGTAGGGTGCTGCAGCAGATGACCGCTACGTGTGCCCACACAGGCCCAGCGACATTCATTGCAGTGAGTACGGGATCATTGAGACAGAATTGTGGATCAACGCAAACGTGTCATCTGGTCGGATGCAGGCCAGCGGGGATGGGGGTGGGGGAGGGGGGGGGAGGTGGGCAGCCGGTTTTTCGCTATGAGGAACGTTCACCTAGGTTTCTGTGGGACATGCGCTAATAATCGGAGGCACCATAATAGCTGTAGAATACGAACACATTATTGCAGATAACCTGCATCCCTTGAAGTCTTCCCCAACGGTGATGATATATTCCAACATGATAACAGTCCGTTTAAAAAGGTCAGATTCGAGCTATAGTGATTTCAGGAGCACGACAGTGAACTAATGTTGATGTCTTGGCCACCAGATGCACCGGTTCTGATCCCGATGGAACATATCTGGAACACCATTAGGTGTCAGTTTCGCATCTAGCAAACCATCGGCGCATAATTTACGGGGCATACTTGACCTTAGCATAGACGTGCCACATACTTTTGGAAACTTACCGAGAACTTTCAGAATCCATTTCACGCGAAATCGCTCCTGTACTGCGTTCCGTAGATGGATCAAAAGGTTCAAATGGCTCTGAGCACTATGGGACTTAACATCTGAGATCATCAGTCCCCTAGACTTAGAACTACCTAAACCTGATGTAACGCCCCAAGGACAGAAAACCCAAATTAACAAATTTTGTGAAAACTTAAAGTAGGGAAGTGAGTCATCTTGACAGTGACGGCAACTATTGACGATAAAATCTACACTGGTAATATTTTGATTAAGACCTATGTTATTCAAATACTGACAATAGCACACAAAAAAGGGAGATAAAAGGAAAGGATTATCATAGATTATTTATCAAATATCTATAAAATAAATTCAAAATCATATGAAACAGGGTAAATCCAAGAGAGTAATTCAGTCAAAGAAAACATTTACCATGGAAGAGAGTTGTAGCCGCATCGAAAAGGAAATTCAATGCGAGTACAATGCAACTCGGATATGGAAATATTCAGTTAGTTAGTTACTCTTGAGTCGCTCTAGAGTACTTTTGCGATAGTAGTCTGGACGCAAACGCTATTAGATTGTTTCAGTTTTGGAAGTTTGATAATTCGTGAGGTAGAGACTGAAGTCTTGCTCAGTCATTCGACTGATGAAAGTTAATCTTTACCGTTCTCAACGCGACGGTATAGTAAGAAGTGTATTAGACTTCAGTTGAGTGATATTGGTTTATCGGACTTAGCCTTCGTGCTGATGAACAGTTACAAACTTAGAGAGCAATGGATCAACGACAGAAAAACAATTCGTAGTCTTGAGTAGGACACAATAAAACGAAGACATGAAGAAATACAAGTACGCCGACTAGTCAAAAGTTGTCGTCAGCGTCCCGATTATTGAACTGTACAGAAGTTAATATTGTATGACATATCGGTGTGCGTGTGTTGTAGGGACAAACAATTAATTACCGAAAGAACAATAAAATCTGAATCACAAGATAAATCTACGTGTCGCCTAACTCTTTAAACATTTTAACTGACTAAGTAAGTGCATGAATAATGGACAGTGAAGTGTGATTAGTTTAAACCAGTATCACGGCGTGTAAAAAAAAAATTTACTCCAACATAAAAGTGAGTACATGAATAATGGACAGTGAAGAGTGATTAGTTTAAACCAGTATCACGGCGTATAAAAAAAATTTACTCCAACATAAGTTATCTCTGGACCGTTGTTAATAACTGGACGTTGTAACGGCATAGCTACGGAATAGTAGATAGAAAAATCTCATCCTCGCTATGTATGATGTGAAAAACGGCCGTAATGATGCAATCAAGAATCAAGATTTTATATCATCACGCAACTAACCGGGCATAAAAATAAAAATAAACGATTGCAGTTTACCAGTTCGCACGGATAACAGAATATTTCTAAACCACAGGAGGAGTTGTGTTCTTACGAGAGTTACAGATGCTGTTCCACGCCACACCGGCGGGGGCGAACATCGTTACGAGTCGCGCCTCCTTCCAACGAGTGAAGAAGGAGGGAAGAGACGTCACTCTAACTAACCTAAGGACATCAAACACATCCATATCCATGCCCGAGGCAGGATTCGAACCTGCGACCGTAGCAGCAGCGCGGTTCCGGACTGAAGCGCCTAGAACCGCTCGACCACAACGGCCGTCATAGACGGATTAACGCGTCATTATAAACCTGGTCATATAGTTCTGGCTGTAAGTGTGTACTGGGAATAGACATACAGATCAGGGATGACTCTTGGAGTTTTCGGCAAACAGCCATAATTTAAACATACACAGTAACGACAATGACACATTTTCAATCTAAGTCGGGGAAGTTATCTCAGTCATCGGCCATAATCGAGGTATTATTACCACAGTCTTAACATACACTGTCGCGACACTAACTGCTTTGAAAATTGTTACCATCTTACGTTGGAACGACACTAGTGCCCATAGCGGTGAGAAAGCCGTAAGATTAATATTTGTTTTTACCTTTTGTTCTAGTTAATCAACAAAGTAGTTGCTATATTTTGCTTTCCAAGAATTAGTAAATTGTGAAGAGACATGAATGATACAGAAATAAATATAAAAATATTTTCCAATCTCATTGATTCAGTGACAGAAGCTACAACTTATTCATGAAGAAATTCTTTCAAATATATGTATAATTTATGCAGCCTACTCTGCTGAGAGCAAGAGAATATAAATACATGTTTAATGCATGAGGAGCATAGATTTCTGTTGTTGTCTGTTCTTAATACGATAAGCACTTTCCTTGGCATCTAATAATTTTTTATGGAGTCCAATTCTTTCCATTTGTGGCTGAGATATAGAAATAATTCAGGAACTGGCTTCTTCTTTTTTGGGAAACAGTTTTATTGATTTTGCCATTTTATTAACACGGCTGTGTGCTTTTCCCTGCAGTTACACTTGTGGTGACTTCCTTGATACGTTACGTAATCAAAGTATTGCATTCCATACGTTTCCCGCTTTTCACATTCACTGATTTGACAGGAAGTGTAGTGAAGAATACTTCACGTTGCTGAGTGGATATACGACGTCTTTCTGCAAAATATCACGGCTTCTGCTATTTACCAGCAATTTTTTTTTTTTTTTGCCTTAAAGGAAAACGACATTCTCCAGTAAATATCTGAAGGTTGCAAGAGAATCATAAATAAGCTGTCCTACAGTCTACCGTTTTATACGTCGCAGGGTCCCTATGAAACTAAAGAAAGGCAAACGTGGCGTCGTTTCTTTAGTTCAAAAAATGGCTCTGAACACTATGGGACTTAACTCATGAGGTCATCAGTCCCCTAGAACTTATAACTACTTAAACCTAACTAACCTAAGGACATCACACACATCCATGCCCGAGGCAGGATTCGAACCTGTGACCGTAGCGGTCGCGCGGTTCCAGACTGAAGCGCCTAGAACCGCTCGGCCACCCTGGCCGGCTTTCTTTAGTTAGTGCCGATTTTTATGTCGTTGTATCAGCTCCATAGTATAAAAACTCAGTAAGAGATCTTAGTGCCGATTTTTAAGTCACTGTATAAGCTCCATAGTATAAAAACTAAGTTAGAGATCAATATAAACAATATTGTTCGCACTCACCCGATATCGTAATCCGAAGTGTGGCCTTCGGTCCACTTGAAGTGCTGCTGTCGCAGTGTATGAAAAAAATGAGCAAGATCGTCGTGACTGTATATGTTACACTATGTTACTAAACTTCAAGTTGAGCTTAACTTATGATGGGGCAATCTCTCGTGAATATACGAAAAGGTACGAAGTTACATACTAGATTCTAAAGCGAAGTAAGTGAGTCACACGGCATCTTAACATGAACTCTCCCTCTGTATTGACTAGGAACGTAAACTCTTTTTATTTCTGAGTTAATTAGCTTTAAGGTTTTGGTGTGAGAAGAGTAAGCTAAGAGTTTGCGTAAAGATGTCATCAGTCCCAAGATGTTTCCAACAGTGTTTCACTACCCAACGAACTTTGAACGATCTTATACAGCAAATTACAGAGCAGCTTATAGTTTAACGTTGATTCAAAACAGCAATGCAACTCGGCATTTTTAACATCTACAGATATTGCCAGATATGGAAGAAGTGATAAGTGATAAGGTTGACAAGAGACCGAACCCGAGACCTTCGGGTCCAGAGTGTGGCTTTCGCCACAGAGCCATAGAGTTACACACGAGAAATATTCCACTGTAATATTTACAGTATGAAACTGCAATAAAACACTGTGGCTTGGGTCAAATGGCTCTGAGCACTATGGGACTCAACTGCTGTGGTCATCAGTCCCCTAGAACTTAGAACTACTTAAACCTACCTAACCTAAGGACATCACACACGTCCATGCCCGAGGCAGGATTCGAACCTGCGACCGTAGCAGCAGCGCGGCTCCGGACTGGAGCGCCTAGAACCGCACGGCCACGGCGGCCGGCAAAACACTGTGGTGTTAACCCCACGTTTTATTTAATAATGGTAATAGCCAGGCTTATCAGTTTGTAGCAAGATAGCGCCACACACTGTAAGAAACATCATCAGAAAGAACTCCGTCACAGAGCAGGTAGGGGACTGTTTAAACATTCGCTCAACTCATGGCCGAGGTAACCTCACTTTGCCTCCCTCAGTGAGACAGTTTGGCATTTGTATCTGTGCGGTATTGTGGTCACTACTCACGAGTGAAGCATCTGCTCTCGTACATAATAAGGCTAGGCGTAATAGAGATGTAGCACAGTGATCCTACTCGTATTCAACATACCTGTATTATCCACTTCTCCTTGAGAAAGATGTTACTGCAATCTAGAACAAGTGAATCAGGTACTTTTTCCATGACATTCGAGAGTTCTGGAGAACATAAAACATTCTGGTGGTTGATGAGGAACTTGCGATTATTTTTCATACAGAGAAAGATCTACACACTTCGGTGCAATCACCATTGGAATACATTTTTACGTTATCTTGAATTTTATTGTGATATGTATTACATGATTTGCTGTTATTATGACTCGCTGTTTACTACTTGATTTACGAATAAAACGAGCAAGAGGTTCAGGCAGATAGATGATTACTGTCTATTCATAATAATACATTTCTTTGGCAACAGAAAGACGGTATGAATTATTTATTACGTATGTCTTCCTATTCGTTGAGACCACATATGAAAGGAAAAAGTCTCGACAGAAAGTTTAAGCACACAACGTGTTTCATGCTTAGTGCGTGCACTGCGTGGTGTAATAGTAATGGAAGAGGCTAAGTTGCAGGCTCGGACGGGAGACGGAAGATCGCCGTTAATCTCGCTACGGCCTACCGCACCGTCTGGGGCTCATTTTCCGGCAATTTAGAGCAGCCCTGCGGGGCTTTTCGTTTCCTCTTAAAGCAGATCCGTCAGTCCGCTGCTGCGGAAGGAACAGCCTTGTCTCAGGTCAGCCTTTCGCTGCAAATAAAAGGGTAAGCTCTTTAAACTATACGAACCACAATCCCATGTGCAGTATATTATAAATGTGAAAGCTTGTGTGTGATTATGTTTGCTACTACACCACGCTGAAACCGTTGGACAGATTTGGAAGAAATATGGAATGGAATTAGCTCATGCCCTAAATTAACACACAGTGTGTAGTACAAGATATTTATTGATTTGAAGAACATAACCATAGTCTAACGTAACAGTCGCTGCACTCCATATCGTTTTTGTTACCTCAAGCGATAGCAGCGCCCCAAGTGGCCAGCAAGCGACACCAATGAATACGATATCGGATAAGTACGAATACTAACGTTTATATTGATTTGTAACTCAGTTTTTACAGTATGGCGTGTATGTAGTAGCATAATAATAGACAGTAACCAAAAGTTACACCACATTTGTGATTATTTAGTTTCCTGAGGACCCTGGGAGATGACAAACGATGTATTACAGGACAGTTTACTTACGATTCTCTTGTAACGTACAAACATTTACTGAATAATTTCGTTTTCCTCATAACAAAAAATTGCTAGTACACACCTGAAGACCTGGCCTTCTGCAGAAGAATGTCGTACGGGAAGTGGTGGTAATATAAAAATGGGCTATAATATGAAACATCGTAGTATGAAACAACGTAATATTTGTAGACTAATAACGCCATCTGGCGGCAGCTTCAGTTATTTAAATCGTAAGGTTCTGTTTCCGCCGCTAGAGGCAGCAGAGATCAGAATCTCATTTTTTATGACCGTAAGTAACGCACATTGTTTTCCAGCCCTCAAACGTTTTTGCAAGGTTAGATTCAAACATTTTTCTGCTACCTTTATTTACAAGTTAGCATACTTTTCTACTTTACGATTTAATAATAGAATTAAAGCTACGAATTATAATTTTAGTGACTTGAAGCTGTTTATCGAAAATCTTGGTTCATTGTTTAGTTCCCAAATTGACGTTTGGAGGAAACATGACTCACGCTGTTCCGTATTACAATCCCTCTTTTGTTTTGTAGATGTTGCCATGCCAAGAAGCACGTTATGGCCTGAAAAAAGGGGAATGCCGCAGAAATGGTGCTCTGAAGATATGCTTCAGGCAATAATGGCTGTCAGGGATAAACCTGAAACTCTAAATGAAACAAAAAGGGGTTTAAGTTTACCAAACGCTACACTCTTTAAAAAGGTATCCAGGAAGAATATAGATTTGCATTCTTTAACACATGAAAAATTACGTGGAAAACCTGTTATTCCCCAAGAAGTTCAAAAGGATCTTATTGAATATTGCTTACTGATAGAAAAGAAGTTTTAGGGACTCATTCGTAATGACGTGATGCAAATGGCTTATCAGCTGGCAGTGCGAAATGGAATCACCAATCTACTCACTGACGATGTGGCTGGAAGGACATGGTTCAGTCACTTCATGAAGAGACACAAGAATCAGCTCTCAGTACGAAAGTCTGAAAGAATATCACGTGCTCGGACCACTGGCTCAACCGAGAGAGTGACATGAAAATTTTTGATCTTCTGAAAGCCGAATACACTAAACGTGGATATCCTCCTGACCGATCTTCAGTGTTACGAGGTCTGGTCTTAGTGTAGTGCAGTCAAAAATTCCAGGTTTAATTGGCAAGAACATCTACATCTACGTGATAACTCTGCTATTCACAATAAAGTGCCTGGCAGAGGGTTCAGTGAACCACCTTCAAGCTGTCTCTCTACCGTTCCACTCTCGAACGGCATGCGGGAAAAACCAGCACTTAAATTTTGCTGTGCGAGCCCTGATTTTTCTTATTTTATCGTGATGATCATTTCTCCCTATGTAGGTGGGTGCCAAAAGAATATTTTCGCAATCGGAGGAGAAAACTGGTGATCAAAATTTCATGAGAAGATCCCGTCGCAACGAAAAGCTCCTTTGTTTTAATGATTGCCACTTCAATTCATGTATCATGTCTGTGACACTATCTCCCCTATTTCGAGACAATACAAAACGAGCTGCCCTTCTTTGTACTTTTTCGATGTCATCCGTCAGTCCCACCTGATGCGGATCCCACACCGCACAGCAATACCCCAGAGTAGGGCGGAGAAACTTGGTGTAAGTAGTCTCTTTAGTAGACCTGTTGCACCTTCTAAGTGTTCTGCCAATGAATCGCAGTCTTTGGTTTGCGCTACCCACAATATTATCTATGTGATCGTTCCAATTTAGGTTATTTGTAATTGTAATTCCTAAGTATTTAGTTGAATTTACAGCCTTCAGATTTGTGTGACTTATCGCGTAATCGAAACTGAGCTGATTTCTTTTAATACTCATGTGAATAACATCACACTTTTCCTTATTCAGGGTCAACTGCCACTTTTCGCACTATACAGATATCTTATCTAAACCGTTTTGCAAGTCGTTTTCATCATCTGATTACTTTACAAGACGGTAAATGACAGCATCATCTGCAAACAATCTAAGACGGCTACTCAGATTGTCTCCTATGTCTCCTATGTGAAGGGAAGAAAACAGATAGGAGCCCTCACTGCTGCAAAGAGGGGAAGTCTGGTGACGATCATCATGAGCATGAGTGCAGGTGGTAACTTTGTACCTCAGATGATGATTTTTTCCACACGCCGATTGGACAGACACATTGCTGAAAGGTGCGCCTTCTGGAGCTACTGGAAAATGTCATCTTTCAGTTTGGATACAGTCCTATCTATTCATTTAATGATTTACATAGAAACCTATAGCTGAATCCCTAATTCTACTCATACTGGATGAACATTATTATCTCAGAAGGAATACAGATGTCATAATGAAAGCAAAGGATAGTCATGTGACCATTCTCTGGTTGCCTCCTCATACTTACACGCAGACTACATCCCCTCGATAGGATTTTCAAGGGCCCACTAGAGACATACTACAGTGATGACATTAGGCAGGCAGTATGGACAGGCGGTGTCGACACCTATGATATTGCAGAGATGTTCGGAAAGGCATAACTCAGAGTCTAAAGTAATGTAGTAGCAGTCAATTTATTCAGATGTACCGGCATTTATCCAGTAAACAGAGGTGTTATCACAGAAGCTGATTTCATTGCAGCTGAACATGAAGCACAAAAGGTTGGTGACAGTGGTGATGCACTTTGTGATGATGAGGATGATGACCTACAAACTTCTGGAATTGGAGCTGATTCGAAGGATGTCGAAGGGGACGAAGGGAAGAGCAGACAGTAAGTCCATCAACATGTGTAGGCTATGTGAAGCCACAACTCATCTCTTCAGTCTCAAGTTCAAAACAGAAGACATCGGGCAGATGTCGGAAAGCACTATCATCTACTGTCCTTACCAGTTCGCCCTACAAAAACACATTGAAGTGTTACATAGACAAGAAACAAATTGAAATGGATATACAGAAGTGTATCTCCCTCTTATATACCTAACAAAGGTCACTAAGATCAACCAGGAACAAGCAAAATGTCAAACTGACATATAAGAGAGAAGAGTTTTGACACTGGGAAACGAAGACTGTTAGACTGTTCTCAACAACAAAAATAAATGATGACATAAGTTCCAGCAAGGAAGAGGAAACAGAACTATCTTCTGGTAGTTCAAACCTTATGGAATTTGTTGGAAAAGAAGTTCCTGAAAACGATGATCCAGACTGTCTGTTTTGTGGTGAGACATTTAAAAAGTCACAATCTCGTGAACTTCGGGTTCAATATGCGATGTGTCAGGAATGGGCTCATATGTTGTGCACTGGGTGTTAGATTTAAGTGTTCATTTGCGACTTTTGTTCACGAACTACTTTAAATTTTGATTCTTAATTGATATTTATAGTTCGTAAAACAATTTTACTACCGATTTACACTATAATTTGTGAATTTTTTCCATGTGAGATTCCAGATAATGTAAAAATGTATTCCGATGGTGATTGCACCGAAGTGTGTAGATCTTTCTCTGTACGAAAAATAATCGAAAGTTCCTCATCAACCACCAGAATGTTTTATGTTCTCCAGAACTCTCGAATGTCATAGAAAAAGTACCTGATTCACTTGTTCTAGATTGCAGTAACATCTTTCTCAAGGAGAAGTGGATAATACAGGTATGTTGAATACGAGTAGGATCACTGTGCTACATCTCTATTACGCCTAGCCTTATTATGTACGAGAGCAGATGCTTCACTCGTGAGTAGTGACCACAATACCGCACAGATACAAATGCAAAACTGTCTCACTGAGGGAGGCAAAGTGAGGTTATCTCGGCCATGAGTTGAGCGAATCTTTAAACAGTCCCCTACCTGCTCTGTGACGGAGTTCTTTCTGATGATGTTTCTTACAGTGTGTGGCGCTATCTTGCTACAAACTGATAAGCCTGGCTATTACCATTATTAAATAAAACGTGGGGTTGACACCACAGTGTTTTGCCGGCCGCCGTGGCCGTGCGGTTCTAGGCGCTCCAGTCCGGAGCCGCGCTGCTGCTACGGTCGCAGGTTCGAATCCTGCCTCGGGCATGGACGTGTGTGATGTCCTTAGGTTAGGTAGGTTTAAGTAGTTCTGAGTTCTAGGGGACTTATGACCACAACAGTTGGGTCCCATAGTGCTCAGAGCCATTTGACCCAAGCCACAGTGTTTTATTGCAGTTTCATACTGTAAATATTACAGTGGAATATTTCTCGTGTGTAACTCTATGGCTCTGTGGCGAAAGCCACACTCTGGACCCGAAGGTCTCGGGTTCGGTCTCTTGTCAACCTTATCACTTATCACTTCTTCCATATCTGGCAATATCTGTAGATGTTAAAAATGCCGAGTTGCATTGCTGTTTTGAATCAACGTTAAACTATAAGCTGCTCTGTAATTTGCTGTATAAGATCGTTCAAAGTTCGTTGGGTAGTGAAACACTGTTGGAAACATCTTGGGACTGATGACATCTTTACGCAAACTCTTAGCTTACTCTTCTCACACCAAAACCTTAAAGCTAATTAACTCAGAAATAAAAAGAGTTTACGTTCCTAGTCAATACAGAGGGAGAGTTCATGTTAAGATGCCGTGTGACTCACTTACTTCGCTTTAGAATCTAGTATGTAACTTCGTACCTTTTCGTATATTCACGAGAGATTGCCCCATCATAAGTTAAGCTCAACTTGAAGTTTAGTAACATAGTGTAACACATACAGTCACGACGATCTTGCTCATTTTTTTCATACACTGCGACAGCAGCACTTCAAGTGGACCGAAGGCCACACTTCGGATTACGATATCGGGTGAGTGCGAACAATATTGTTTATATTGATCTCTAACTTAGTTTTTATACTATGGAGCTTATACAGTGACTAAGATCTCTTACTGAGTTTTTATACTATGGAGCTGATACAACGACATAAAAATCGGCACTAACTAAAGAAAGCCGGCCAGGGTGGCCGAGCGGTTCTAGGCGCTTCAGTCTGGAACCGCGCGACCGCTACGGTCACAGGTTCGAATCCTGCCTCGGGCATGGATGTGTGTGATGTCCTTAGGTTAGTTAGGTTTAAGTAGTTATAAGTTCTAGGGGACTGATGACCTCATGAGTTAAGTCCCATAGTGTTCAGAGCCATTTTTTGAACTAAAGAAATGACGCCACGTTTGCCTTTCTTTAGTTTCATAGGGACCCTGCGACGTATAAAACGGTAGACTGTAGGACAGCTTATTTATGATTCTCTTGCAACCTTCAGATATTTACTGGAGAATGTCGTTTTCCTTTAAGGCAAAAAAAAAAAATTGCTGGTAAATAGCAGAAGCCGTGATATTTTGCAGAAAGACGTCGTATATCCACTCAGCAACGTGAAGTATTCTTCACTACACTTCCTGTCAAATCAGTGAATGTGAAAAGCGGGAAACGTATGGAATGCAATACTTTGATTACGTAACGTATCAAGGAAGTCACCACAAGTGTAACTGCAGGGAAAAGCACACAGCCGTGTTAATAAAATGGCAAAATCAATAAAACTGTTTCCCAAAAAAGAAGAAGCCAGTTCCTGAATTATTTCTATATCTCAGCCACAAATGGAAAGAATTGGACTCCATAAAAAATTATTAGATGCCAAGGAAAGTGCTTATCGTATTAAGAACAGACAACAACAGAAATCTATGCTCCTCATGCATTAAACATGTATTTATATTCTCTTGCTCTCAGCAGAGTAGGCTGCATAAATTATACATATATTTGAAAGAATTTCTTCATGAATAAGTTGTAGCTTCTGTCACTGAATCAATGAGATTGGAAAATATTTTTATATTTACTTCTGTATCATTCATGTCTCTTTACAATTTACTAATTCTTGGAAAGCAAAATATAGCAACTACTTTGTTGATTAACTAGAACAAAAAGTAAAAACAAATATTAATCTTACGGCTGTCTTTCTCACCGCAATGGGCACTAGTGTGGTTCCAACGTCAGATGGTAACAATTTTCACAGCAGTTAGTGTCGCGACCGTGTATGTTAAGACTGTGGTAATAATACCTCGATTATGGCCGATGACTGAGATAACTTCCCCGACTTAGATTGAAAATGTGTTATTCTTGTTACTGTGTATGTATAAATTATGGCTGTTTGCCGAAAACTCCAAGAGTCATCCCTGATCTGTATGTCTATTCCCAGTACACACTTACAGCCAGAACTATATGACCAGGTTTATAACGACGCGTTGATCCGTCTATGCCGGCCGTTGTGGTCGAGCGGTTCTAGGCGCTTCAGTCCGGAACCGCGCTGCTGCTACGGTCGCAGGTTCGAATCCTGCCTCGGGCATGGATATTGATGTGTGTCAGGCCGCGAGTGGCCTACCGGGACCATCCGACCGCCGTGTCATCCTCGGTGGAGGATGCGGATATGAGGGGCGTGGGGTCAACACACCGCTCTCCCGGTCGTAAGATGGTATTCTTGACCGAAGCCGCTACTATTCGGTCGAGTAGCTCCTCAACTGGCATCACGAGGCTGAGTGCACCCCGAAAAATGGCAACAGCGCATGGCGGCCTGGATGGTCACCCATCCAAGTGCCGACCACGCCCGACAGCGCTTAACTTCGGTGATCTCACGGGAACCGGTGTGTCTACTGCGGCAAGGCCGTTGCCTGTTACTTACATAAGGGCGTACAAAATTTCTGATTAGATTGTATCTATCATGGAAAAACCATACTCAAAATAAATATTGTTGAATAATATTGGGCTATACACCAGATTTCAGTCGCAAGGAGTAATTAAATGTGGTTTTGAGAGTGGTAGATAGGCTTTGCAAACCAGCTACTTTCAAAGAGTAGTTTTTTGTTTTTGCTAACCGAGTGACGCTACTCGAAAAGGTCTCACAGAATTGCTATTTCAAATACTACATAACCTTGGCATACTGCTTGCAGGTTTTGGGGAACAATCTTACGACAACGGAAGCAGCACGAAGGGCAAGAAGAGTGGTACTCAAGTTCATATAATCAAAGAACACCCAAGCCGTCATTATACCCCTTGCTGTGAACGTAATTTGGAGTGATGCAGTTAAATCAGCTGTAACTGTACTACATCTTTATGATGTACTTCAAATATTGTTCACATTAATTTCTGGTTGTGTGAAGCGCTAGAAAGGCCCAAGAATAACGTAAACTTGATTCCAAGTTCATTGTGATAGAAAATAGGACTGGCTACGACAGCAACGTTGGTTGTTAAGGTCAACTGTTTGCAGAGGAGTGTTATAAAGCGTACCTGCCGCCGTAAAGTGACGGAAACGACCGTTACTGAGTTAGTGCCTCTCAAATGTGTGGAACGCGTCGATTTTCCCTGCATTGTTGTTTTTATCGAATTAATCAAAAAGGGGAGCACTGGTGGGCTGCCGCCTTCGTATGGTTTCCAGAAGGGTGAAACTTGAAGTGTGGAACATTAACACGTTCCTGTCGTGTATGTCGCACGATGGAACTGCTCTCGACAGTGCAGAGCGTGGTGGAATCAGTGGTCCTGTGTGTCACTGGTTTTAAAGATTTTTATAGTGTTGTCTTTTTCACATTTTATGACGGTTGTTATTGCGGGACACGTTTATATGAAATGTCAAATGGATAACACTGAAACAATGAAATGATGTATTACCAGTGGTAGTAAAACAAACTTACTGAAATTGGACCTGAGACAACTATTTGCCATTTTTATAATTAATTGGACAAGACCCACCACAGACTAATAGAGTCAGCAGAGAAACAGTAGACGTATGTTACTCAGCAGTAATGGCAAAGATTAACAACTTTTTTAAAATCATTTAGTAGTGAAGACCACATAATAATCAACCAGTAAACAGAGCTTCATAATCTGCCATACACTTCGTACCACATATGCACCGTAAAGGCACAACAAACAGAGAAACGTTATTATCCAACCAGCAGTAGCCTCCAGGTACCACAGGCACCAGCACATACCGAAAGCATAAATTGTACTCCTCAGTATATCAGCAATGGAATACAATAATGACAGGCGCACATGACAAACCAATGGTAATTGCAATAACCAAACTACAGATGGTAAAATATGCAATGTATTTTTATGAATGGGGAAGGGAAGGTGGAAGGGGATAGGAGGGGGGAAACGAGTCGTTGGTGGTAGTCAGATGGATGAAAAACCAGAGACTGAAATCAGTACAAGTCAAAAGACATATGAGAAACCAGAGACTGAAATCAGTACAAGTAAATTTTCAGTGTAGTCGGTTCTTTTCTCTGTTCCAACATGATGTGTAGTTCTTACTCTCTTCACCTACAACCAACCCCGTTGTCATTTCTGCCTGACCATTGACCATAAGCTCCTGCATATCTGGATCCCCCCCTCCCCCCGGCCTCATTTCCTCCCCCCTCCATTCCCACCTCCCTTTTTCTAATATTCCCGTAGTGATATTTTGTTCTCCGGCTTGATTATCGTGTAGTGACTTCTGTCTCCAGCATTTTCGTCCTTCTGACTACTGCCAGCAAGTCGTGCTCGCCCCCCCCCCCTCCCGCCACCCCTTCCTCATCCCCTCCACCTTCCCTTCCCCGTTTCATGAAAATACATTTCTTATTTTACCGTCAGTAGTTCGGTTTCGCAATTACCATTGGTTTGTCATATGGTCCCTTTCATTACTGTGTTCCATCGCTGATATACTGAGGAGTACAACCTTTGATTTCAGTATGCACTATTATGTGTGGTGCCCATTGCTACTGCTGGTTGGATAGTAAAGTTTCTGTATTTGTTGTGCCTTTACGATGCATATGTGGTATGATGTGCATGGCAGATTATGAAGCTCTATTTGCTGGTTGATTATTATGTGGTCTTCAACACTAAATTACTCAAAAAAGTTGTTAATTACTACGATTACTCCTGAGTAACATATGTGTATGGTTTCTCTGTTGACACCTTAGTCTGTGATGGGTCTTGTTTATTTGATTATAAAAATTGCAAATAGTTGTTTCCGGTTCAATTTCAGTAAGTTTGTTTTAGAACCACCGATAATACGTCATTTACATTCTTTCAGTGTTAGCCACTTGGCCCTCCTTTTTGTGCTCCTTCATCCTCATGCTCCTCCCCACCCAACCCCGTTGCCCAGCCCTCCATCGTACCCACTATCTTTTCTTCTCCCCGTACATCTACAGCCCCACTCCCATCCAATACATCCATGGGTGCGTTTATGCTATATCTTCCCCCAGGAAGGCAAGTAGATTTTTGATGCATTGTGAAAGACAACTTTGTAGTTTGTAACGTCTGTTTTTATCTGGGACAAAATCTTTTTTTATCTTCATATATTTTTTACAGTTTGCTACGGTAAAGTTTTTATACTTGTAAACGGTTGGTAGTGATGAAGATTCTTTTATTGTCCTATTATTTTGTTTTCTTTTAACACTAATGCTGTGGTTCAAATTAATGACTTTTACGTACCAACATGGCATACAGCTTTGTCATATGCGCCGTAAGCACCGCGGCTGTTTTTTGCTAGTCAGTGTTTTTAAGTATTTGATTATTTTTGGTAAATATTTTCAAAGCATTAATTTTATTGTTGACTTGTGCTGTTATTAATTAATTGTTGTTTTTTTGATGGTTGGATAATATTGTAATAAAGAGAAAAGGTTTCCTATATCCTGATAGGGAGGTTCTTCCTGACGTTTTCTTATGACAGCTGGAGGAGTAGACTGCCAGTGATCTGTATGTGCCGTGACTGTTTATTTACACTTCATAATACGTATATTTTTTCGAAATGGTTTTTACATTTTCGGAAATACCATTTTTAGTATATGTATCGATGTCGAGAAGGCAATGTCGAGTGCCGATATTTTTATTTTACATTTTTTCGCAATTTTTGTTAAATATTTGAAATTGTAGTAGAATATGATTTTACTTTCACTGTTTAAAGGAGGCTTACTACTTTTTGAGGTTTCATCAAATTCCTTCTCTTTGACTGTGTGAAGCAACTGCAGGTGACACAATGAAGTCCGACTGCACTGGGGAATGGCGGTGTGAATGGAATAACAAGATTACCGATGTGATAATTTCATAAATAAAACTGTAAACTGGCAATGTTTATTTTATTATTTATTTTAAATCTGTTTGATATTACTATCCCATTTCAAAATGTTCATAATTTACAGAAAGTAAAAAAAAATCTATTGTAATTATTCAGCACGTTCTTTTTTCATGAGAGTTATTATTACCAGTTGTAATAGATATGTAAATTAAAACATGGGACATTTTTGATGGAATAGGTACATTTTAAATTCTGTATTTTGCTTTAAACAAGTGTTCCCTATTACCGCCACTTGCCCTGTATATATATACAGTAAAGCAAAGTTTTGTTCGCTTCATTTTTAGCTAAATCAGTGAATGTGAAAAGTAGAAAACCTCTACGGAATGCAATATCTACATTATTTAACGTAGCAAATAAGCCGCCACAACTGTAGCTTAAGGGAAAACCACACAGACGTCGTAAATAAACACGATATTGCAGTGCCTGTCCAAAGGAACTTCGCATCGTAATCAGAATAACACAGGCACTGCAATATCGTATTTCTCTGCCGATACCGGGCAAACGACTTAACAAGTACAACGTGTGACCTGTACGGGAATATACATTATGGATGTACGTTTACAGGTCTTAGACGCAAGGGTCACGTCACGAAATACGGAAGTTTGGGTGTGGACGTGAGTCGTGCATGGATAGCCTAATGGTTAAGGCGACCGCTCGCGATAAGAAGGAAATCCGTGGTCCAGTCCGACACAGATTTTCATTGTCGTCATTCCATTCTACAACTGATGCTTGTCCTTATTCGCAATTGCGAATACATTTAATGTATATAATAATAAATCGTCAAAAGCAATAAAACTGTTTCCGAATACAGGAAAACCAATTGAATATGATTCATCGTAATGAATGCAATGCCTATACAATCCTCAAAGTATTTAATCCATACTTCCACACAAGGCCGTTGCATTTTTAGGCGCTGAGCGCCAGGATCTAGCGTTAGAAGGTTTTTTCTTTTCGTATTTAACCAAATATAACATTGATGATGATAATTTATGGCAATGTTTGCCGACAAGATAAAGAATGCAACCTTTTAACACTAGATTGCGTACTCACGGCAGTTCTCCTTGGCCGTTTTTTGGTACGACTTGGAAAGAGAGAAAAATTAATGAATGATCGACGATGCGTCGGTTCTCGATTGTGTTCAGGAGACGTACAGATTGATTGCGTGAAAATAGTTTCTCAGATGACCTCTTGACCCGGATTCCTTTCACGCAATCAGACTCTTCAATGAAATTACCTAAGGGACCTATTTGAATAATAAAAAAATGCAAAACAGTGAAATTTTGTAAAAAAAAGTTGTCAGATCGGAAACTGAACACATTAATGGTCTCCCAAATACAATCGAGACACCGCGATAAAGAGCGAACCTGTAACAAAGTTCATTTAAACATTAACATTATTTGTGGTTAATTTAAAGAAAAGAATAAGCATAGATTTTCTGTACAGTGAAGCATCAATATATTCTCAAAGAACAAAGGCGTTAAACTATAAACATTAACAAATTTACAATGAATACGAAACTTACTTTTTTATGTTTTTCTCATACATGGAGCAGTCCAACAATCGCTGCTTTTGTATGTGTGATATTTTGTAAAAACATATCGGCGACCAGAAGTACAACTAACTATAAAGACTCTAGAATTTTCCTAACAAATGATAAATTGTTCTTTCTTCTGTTTCGCAGCTTCTTGCTATCAAGCGCTGCGGCAATGATTTTAAATATCTGCGCCCAGCGAGTCATAGTGTTTAAAAGTACCTTTTAAACGCTGGCCGCGCGTCTTGGTATAGGCGCACGTTATAAACAGATTTCGTTTCTTTACTCTCGTGTTGTCATGCTTAGTATCATTACAAACTACAGCTCGATGGCTGTCGTTTTCTCATATGCAAAAATGTCTGCAATTCAATAATATCACGACGAGTATCCTCTAGATTCAGAGACGCTTGAAGACCCACAGCGACAGGCCATTTAAATGCTGTACAACAGAGAGAAGTCTCTAGATTCAGAGACGCTTGAAGACCCACAGCGACAGGCCATTTAAATGCTGTACAACAGAGAGAAGTCATATTTTTACATGTAGAATGTGGTAGGATTTTAGAGAGGCTGGGTTTGATTGTGATATGCGAGCGTATCCTCTGGTAACAGGCATACATATGAGCGCGGATGACGTTGCTGCATCTACAAATATTATAAAATTTGGGCTATTTCCTTTCTTCGACGAGTTAGTATTTTCGTTACTCCTTCACACTGAAGTGTCTGGATGGATCTCGATGAACTTTGGGCTGAAGATACTCTACACCTTGAATTATCACATAGGCTATATTTTATTCTGAAAAAGTAACTGATCCCATTGGGATGGACACTGTGACTACCGTTCCCGTGGGATGGGTTACGTGACTACAAAGTCATCCCTGAAAGTTAACTATCAAATGAATACATTAAGTTTAGTGTATAGACTAGTTAATGTTGTGAGAAATGAAATGAACATGTACATAAATCTAAAAAAGAAGAAATAATTCTGTAGAATAAAATCGTCACTAAACTCCATAACAATGTAATGTATGTAAATGAAAATATTTCGTAGCACCTGGATGCACCAAGATCGTGCAGTGTCACTGGGTTATCTATCACGGAGCTGAGAAGCATGTCGTGCAGGCCACCAGTGGAAGGAAATGAGAGAAGGAACTGATACCACAAACTCCTATCATTCCAACAAACTTGTCTTTCCAGTTCAAACACTTGCTATTCCCTTTGAAAGTGATGGTACATAAGCGTGGATAGTGATTTGTGGCATTAACATTTTTATATAACTATTTAGCCGCAGGTAACACCGCAGGACACAACTAGTACTCAATAAGTTCGTTCATTTTTATGTTGTTGTGAATTATTGCTGTTATTTTGACGCTTTGTTGAGGGGGTGCTTATATATTTAGTCATCTGTAAGCTTTGTGATGTGTACATTCTTTTACAGTGTGTAAGTAGGCTGTTTAGGTTTTTATGTTGTTAACGCCACGTAGTGCTCTATGAAAATCACTGACTGTGCTGTGTGCAGTCTGTGGCTGGTTTGCATTGTTGGAATATTCGCTACTGTAGTGTCGGGCAGTTGGAGGTGAGCCGCCAGCAGTGGTGGATGTGGGGAGAGAGATGGTTGAGTTTTGAGAGCGGACGATCTGGACGTGTGTCCGTCAGAAAAAGGAAAGACTGGATGTCATGAACTGATATATATACACTCCCGGAAATGGAAAAAAGAACACATTGACACCGGTGTGTCAGACCCGCCATACTTGCTCCGGACACTGCGAGAGGGCTGTACAAGCAATGATCACACGCACGGCACAGCAGACACACCAGGAACCGCGGTGTTGGCCGTCGAATGGCGCTAGCTGCGCAGCATTTGTGCACCGCCGCCGTCAGTGTCAGCCAGTTTGCCGTGGCATACGGAGCTCCATCGCAGTCTTTAACACTGGTAGCATGCCGCGACAGCGTGGACGTGAACCGTATGTGCAGTTGACGGACTTTGAGCGAGGGCGTATAGTGGGCATGCGGGAGGCCGGGTGGACGTACCGCCAAATTGCTCAACACGTGGGGCGTGAGGTCTCCACAGTACATCGATGCTGTCGCCAGTGGTCGGCGGAAGGTGCACGTGCCCGTCGACCTAGGACCGGACCGCAGCGACGCACGGATGCACGCCAAGACCGTAGGATCCTACGCAGTACCGTAGGGGACCGCACCGCCACTTCCAGCAAATTAGGGACACTGTTGCTCCTGAGGTATCGGCGAGGACCATTCGCAACCGTCTCCATGAAGCTGGGCTATGGTCCCACACACCGTTAGGCCGTCTTCCGCTCACGCCCCAACATCGTGCAGCCCGCCTCCAGTGGTGTCGCGACAGGCGTGAATGGAGGGACGAATGGAGACGTGTCGTCTTCAGCGATGAGAGTCGCTTCTGCCTTGGTGCCAATGATGGTCGTATGCGTGTTTGGCGCCGTGCAGGTGAGCGCCACAATCAGGACTGCATACGACCGAGGCACACGGGGCCAACACCCGGCATCATGGTGTGGGGAGCGATCTCCTACACTGGCCGTACACCACTGGTGATCGTCGAGGGGACACTGAATAGTGCACGGTACATCCAAACCGTCATCGAACCCATCGTTCTACCATTCCTAGACCGGCAAGGGAACTTGCTGTTCCAACAGGACAATGCACGTCTGCATGTATCCCGTGCCACCCAACGTGCTCTAGAAGGTGTAAGTCAACTACCCTGGCCAGCAAGATCTCCGGATCTGTCCCCCATTGAGCATGTTTGGGACTGGATGAAGCGTCGTCTCACGCGGTCTGCACGTCCAGCACGAACGCTGGTCCAACTGAGGCGCCAGGTGGAAATGGCATGGCAAGCCGTTCCACAGGACTACATCCAGCATCTCTACGATCGTCTCCATGGGAGAATAGCAGCCTGCATTGCTGCGAAAGGTGGATATACACTGTACTAGTGCCGACATTGTGCATGCTCTGTTGCCTGTGTCTATGTGCCTGTGGTTCTGTCAGTGTGATCATGTGATGTATCTGACCCCAGGAATGTGTCAATAAAGTTTCCCCTTTCTGGGACAATGAATTCACGGTGTTCTTATTTCAATTTCCAGGAGTATATATATATATATATATATATATATATATATATATATATATATATATATATATATATATATACTGACTTTTGAACACTATTAAGGTAAATACATTGTATAAGGTAAATACATTGTATATTAAGGTAAATACATTGTTTGTTCTCCATCAAAATCTTTCATTTGCTAACTATGTCTGTCAATAGTTAGTGCCTTCAGTAGTTAGAATTTTTTATTCAGCTGGCAGTATTGGCGCACGCTGTATTGCAGTAGTTTGAGTAACGAAGATTTTTGTGAGGTAAGTTATTCATGAAAGGTATGGGTTATTGTTAGTCAGGGCCATTCTTTTGTAGGGATTATTGAAAGTAAGATTGCGTGGCGCTAAAAATATTGTGAGTCAGTTTAGTGTTGATCAGAATAAGTAATGAGAGAAATGTCTGAGCACGTTCAGTTTTGCCCAACTGTTTGAAAATCAAATGACGTAGAGGTTTTCCAGCACAGTCATTTATACATTTTCCAAAGGGGAAGTTTCAAATGAAGCTTTTATGGTTACGATGGTGACAATCTGCAGTAAGTTTTCGTATTTTAATTTGTTATCTATTGCTGTATTTAATGAGAAGTGTGGCGGGATAGTATACATACTTATTAGGTCACTGAATTGAATTCGTTAAATCTGATTTTTCAGCAATTTTATTGCCATCTTTTTATACTGCAGTCATAAAAACATAGTTCTCATTTGCATTAGCTTCATCTCTGATTATCATGTTATCGTTGGCGAACTGTTTACAGAAACTGAACGCCGAATATGTCGGTTCTAAATCTTCCAAACTGCACTGCAAGTTCTGACCTCACCGGCGAGCTCCAATGAAATGGAAGTTAATGAAATATATCGAGCGTCTTCAGCAACGAAAATATTATCGTTCGCCGAAGTTTCACCTTCATCGTCTCCCTCAGCCTTGCAACAATCACAAACTTCTCCAATTTTCTGTAAATAAATTATAACATGCTCTTAATGAATGTCATTCATACGATATGAAATGTGATGTTCTCCGCAAAGGAATTAAAGGCAAAAAACTAAAATTATTTGAAATTCTCATAACCAGTCACAGAATCCTGGCCTGCCCCTTAATGACCAAACACAGATCCATTACTCACCCTCATTAATGTAGCAGAAACCAGTTATTTCTCTCACCATTAGACAATAAGCCTATTGTAACTGTTACACATCCACATTCCGCAGACTTATCCCCCCCCCCCCCCTTCAACCCCTTTTTCTCGTTCTGTTCATCACATTCAACAGTTTGGTCATATTAGTAGCCTGTGCCATTACTCACTTGTACAACAGATTTGGCTTAGCCATTCATATATTTTTAGTATTTGAATAACTGGAATATATGATTTATTCGTTCAGAGTCTCTTTAGGTATTACATTATGCTTGTGTTTTGTATCGATGTAGTCAAATGCCACATCCTTGTATAACAATTTTTGAACAGCAGTGAATTCTCACTGAAGTTGTGTGGACTATTTGTTCGAAATTAAGTTATCTGATGGTGGCCTAAGACGCCAAAAACCGGCTCATAACTAACTGTTCAATATATCTGCGTGCATCAGTGATACTGTGTACTCAAGTTATTAACGTAACTGTTTTGCTTTTTTTGTATTTTAATGCTGCTTGTGTACTGCATAAGTAGAATTCTGTTATATGTCACTTATTGAGGTGTGCGGCGAATTAACGAAAATTTGATATCGCCTCACAGTGCACTGCAGAAAATGGACTCATCGTTCGTCCACACGAACTTCGTACTCATTACTCATTGGTATTCGCAATTAGAATCATACCAACCTTTTTAAAATCTCATTTAATCACAGTAGTCTTGCGACTGAAGTCTACTTACTATTGCCGGCCGCGGTGATCTAGCGGTTCTAGGCGTTCAGTCCGGAACCGCGCGACTGCTACGGTCGCAGGTTCGAATCCTGCCTCGGGCATGGATGTGTGTGATGTCCTTCGGTTAGTTAGGTTTAAGTAGTTCTAAGTTCTAGGGGACTGATGACCACAGATGTTAAGTCCCATAGTGCTCAGAGCCATTTGAACCATTTTCTACTTACTATTGATAAGTTACGAAGGCAGAAGAGAAAACGGCTGTCCAGAAAGCTTTGAAAATAAATGCCATTTAGAACCTAGCTAACAAGTCAACAATGACTTTCATAAGGAGCTATTAATAACTACAAATGGGAGGGCTGTCACCACTTTACAAGGAGCACATTTGATTGCCTAATAATGGAAATCATATACGAAACAGAAGATGTCGATATATAGGTTGTTAATTTTAACTGGAGACATTGAAATATCTCCAAAAGTACAAGTCGGATCCAATGACACCACACTCGACACGCCACCCAACCTCGCGCGTGGGTGGGGGTGGAGGGGCAACTTTGAAATCTGAATCTTCAATGGGAAACCCCGTTTTTTTGTAGAATATTACGATTCTACGGCAAAATCTACATACGTTTTATCTGAAGCATTTTCTTCCTTTCGTCACAGATGGTACTGTAATCGGAGGAATATAAATGGGTACAAGGTCGTAATTTACGGCACGCTACTCAACGGCCCCTGAACTCCCAATGGCTGCTGCGAGGGTAGGACAGGCCAGTATTTCATAACCCCATTCGCTACGTTGTATTCCACCGACATATCGACCAGGGTACTACTCGACGCTCCACCGTGGCCGTGTAGCGAACTACGGCGTATCTCAACAGGCAGTACACTGTGACGGGAGCTCACAAATCGTGCAAATGTGGAACAGAGAGCGGCACTGTACATCACAATACTTCCGCAGTCTTTAATGTCTGCACACCTACCTATCATTTAAAGAACAGACCTGCAAGTGGACGATGCATGTTGCAACAACAGACGGAAAAACTGAAATGATCCTCATTTACGGAGAATTTTGTAGAAATGTTGAGGCTGCTGTTGCCTTGTAAGCCGAGCGCTTTCCAGAAAAAGCTCGCATTCTCTCCTTTGCAAGCTTGTGAACGCCTTTATATCACATGGCAGCGTACAGACCAGCAAAAGGAAACGAAGTAAACTTTCTACAGGAGAAGCAAATGAAATAGCAGTACTAGCGGCAGTGCACCACACCCCACGGATAAGCGCCCGGCAATTACACCGCGATTCCGGTATGCCCGTAGGTAGTGTTCTCACAATACTGCATCGCCATAAGTATCATCAATACCACGTGTCATTGCATCAAGAGCTTCATGGCGCCGATACCCATAATGGGGTAGTTTTTGTGGATGAGAATGTCAACAAACGCACAAGGTACTACTTTCCTACGATTCTACATTCACAAACTATGGTAGCGTCAACCGGCATAACACGCATTACTGGAGTGCAGACAATCGCCACTGGTAACGGCAAGTTGACCATTGATGTCCTTGGTCAGTTAACGTGTGGCATCAAGGGGAGCAACCGCACTGGTCCATAGTTTATCGACGGCATATTCAATGGACGCAAATATCAAACTCTTTGGAACAAGAACTACCGGTGCTACTGCAGGATGTTGCCCTGGACGTTCGACAACGTATGTTGTCTCAGCATGACGGCTTCGCAGCGAATTACGCAACTGAAGCACGCGAGGTATTAGACCGTGTTTAGGCGTCGGTGGACCGGCAGAGGTCACCCTATTAATTGACCCGCTAGGTAGCCGGATTTCTTTCTATGCAGATATTTAAACGATAAGGTGTACCAGCAAACGCCAACTAGGATTGTTGATGTTTTTAAAAATAACGGAAATCCGATACATCGATATTTAAAAGTGCCGTAAATGACTCTCGATGTATCGAAGAAAAATATCGATACTTCAACGAAAAAAGGATTGACGTACTGGCCTGTAAAAAAACTGGCTGCACATCGTAAATGTACTAGCGGTTTTAGAGCTCTATATATAAGTATTGATTTATTATTAGACATACTGTACGTCAACAATCTAGCAGCCTGCTTATCCCCCTTAGAGCAAGAATTGAAAGGAAAACGATGCTCGTTAACTCTTGTCGATAACCACTTTGCTAACAATGGTAATTGCATGTAAGTCGCATAATAAAAGGTGTCCGAAGGGTCCATGGTTCGGTTTCGTCACATATCGGATTTGTCTCTAACACTTCATATCGATTTCCCTGATTTTGCATTTCTGCGAACGCCAGCGACTTACCAGTTGTAGTGGCAAAATTGCGTGGTGAACTTAACCATTGCAGATTTTGTTGGTAGCACCGAGTGCCTATTACATGACATATCCCCTCACTCGTCTCCGTCCACCGTAAAAACTAATCTTGTTATTCAGCAACTTTTTTTTTAAGAATGCCGATGTGAAGAAATAGTACACTAGTTGCGTTAAAAACTGTTTTTAACGCAACTGGTGTGCTATTTCTCCACTTCGGTAATCTTGTTATTCCATTCTCACCGTCATTCCCCAGTGCAGTAGGACTTCTTCGTTGTGCCACCTGTAGTTGCTTCAGACGGTCAAGTAGGAAGAATGGACGTGTTGAAAGCTCAGAAAGAAGTAAGCCTCCTTTACACAGTCAATGTAAAATTACGTTCTACTATATTTTCAAAAGCATAATTTCCAATATTTACCAAAAAATGTTTGCGAAAAAATATAAAATAAAAATATCTTCACTCGACATTGCCTTTTCAACATCGATGTATCGATAGTATACATATAGTAAAAACGGTATTTCCGAAAATGTAAAAACCATATCGAAAACATATACGTATTATGAAGTGTAAATGAACAGTTACGGCACATACAGATCACTGACAGGTCAGGAAGAACCCCCCTATCAGGGTATAGGAAACCTTTTGTCTCTATTACAATATTGTCCAACCATCAAAAATACAACAATTAATAAATAACAGCACAAGTCAATAATAAAATTAATGCTTTGAAAAAAAAAAAAAGACTACACTGAAAATTGACTTGTGCTGATTTCAGTCTCTGGTTTTTCATCCATCTGTCTACCAACAACGATTCGTGCTCCCCCCTCCTATCCCCTTCCACCTTCCCTTCCCCATTTCATAAAAATACATTCCATATTTTACCATCTGTAGTTTGGTTATTGCAATTACCATTGGTTTGTCATGTGCCCCTGTCATTATTGTATTTCATTGCTGATATACTGAGGAGTACAATTTTTGCTTTCGGTATGTGCTTCTGCCTGTGGTACCTGGAGCCTACTGCTGGTTGGGTAATAAGGTTTCTGTGTTTGTTGTGCCTTTACGCTGCATATATGGTATGATGCGCATGGCAGATTATGAATCTCTGTTTACTGGTTGATTATTGTATGGACTTCACCACTAAATTGTTTTAAAAAAGTTGTTAATCTGTGCCATTACTGTTGACTAACATACGTCTATTATTTCTCTGTTGACACTATTAGTCTGTGATGGGTCTTGTTCATTTGATTATAAAAATGGCAAATCGTTGTCTCAAGTCCAATTTCAGTACGTTTGCTTTACTACCACTGGTAATACGTTATTTAATTCTTGCAGTGTTACTCCCTTTTTGTGCTCCTTCATTTTCATGCTACTCCCCTCCCACCCCTATTTCCCAGCCCTCCATCCTATCACTTCTCTTATTCTTCTCCTCCCTACTTCCTCTACAACCCCACTCCCACCCCATACCCCCATGAGTGTGTTAATGTCATGTCTTCCCTCAGAATGGCAAGTACATCATTGCTGCTTTGCGAAAGAAAACTCTGTGGCTTAATGTCTGTTTTTTCCTGGGACTTGGCAGAAAAAAACTGTTTTATCTTCACATACTTTAAACAGTTTGTTACGGTAAGGTTTTTATGCTTGTAAAGGGTTGGAAGTGACGAGGATTTTTTTAATGTCATATTATTTTGTTTTCTTTTAATGCTAATGTTGTGGTTCCCATTTAATGTCTTTTACGTGCCAACCAGCATACGCGTCGTATATGGCGCTGCTGTGTGTTTACTGTTTAGTGGTTTTAAATATCTGTTTTTGATAAAGATTTTGAAAATATTACTTTTATTATTGACTTGTACTGTTATTGTATTAATTGTTGTATTTTTTATGGTTATTTAGTTCATGCACTGTTACCCATTTGACTCCGTTTTTGTGCTCCTTCATTTTCATGCTCCTCCCTTCCCACCCCTATTTCCCAGCCCTCAACCCTATCACTTCTCTTATTCTTCTCCTCCCTACTTCCTCTACAACCCCACTCCCACCCCATACCCCCATGAGTGTGTTTATGCTACGTCTTCCCCCAGGAGGACAAATACATTATTGCTGCTTTGTGAAAGACAACTCTGTGGCTTAATGTTTGTTTTTTCCTGGGACATGGCAGAAAAAAAACTGCTTTATCTTCACATATTTTGTTCAGTTTGCTACGGTAACGTTTTTATGCTTGTAAAGGGTTGAAAGTGACGAGGATTTTTTAATGTCCTATTATTTTGTTTTCTTTTAATGCTAATGTTGTGGTTCTCATTTAATAACTTTTACTTGCCAACAAGCATACGCGGCGTACGTGGCGCTGCTGTGTGTTTACTGTTTAGTGGTTTTAAATATCTGTTTTTTGGTAAAGATTTTAAAAATATTACTTTTATTATCTACTTTTACTGTTATTGTATTAACTGATGTATTTTTTATGGTTGGATAATACTGTAATAAATACAAAATCCTGATTCAGAGTCCCCTTCCCGATGTTTGCTTGTGGCGGCTGGAGGAGCAGACTGACCGGGTGGCCGTGTGCGCCGCAACTGTTCATTTGCACCACATACTTATATACTTTTGACATGGTTCTTGCATTTTCGGAAATACTAGTTCGACTTGTGTTACGTAAGTCTTGAAACGATATTTTCTGAAATTTTGGAATGTGCTTAAAAATTTGGTAGTATCTGTATTGTACATGAGTGCAAATTACGTTTTCTGACCTGTAAGGTGATCTGGAAAAAAGAGTCCCGGTGCGAAACTACTCACCGGGTAAATGAAATAATGAAATTTGCAACTCTGGATGGTTTTCCGTTCTACTCGTTGAAATGTGGCGTGATATGGTAATCTCCTACCTGCAAATCGTTCTGTGTACAGGCGCCTTGCTGCTGGACTATTGTACAGTGCCTCCCCATAAATGAGATGCGTATCATCGAACTAGGTTGGAGTGCAATCATTCATCCGGGACCTGTAAGTATCACTGGAAACTTTTAAGTGAATACAACAAAATACAAACGCTAATAATGTTGTGTATTAATGAGAAGAGCGATTCTTTTGCTGGCGATCTAGTTTCTTCAATAAGACTAGTGAGGAAACCAAGTACGCTACAGAGACGTTGCACGACATCTTATAAAAGGCAGGTGTCCAAATATTATAATTGCGAGAATACTTATCTGACAGAATTATATGAAAAAAATCAGTAAGTCCCTACTACAAAACGATAAATGGGGCAATTTCATGTGCGTCTTCTTTTATGAGGGCTGATTAAGAGAAAATGTATGAAACAACCTTGTGAATATAATTGAGATCCTTATTCAAAAGTAATCACCAGAGGCCTGTGAACAACTATCACCGAACCGAAGGATTCTGTTCCCAGAATTCCTGTGGCTGTGACAAGAGCCAGTCCTCCGCTGTGTCCATTTCGAAGTCCGAGTTGAAGCGCTTTTCTTTGAGATATTTTTCTAGTGGATCAAACACATGGAAGTCGTAGGGTGACATGTCTGGGTACAAGGGCTCACTGCACTTGAATTTGACCATTACACTTTGTGTGACGTTGGAGACGTGTGGACGCGCTTTATCGTGGAGCGGAATCACTCACTTGATGGAGTTTTGTAGGCTATCAGGTGTCTCAAGGTACACGTCTCCGTTAATGGTTTTCACGTGCTCGAGGAATTCGACGAGTATCAGACCTGGAACGTCGAGAAAGACGGCCAGACTCGCCTTGCCTGCCGAAGGTACAGCTTTGAATCTTTTTGGCGGAGGTGACGTCGCATGCTTCCATTGCCTAAACATCTCACTACGTTATCCCAAAGTGGCATATGCAAATCTCAACCGGTGTGGTTGTTACGAAATTTCGTACCTTTTCATTTGAACATTCTTTAGAAATCCCTCGGAGAAATCGTAGTACCATCTGGACTAGACAGTATAGCCAATTTAGAAAGAGCCGTCAAGTTGCAAAAGTGTACCGAGTGACATGAAATCACTACAATAAATGAATGATGCGAAACATTGGCATTGCAATACGCTTGTCTTGCATTAAGCAGTACATGTCTCACAAACTACATCACTAGGAGACCATTTAAAAACTGATACAATTGACAAGGAAGAGCGAAACTGTCCGAGGAAAATTTATGGCCCCAATATTATAAACGGCGTATGGATTAACAGAAAAACTACAGACCTATACACAGCAGTAGACAAGTTCGATGATGCAACACGTCGAAGACTTTTGAAGTTCTATGGTCACATCTACAGACTGACAATACTAGATTAATAAAAAAAGACCTACTTAAGATAATACAATCAAAGAAAGTAAAAGTCACTTAGTTAGAAGCACTTAGGCCAGGGCCGGTTTATGGAATTTCCGGGTCCCCTGTCAAATCTTATTTTGGAGCCCTCCTATTTATTTCTAGAATGTAAGTTCGTTTACACTTTACATTATTTTCGTGTTTATATATGATTGCTATGATTACATACATCTGGTGTCTCTCTAAAGTGTCGTCAGGCACCTTTTCTCTGGTGTTTCGCCAGATATTTGCAATTTAGTTTTAGCAACGTGTAGCTGGAGTTGTTCCAAACAAATCCTGCTCATCAAGTGCTTCATACGTCGCCCATCGTCGACAAAAAGCGCCCGTTTGTTTCCCAGTACCCACAAAATGACTTTTAAATCTGAGATTTACGTACCCATTCGATAGAATGATCCTCAGTTAGTCTAGTGCGTTATTCGTTTCATCGATATTTATTAAAAGTGCGTTATTCGTTTCATCGATAGTTCACTGCTGTTATTGGTGAAGCAAACACGTCATTCCCACTGTCGTAGTTTATCTGTAAATACCTACAATAATTGTGATAGCCAGATGCGCTGTTGAAATTAATATCGGGATACCCTGACCCCATTATACCAAGAAGAGCGTTATTGTGCCCATCCTTCTGTACATATTGATGTCGTAGCGAGTTGTAGTATGATTTATAGCGCGATAAGCTGAATATCAAATCTTACGTGAAGTCGTCGTGTTACTACAGACGATTATTTCAAGTCACACAGATTACTTCGTTGAGTGTAAGCAAGGTCTTGTCAGTACAACTTAACTGTAGTATTACGAGAGTGAGCTACATTATCCGACGTTACCTTTCACCTACGTATTGCAGTGCTCTTAGAGCCTGTTCATACAGTACTTCCCCTACGAGTTAGTGGTATCTAAAGGGTGACATAGTACACTCTCCTTTCTCATCACCCTTGCAACCTTTCACTCCACTACCCTTTCCACAAGTTACTTTCCTTAACAATGGAAAACATTCAAAATCCTACTTTTCCTCAAATCCCACAAGCCTCCTACTAATACCTCCTCCTATCACCCATCTGCCTTCCCTCAGTATCCATCCTCTCCCAATGCATCCATCAATGCTCGAACCAGCACCACCTTCTTCTTGTTAATCAGTATGGCTTCCATCCCATATTCTCTTCTGATCACCAGCTCCTGCATCTCACCCATTTCGTATTCCACCAACTCTTTAAATCAGCTACTTTTGTTTCCCTTGACCTAGAAAAAGCCTACAACCTTGTACAGCATTCCGGTCTCCTCTTCAAACCCCAGATACAAGCATTTCCAATTAACTATGTCCACCTTATTGCATACTCCCTATTTAATCGTCCATCCTTGTCACTATTAACAACACCAATTCCTCTACCTTCCATCCCACTACAGGAGTGCCCCAAGAATCTCTCCTCTCCTTTAGCTCCTCTACACTGCTGATATCCCAAGCTGCCCTCACCAGGCCACCTCTTTCAGCATTCTGATGACACCAGTTTCTTCGCCCTCTAAGCTACACTCCAAATATTCCAACGATCCCTCCAAATAAATCCATTTCAGTCTGTTTACCTCCTGGTGTAACCAATGGCTCCTCAATATCAAACCCTCCAAAACCAGAGCAATAATTGTGGGATAAACAACCCAAACCTTCCACCTCCATGACTTCTACCTTATCACTTACAAGTATCCAGCTAACTAAAACACTCAAATATGTTGGACCAACCTTCACCCAGCAACTGAAGTGGAAACATCGCATACTAATCATCCAACAGAAGGCTCACAATAGACTAAAACTACTAACGGGCTGAACTTGGGATTACCCTCCTCCACTATTCTCCACACCTGCAAAACCCTGACCTGACCCATCATATGCTATGTAAATGTTGCACGAATCTTCACCCTACCAAATTAGTTTCAGTCCCTCCAAATTCTCAAATGGCACATTCTCTGTCTCACTTTCTGTATCCATTTAGCCTCCTCCAACAGGATCCCCTGCCATCTCATCAAATTCCCAGCCCTCCTCACCCACATCAAATACATCTCCATCTCCTATACTGTCTGCAAACTAGATTGCAATCACTCCATTGTCTCCCCTCTGATCACCAACCCTGGTAAGCTGCCATGCCTTCTCAAACATATCCCTCCATCCCTATACCTACAAACACTCCATATCCTAACCGAGCGCAACTTCGACCAGCTCCCTCTCTGAAACAGTGAGATCTGCCCCAGTATTTACGCTTCATACCAAATTTAACTCTTCCCCACCCACTCCACATCAGGCCTCCTTCCCTCTCCATCCATCCCCATCCCTTTCCTCGTGAAACCACTGCCCTACCCACACAATACACTACTCCCCAGTCTTCCCCACTGTGTTCCCCATTATCCTCCCCAACCCATACCTCTCATCTCTATAGTTCTCCTATCTAACAGACCCCAATTTTTCTACTCACACCCCTCACCCCTGTGGAACATACTCTCTCCTCTCATCCTAGTCAGGTCCCTCAGATTTTAAATAAAAGTGCAGTGCTTTAGTATTTTTATCAAAAAAAATTTCACTTTGTTGTGACGTGTTTTTAAAATGTATAAATTTCGGTTTTTAAAATGTACGTCTTTGATTTTTAATTTAAAATAGAAAATAATCCCAAATTTTGTATTTCTGTAATTCGCTTGGCTGAAGAGGAGAGAATTGTACGACTAACAGCCCACCCCCATCTGATATGGGGCGAGAGGGAAGAAAAATCAATAAAGAAAAAAAAATCAATTTTCCAGGTTTAGCCACACTATTAATATGATCATTTAATACAGGATCGAACTTGGCCATGTTTCTACTTGCCCTAAAAAGTTTCCATTAACCGTATTTTCCAACATTACATGGTTGGCTCTTAATGGAAGAGTTCTTTTGGCAAGGAAATATACTATGGAAAATATACTGAAGAAAACCGATCTACACCTCTTTTCTTCTTTTACTTGATAAGTATACGAATAACCATCAGATGAATAAGGGTATGGCAACAATGAAAATTTGTGCCATATAGGGACTCGAACGCGAAATTCCCGCTTTACGTGAGCGGTCGCCTTAGCTGCTTTGGCTGTACATGAGTCACAGCCAAACCCAGATTTCCATATGTCGTCGTTTCTGTGTCACAACCTGTACTCATACACACATTAAGTAATTCCCATACAGGGGAAGACAGTGCCCATTCCTTCGGCCATGGTCCAAAGGTACTTCCATTATTCTTCTTAACAACACAGGCAGTGCAACATCGTAATTATCCGCCGACACCGGGCAAGCGACTTTCAAGTAAAATGTCTCGCTTATACGAGAATATACGAGGACAGTTCAATAAGTAATGCAACACATTTTTTTTCTGAAACAGGGGTTGTTTTATTCAGCATTGAAATACACCAGGTTATTCCCCAATCTTTTAGCTACACAACACTATTTTTCAACGTAATCTCCATTCAATGCTACGGCCTTACGCCACCTTGAAATGAGGGCCTGTATGCCTGCACGGTACCATTCCACTGGTCGATGTCGGAGCCAATGTCGTACTGCATCAATAACTTCTTCATCATCCGCGTAGTGCGTCCCACGGATTGCGTCCTTCATTGGGCCAAACATACGGAAATCCGACGGTGCGAGATCGGGGCTGTAGGGTGCATGAGGAAGAACAGTCCACTGAAGTTTTGTGAGCTCCTCTCGGGTGCGAAGACTTGTGTGAGGTCTTGCGTTGTCATGAAGAAGGAGAAGTTCGTTCTGATTTTTGTGCCTACGAACACGCTGAAGCCGTTTCTTCAATTTCTGAAGAGTAGCACAATACACTTCAGAGTTGATCGTTTGACCATGGGGAAGGACATCGAACAGAATAACCCCTTCAGCGTCCCAGAAGACTGTAACCATGACTTTACCGGCTGAGGGTATGGTAGGGGAGTGGGTGTGGCGCCACTCCATTGATTGCCGTTTTGTTTCAGGTTCGAAGTGATGAACCCATGTTTCATCGCCTGTAACAATCTTTGACAAGAAATTGTCACCCTCAGCCACATGACGAGCAAGCAATTGCGCACAGATGGTTCTCCTTTGCTCTTTATGGTGTTCGGTTAGACAACGAGGGACCCAGCGGGAACAAACCTTTGAATATCCCAACTGGTGAACAATTGTGACAGCACTACCAACAGAGATGTCAAGTGGAGCACTGAGTTGTTTGATGATGATCCGTCGATCATCTCGAAAGAGTGTGTTCGCACGCTCCGCCATTGCAGGAGTCACAGCTGTGCACGGCCGGCCCGCACGCGGGAGATCAGACAGTCTTGCTTGACCTTGCGGCGATGATGACACACGCTTTGCCCAACGACTCACCGTGCTTTTATCCACTGCCAGATCACCGTAGACATTCTGCAAGCGCCTATGAATATCTGAGATGCCCTGGTTTTCCGCCAAAAGAAACTCGATAACTGCCCGTTGTTTGCAACGCACATCCGTTACAGACGCCATTTTAACAGCTCCGTACAGCGCTGCCACCTGTCGGAAGTCAATGAAACTATACGAGACGAAGCGGGAATGTCTGAAAATATTCCACAAGAAATTTCCGGTTTTTTCAACCAAAATTGGCCGAGAAAAAAAATGTGTTGCATTACTTATTGAACTGCCCTCGTACATAATGTATGTACGATTATAAGTTATAGACACATGGTTGATGACGTACGCAAGTTAGGGATTGGCCGTGGGTCGTGTTCGGATAGAAAAATGGCAAGGCGACCGCTCACGATAGGCGAGAAATACGGGTTTGGGTCCCGGTCGTTCACAAGTTTTTACTGTTGTCATTCCGTTACACAATAGATGGATGCCCATATTTGCAACTGCGAATACATTTCATTTCATCAGTTGTTTGTCTGCATGCAAAAAAAGCGTCATGGCAAAAAAACTGGACTTTGTCCTCAACTAAGTAAATAAATATGTAGAAAGTGGCAAAATGTTCTTGAACCTTGGCGGCAGGAGTCTCATTCTAGCCTCCAGCAAATTCTTATAATCATGCGTACACTGCTTAACAAAAAAAGTGAAGCATCCAGAAGACATGGTCGGATGTCAATGTACACTCATGTTCAGAGAAAGCAGAACACCTTGAACAACTAGAGATAGCACGTTCATATTCACGGAACGCGTACATTAGTATGTTCTGCAGGAATGATTAGCATTTCAGTCACCTCAGTTCAGCATGTGTCCTGTTGCCTAGTAGGCACAGGGTCGCCATGAGCCCTGATAACTTGGCCCACGCCTGATGGCATCGTCGCGTATAAGGCGTGAATGGCGTCCTGTGGTATAGCCTGGTATAGCCATCAGCGCTTCATTCATCTAGTTCCAAATTTCATCTGTGGTGGTTGGTACTGGGCCGCAGCGCTGCACCCATTTCTTCAACATATCCCACAAATTTTAGATTGGCGACAAGTCTGGTGATCTAGTGGGCCAGGGCAAAAGCTGACATCCTGGTACACCAAGAAGGCACATTTTCGCGCAGAAAAATGTGGTCGTGCATTATCTTGCTGAAAAATGGCGTCTGGGGTACTGTACAGAAATGGTTTGGCTACAGGCCCCAGGATGTAATTCGCGTAGGTGACACTTGTCACAGTGCCCTAGACACACACTGACTATCATTTATGGCTGCATCCAATAGCACCCCACATCATAAGACGTTAAGTTGACGCTTTATATCTTGTGCGAATACAGTTACTGTGATGCCGCTCCCCATGTCAGCAGCGAACCAGTATACGACCATCGTTTTCAAACAAACAAAACCTGGATTCGTCCGAAAACACTATATGATGTCATTCCTGTCGCCAGTGACGTCGTTCCATGCATCATTGCCATGTTTCTGCACATTTATCGAAGGTATGCGGATGAGTTGACGACGGGCATGTAACCAACGCCGTAATAAACGACGCCTGACTGTCACCCCTAATAATGAAAGATGTGTTACACTGTTCCACTGTTGTACCAGAGCCGAGGACGACGCAGATCTGTCCTGCAATGCCATTCGCGGATGAGGTGCCGATCTTCTCAGGGGATGGTCTTGATGGTGCGACCTGACCCTTCCCATCGTGTTCTATGACCTTCCACGAACCATTCTGCACACACGCGCTGCACTGCCGAAACATTCCGCCCCACACGAGCAGCAATTTCCCGGATGGATGTATCACATTCTCTCATGCCGATAGTGCGCCCTCTTTCTAACACTGATTCGACGGTACGGTTCGCGCATACGTCCGCGAAGCATCCTGCACGTCTGATGAAGTCACAGTGATCCATAACCTTCGGTTTATAGCGACAAAGAATGCCGCAGCCACATTTTACCGATAGGTGGCGTTGCGCCGCGATGTCGATGTTAACTTTGAACCTACAAGCAGACATGCTTCAACTGCTAATCACTTCTGCAGAACATACTAATGTACATGTCCTGTTTGGAATGTAAATGATTAGAGCTGCAGTCCTCTGTGACAGGTAGAATGGGCACCAGGGCAGATTAGTGTTGTTCATGTTTAATGTTGTTACCCGGATTGCAACGGTGTATAATGGGCGTGAACAGTGTCAGATATCGAGCGATCATAGTGAAGTCCACAGAGATACCCCGAAGTTCTGTGAGACACTGTTTGAAAGAAGCATTACTGAGGGTCTCCAGTTGATCAGCTTGTCGAAATGTGCAACCTCCCAGAATTGTGGGGCATTTGCATATGACTGTGGCGTGATGTTGGAATGCATTCCCACGTTGAACATGTCACTTGATGACTACCTCGCCATACATACAGGGATTGGGCTTGGGCGTGAGGGGATGACTGAGCGATACAAAACTTGCATTCGAGCAAACGACGCAAGTTTCGTATGCCTTTTGTAAATGTGTTATTTTGTAAACATAGAAGTTACAAAATTATCATCCTCCCTGTAACTAAGTAAAAGATGTTCTTATTTTGTGTTTATTTCCTTTTATCCCTTCTTTTTTGTTTACAGACATTATTAAGAAAAGAAAACGAAGGTTATTTATTGTAACAACGCAATCGGAAGTTTATACTCATTTACGTATGGTATAATATGGCAGATTTTTTTTTGTAAATACTTTGGAATTTACCAGCGGAGACAGCAAGACCGCTAAATACAATAGTATATCTCACCTCAATATAAACACATAATTTCTTCATTTGTGTTGCCATAGCGTCCGTATTTGCTTTATAATTCAGGAGGGTATTTTTGTTCCGTTGCAACTACAAAAATGCGTGATCCTTTTCACCAGACGCGTTTCGCTTTATTGAGGTAAAGCATCATCAGTGGTCTGTTATTACGTTTATTTACATTTTGATTTGCTTTTTTGATCGAAAAACAGTTCGTTAAGAATAGGTTGGTTTGTACTTACGGTGATTTTTCGGCTGTTTTCTCGCTTACATCGGGCAATGCCGTCTGCTAGCAGATCGTTGTTTTCCTGTTAGACACTGATAATTTTTGTCTACTTTTTAGATGTTCTGCAGCATTATGCATTTCTCACAACACACTTTTAAGCACACCACTGTATTCTGTTTTCGTACTTCAAGTATCTCCACACCCTCCCCCCCCCCCCTCCCACCACTCACAGTTTCATTTCACCTCTCGCTCCTCTAACCCACACTGCATCACACTGCTATATACTTATGTCCACTCATCATGGTTTCTCCTTTAAAAAAGTAAAAATAAATAAATAAAAAAAAAATCCATCGCTATTCCTTCTCTACTCTTACACAGTATATACACTCCTGGAAATTGAAATAAGAACACCGTGAATTCATTGTCCCAGGAAGGGGAAACTTTATTGACACATTCCTGGGGTCAGATACATCACATGATCACACTGACAGAACCACAGGCACATAGACACAGGCAACAGAGCATGCACAGTGTCGGCACTAGTACAGTGTATATCCACCTTTCGCAGCAATGCAGGCTGCTATTCTCCCATGGAGACGATCGTAGAGATGCTGGATGTAGTCCTGTGGAACGGCTTGCCATGCCATTTCCACCTGGCGCCTCAGTTGGACCAGCGTTCGTTCTGGACGTGCAGACCGCGTGAGACGACGCTTCATCCAGTCCCAAACATGCTCAATGGGGGACAGATCAGGAGATCTTGCTGGCCAGGGTAGTTGACTTACACCTTCTAGAGCACGTTGGGTGGCACGGGATACATGCAGACGTGCATTGTCCTGTTGGAACAGCAAGTTCCCTTGCCGGTCTAGGAATGGTAGAACGATGGGTTCGATGATGGTTTGGATGTACCGTGCACTATTCAGTGTCCCCTCGACGATCACCAGTGGTGTACGGCCAGTGTAGGAGATCGCTCCCCACACCATGATGCCGGGTGTTGGCCCTGTGTGCCTCGGTCGTATGCAGTCCTGCTTGTGGCGCTCACCTGCACGGCGCCAAACACGCATACGACCATCATTGGCACCAAGGCAGAAGCGACTCTCATCGCTGAAGACGACACGTCTCCATTCGTCCCTCCATTCACGCCTGTCGCGACACCACTGGAGGCGGGCTGCACGATGTTGGGGCGTGAGCGGAAGACGGCCTAACGGTGTGCGGGACCGTAGCCCAGCTTCATGGAGACGGTTGCGAATGGCCCTCGCCGATACCCCAGGAGCAACAGTGTCCCTAATTTGCTGGGAAGTGGCGGTGCGGTCCCCTACGGCACTGCGTAGGATCCTACGGTCTTGGCGTGCATCCGTGCGTCGCTGCGGTCCGGTCCCAGGTCGACGGGCACGTGCACCTTCCGCCGACCACTGGCGACAACATCGATGTACTGTGGAGACCTCACGCCCCACGTGTTGAGCAATTCGGCGGTACGTCCACCCGGCCTCCCGCATGCCCACTATACGCCCTCGCTCAAAGTCCGTCAACTGCACATACGGTTCACGTCCACGCTGTCGCGGCATGCTACCAGTGTTAAAGACTGCGATGGAGCTCCGTATGCCACGGCAAACTGGCTGACACTGACGGCGGCGGTGCACAAATGCTGCGCAGCTAGCGCCATTCGACGGCCAACACCGCGGTTCCTGGTGTGTCCGCTGTGCCGTGCGTGTGATCATTGCTTGTACAGCCCTCTCGCAGTGTCCGGAGCAAGTATGGTGGGTCTGACACACCGGTGTCAATGTGTTCTTTTTTCCATTTCCAGGAGTGTATATAAGCAGAAACATACTTAAATATAGTTACACACAGACAATATTCTAATTTAAAAAAGAAAATTTAAAAAAGAATATTTGTATGTCAAAGACAAAGTAGTGGAAAGGTTATGTTGGAAACACTACAAAAAACAATCATCAACAAATACTTTAAGTACGAAAACAAACAGAACACAGTGGTGTGCATAAATATGTGTTGTGAGAAATGCATAGTGCTGCAGAACATGTAAAAGTAGACGAAAATTATCAGTGTCTAACACAGAAAACCAACGATGTGCTAGCAGACGGCATTTCCCGATGTAAGCGAGAAAGCAGCCGAAAAATCACCGTAAGTACAAACCAACCTGTCCTTCACGAACTGTTTTTCGATCTAAAAAGCAAATCAAAATGTAAATAAACGTATTTACAGACCACTGATGATGCTTTACCTCAATAAAGCTAAACGCGTTTGGTGAAAAAATCACTTATTTTTGTAGTTGCAAGACGAATCAAAAATAACCTCATGAAACATATAATTGTCTAACGGAATAAAAAGAATACTGCCTGCCATAAGCAAGTCTCTAATCCTGAGCTCCACACGCTGAGGCCGCACACGTAGATCCGGAACCATGCCGCCGGGGATTCTTGAGTTGGGATGACCAGGTGCGACATACGTACAGGCTCAAGCATTGCACTTGCGTCGAGCTGCTTCTTCTTGTTCAACATCTGTCATCTACATTTGGGGTATTTCCCGACATTTGCCGCCACATGGGTCTCATATTAAGCTACTTGTCTCAACACCATCTACATCACTTCTGGGGGTTTTACCGTTAGTAAAAATCACTCTGCATATGTTCGATGTTTCATCGAGCTATGTTGTCTGGCAGTGACACATCATGGGAAAGTTAATTTTGTCCTTAAGGTTTACACACCAGTGTGTTAAATAGGCAAAATGTAACTGAACGTCGTCTTCCTCGTTGTTTCACTGTGTTTTGACATTTCGGATGATTTATCAGGTGAATAGCACAACAAAAAACCTCATCTCCAGACACTCAAGAAACGGTAGTTGAAAGAATTTACAGAGGCCTTGGAAGCACAAAAGAGCAGGGAACGTGTGGCAGAGATTAGTTCTCAGCGTGGAGATTTCACTGAAAGCTTTTCTCAACGTTTTATTGCTGTCGATCACCCTCCTCTGTACTGGATTCTTTGCAGCGATTCTGGTGGAATGGGATGGGCTCCGAAATTATCCCATCTGCGGCCCAGCAGGAAACGACTTATAAATCTGCAGCGATGAGATGAGAGTCAATAAAACAGAGCGAATTGAAGCCGATGAAATTTCTCCAGCAGATTACTGTTTGCTCCGCCACAATTGACTTTTCGGTTTATTGCTGCCAGCTCTGAGATGAGAAACTCTTCTGTGTGGCTGATTAGGTAATATGCCGTCTGCTGTCTGCCCGACAAACGGGATCTAGATTTAACGCTTTACCAGATATACTTCAGTGGTCATTTTGTGACGGGTGTTCTCTGCTATTCGTAATGTTTGCTCATGGAAGATGGGAACTTTCAAAAGCTATATCATTTTTATGCCGACAACCTCCTGCTTTACACAAGTGCCAGATCTGAAAATATCGATATTGCTGCTGACGAGATGAATGATATGCCTTCAGTGGTAAGATCGATGCAAAACGTGAGACTTAAACTAAATGCGGGTAAGTCCCAAGGAATCTTTGTATCTCATTAGAAGTTAATTCACTACTGGCCATTAAAATTGCTACACCAAGAAGAAATGCAGATGATAAACGGGTGTTCATTGGTCAAATATATTATACTAGAACTGACATGTGATTACATTTTCACGCAGTTTGGGTGCATAGATCTTGAGAAATCAGTACCCAGAACAACCACCTCTGGCCGTAATAACGGACTTGATACGCCTGGGCATTGAGTCAAACTGAGCTTGGATGGCGTGTACAGGTACAGCTGCCCATGCACCTTCAACACGATACCACAGTTCATCAAGAGTAGTGACTGGCGTATTGTGACAAGCCAGTTGCTCGGCCACCATTGACCAGACGTTTTAAATTGGTGAGAGATCTGGAGAATGTGCTGGCCAGGGCAGCAGTCGATCATGGGCTGTATCCAGAAATGCCCGTACAGGACCTGCAACATGCGGTCGTGCATTATCCTGCTGAAATGTAGGGTTTCGCAGGGATCGAATGAAGGGTAGAGCCACGGGTCGTAACACATCTGAAATGTAACGTCCACTGTTCAAAGTGCCGTCAATGCGAACAAGAGGTGACCGAGACGTGTAACCAATGCTAGTATGGCGATGACGATTACACGCTTCCAATGTGCGGTCACCGCGATGTCGCCAAACACGGGTGCGACCATCATGATGCTGTAAACAGAACCTGGATTCATCCGAAAAAATGACGTTTTGCCATTCGTGCACCCAGATTTGTAGTTGAGTGCACCATCGCAGGCGCTCCTGTCTGTGATGCAGCGTCAAGGTTAACCGCAGCCACGCTCTCCGAGCTGATAGACCATGCTGCTGCAAACGTTTTCGAACTGTTAGTGCAGATGGTTGTTGTCATGCATACGTCCCCCTCTGTTGACTCAGGGATGGAGACGTAGCTGCATGATCCGTTACAGCCATGCGGGTAAGATGCCTGTCATCTCGACTGCTAGTGATACGAGGCCGTTGGGATCTAGCACGGCGTTCGGTATTACCCTCCTGAACCCACCGATTCCATATTCTGTTAACAGTCATTGGATCTCGACCAACGCAAGCAGCAATGTCGCGATGCGATAAACCGCAATCGCGATAGGCTACAATCCGACCTTTATCAAAGTCGGTAACGTGATGGTACGCATTCCTCCTCCTTACACGTGGCATCACAACAACGTTTTCACCAGGCAACGCCGGTCAACTGCTATTTGTGTATGAGAAATCGGTTGAAAACTTCCCTCATGTCAGCACGTTGTAGGTGTCGCCACCGGCGCCAACCTTCTGTGAATGCTCTGAAAAGCTAATAATTTGCATATCACAGCATCTTCTTCCTGTCGGTTAAATTTCGCGTCAGTAGCACGTCACCTACGTGGTGTAGCAGTTTTAATGGCCAGTAGTGTAAGTTCTGAGTCCCGCAAACAATTGGTCCACACTGTTCTCGACGATATTCCAATACCATGTCAGGAAACAGTGAAGACCTTTGGTGTACTTCGGATGAGCGTCTCTTTTGGGTGCAAAAGGTACACTGACGAAAAAAAGAATTGCAATACCACGACGGAGTTGCATAACATAAACGAAAGATGGTAGTCGTGTTTCTACATCTGAAAGATGACATCTATTTAAATTTCGTGCTTGTCGCTTAATAGAGGCGGTAGTAACGTCACTATGGGGATGCAAATCAGATTTGCTTTAAATACACGCTGTAATGGTCGGGAGCGTTAGTTATTTTTGAGATAGGACGTGGTGACTTGAGGTTAGTCAAGAATCCCTTTAAGACTACAAAGAAACTATTATCAACAGCTAACTGAGTTTGAACGAAACCTTGTAATAGGGCTACGAGAAGCTTTCCTTCTGCGATATTCCAGAAAGACTTGGCAGGCATGTAGCCTCTGTACATGATATCTGGCGGCGGTGGTCACGGGAATGTACAGTCGCAGGAAGGCAGGTCTCCAGACGGCTACGTGGGACTACAGAGAGAGGAGACCATTGTGTTCGGCTTATGGCTCTGGCGCAAGTTGCTGCATCTGCAGTGGTAATTGGAGCTGCTGTTGGTATTATGTCGGTTATTGTGGGATTCAGCACCGACAGAAACAAGGAAGGAGAGAAGTTGCGATGGCCGGTGGCATTAATCCAAAGTTATCTGCACATTAAAGTTGAAAATTAAATGAACACTTTATTTCCAGAAAGAAAACAGATATATGACATCTTCAATTTTTTTTAGTCCTGCCTTCCTCAGTTGCGTGTAATATTACGGTATATTGATAAATTTTACTTTATGAACCGTCTGACAGCAACTGAATGAAACACAATTTTAGTGCCATACACGTTTCGCCTTTATTTTCTGCAAGGCATCTTTGTGGCCTGGAATATGTACATATGTTTGCTATTTAATTTACATTTTGGCCACTGTACCTATAGGTTATAAAGAGTTCTGGTGGTTGGTACTTCCTATTAAGTAGTAATATTTTGAACTGTACTTACAAGTTGCGTGGACCATTTCCTACATATAACGTTCCTGTGGCATTTTTGGTGTCGTTTTTCTTCTTCTAAATTCCAATTTGCGGTACCTTCCCACATTTCACAGCACTGTAAACTTGACACGTGTGTCGATGCCATGTTTTGGTTTGCGTTGCGGATTGTCAGATGTTATTGCCAAAGATCGAATGTTATTGCCGAACTTCCGAGTGTAATTATTGAATATTACTCGAAAGTTCGGCAGTAACATTCGATCTTTGGCAATAACCTCTGACAGTCGCGAACGCAAACCGAAACATTGCATCAAAACAAGTGTGAAGTTCATAGTGCTGTAAAATGTGAAAAAAAAGCAGCAAATTGGCATTTAGAAGAACAACAACACCAAAACTGTAACAGGAGCGTAATATGTAGGAAATTGTCCACGCAATCTGTAAGTTCAGTTCAAAATATTACTACTTAATAGGAAATACCAGATCTCTAACCGTGGTCTAGGGGTAGCGTCTTTGATTCATAATCAAAACGTCTTCGGTCCCGGTGCCTAAATTTTGATAAATAATCAGCATTGGCGGCCGATGACTTCCGGCATAAGAAGTCAGCCTCATTCTGCCAACGGCCTTGTCAAAGAGGGCGGAGGAGCGGATAGAGGTTCAGGGCACTTTCTTGTCCTAGGGGTGGGAAATTGCCCCTAAAGGCGGAAGAATCAGCAATGATCAACGACATGAGGATGCAGAAGGCAATGGAAACCACTGCATTAAAGACACGTAACGTGTATCCACAGGACATGTGGCCTGTAATTGAAGAAGTGTCATGATGATCTCTCCATTGGCAAAAGATTCCGGAATAGTCCCCCATTCGGATCTCCGGGAGGGGACTGCCAAGGGGGAGGTTACCATGAGAAAAAGATTGAATAATCAACGAAAGGATAACGTTCTACGAGTCGGGGCGCGGAATGTCAGAAGCTTGAACGTGGTAGGGAAACTAGAAAATCTGAAAAGGGAAATGCAAAGGCTCAACTAGATATAGTAGGGGTCAGTGAAGTGAAGTGGAAGGAAGACAAGGATTTCTGGTCAGATGAGTATCGGGTAATATCAACAGCAGCAGAAAATGGTATAACAGGTGTAGGATTCGTTATGAATAGGAAGGTAGGGCAGAGGGTGTGTTACTGTGAACAGTTCAGTGAACAGTTCAGTGACCTGGTTGTTCTAATCAGAATCGACAGCAGACCAACACCGACAATGATAGTTCAGGTATACATGCCGACGTCGCAAGCTGAAGATGAACAGATAGAGAAAGTGTATGAGGATATTGAAAGGGTAATGCAGTATGTAAAGGGGGACGAAAATCTAATAGTCATGGGCGACTGGAATGCAGTTGTAGGGGAAGGAGTAGAAGAAAAGGTTACAGGAGAATATGGGCTTGGGACAAGGAATGATAGAGGAGAAAGACTAATTGAGTTCTGTAACAAGTTTCAGCTAGTAATAGCGAATACCCTGTTCAAGAATCACAAGAGGAGGAGGTATACTTGGAAAAGGCCGGGAGATACGGGAAGATTTCAATTAGATTACATCATGGTCAGACAGGGATTCCGAAATCAGATACTGGATTGTAAGGCGTACCCAGGAGCAGATTTAGACTCAGATCACAATATAGTAGTGATGAAGAGTAGGTTGAAGTTCAAGACATTAGTCAGGAAGAATCAATACGCAAAGAAGTGGGATACGGAAGTACTAAGGAATGACGAGATACGTTTGAAGTTCTCTAACGCTATAGATACAGCAATAAGGAATAGCGCAGTAGGCAGTACAGTTGAAGAGGAATGGACATCTCTAAAAAGGGCCATCACAGAAGTTGGAAAGGAAAACATAGGTACAAAGAAGGTAGCTGCGAAGAAACCATGGGTAACAGAAGAAATACTTCAGTTGATTGATGAAAGGAGGAAGTACAAACATGTTGCGGGAAAATCAGGAATACAGAAATACAAGTCGCTGAGGACTGAAATAAATAGGAAGTGCAGGGAAGCTAAGACGAAATGGCTGCAGAAAAAATGTGAAGACATCGAAAAAGATATGATTGTCGGAAGGACAGACACAGCATACAGGAAAGTCAAAACAACCTTTGGTGACATTAAAAGCAACGGTGGTAACATTAAGAGTGCAACGGGAATTCTACTGTTAAATGCAGAGGAGAGAGCAGATAGGTGGAAAGAATACATTGAAAGCCTCTATGAGGGTGAAGATTTGTCTGATGTGATAGAAGAAGAACCAGGAGTCGATTTAGAAGAGATAGGGGATCCAGCATTAGAATCGGAATTTAAAAGAGCTTTGGAGGACTTACGGTCAAATAAGGCAGAAGGGATAGATAACATTCCATCAGAATTTCTAAAATCATTGGGGGAAGTGGCAACAAAACGACTATTCACGTTGGTTTGTGGAATATATGAGTCTGGCGACATACCATCTGACTTTCGGAAAAGCATCATCCACACAATTCCGAAGACGGCAAGAGCTGACAAGTGCGAGAATTATCGCACAATCAGCTTAACAGCTCATGAATCGAAGCTGCTTACAAGAATAATATACAGAAGAATGGAAAAGAAAATTGAGAATGCGCTAGGTGACGATCAGTTTGGCTTTAGGAAAAGTAAAGGGACGAGAGAGGCAATTCTGACGTTACGGCTAATAATGGAAGCAAGGCTAAAGAAAAATCAAGACACTTTCATAGGATTTGTCGACCTGGAAAAAGAGTTCGACAATATAGAATGGTGCAAGCTGTTCGAGATTCTGAAAAAAGTAGGGGTAAGCTATAGGGAGAGACGGGTCATGTACAATATGTACAACAACCAAGAGGGAATAATAAGAGTCGACGATCAAGAACGAAGTGCTCGTATTAAGAAGGGTGTAAGACAAGGCTGTAGCCTTTCGCCCCTACTCTTCAATCTGTACATCGAGGAATCAATGATGGAAATAAAAGAAAGGTTCAGGAGTGGAATTAAAATACAAGGTGAAACGATATCAATGATACGATTCGCTGATGACATTGCTATCCTGAGTGAAAGTGAAGAAGAATTAAATGATCTGCTGAACGGAATGAACAGTCTAATGAGTACACAGTATGGTTTGAGAGTAAATTTGAGAAAGACGAAGATAATGAGAAGTAGTAGAAATGAGAACAGCAAGAAACTTAACAAAAAAAAAAAAAAATGGCTCTGAGCACTATGGGACTCAACTTCTGAGGTCATTAGTCCCCTAGAACTTAGAACTAGTCAAACCCAACTAACCTAAGAACATCACAAACATCCATGCCCCAGGCAGGATTCGAACCTGCGACCGTAGCGGTCTTGCGGTTCCAGACTGCAGCGCCTTTAACTGCACGGCCACTTAGGCCGGCGGGAAACTTAACATCAGGATTGATGGTCACGAAGTCAATGAAGTTAAGGAATTCTGCTACCTAGGCAGTAAAATAACCAATGACGGACGGAGCAAGGAGGACATCAAAAGCAGACTCGCTATGGCAAAAAAGGCATTTCTGGCCAAGAAAAGTCTATTAATATCAAATACCGGCCTTAATTTGAGGAAGAAATTTCTGAGGATGTACGTCTGGAGTACAGCATTGTATGGTAGTGAAACATGGACTGTGGGAAAACCGGAACAGAAGAGAATCGAAGCATTTGAGATGTGGTGCTATAGACGAATGTTGAAAATTAAGTGGACTGATAAAGTAAGGAATGAGGAGGTTCTACGCAGAATCGGAGAGGAAAGGAATATGTGGAAAACACTGATAAGGAGAAGGGACAGGATGATAGGACATCTGCTAAGACATGAGGGAATGACTTCCATGGTACTAGAGGAAGCTGTAGAGGGCAAAAACTGTAGAGGAAGACAGAGATTGGAATACGTCAAGCAAATAATTGAGGACGTAGGTTGCAAGTGCTACTCTGAGATGAAGAGGTTAGCACAGGAAAGGAATTCGTGGCGGGCTGCATCAAACCAGTCAGAGTAGACTGATGACCAAAAAAAAAAAGGAAATACCAACCACCACCAGAGCTGTTTATAACCTACAGGTACAGTGACCAAAATGTAAATTACATATGTACATATAACGGGCCACTGAAGATGCCTTGCAGAAAATAAAAGCGAAACGCGTATGGCACGAAAATTGCGTTTCATTCAGTTTCTGTCAGACGGTCCATAAAGTAAAAATTATCAATATACCGTAATAAAACTGAAATAATTTAAGCTGATTCCTATGCTTCCAGTGCCTGCTACATACAAGTACTTCTCTCGCTATTATCACCCGCAGAACGCAGCCTAAGTAATGTCATCCTATTATTCAGTACTGATGTTCTCGAAGTCTTTGACGGAACTGGGCCGCCCAGCGATGGTTGTTTACAGAGGGCGTTGAACGCTGTCTTCCTGGAGGTGTGCCGCTGCCCGCTCTTTCCATTGGTGAGCGGGTTAGCACCTTCTTGATGCCGTTTCGCATCGCAGCGCTAGTCGCTGTGCAGTCGACGCCTCAGGATTGCACAATCCTTCCCCCCCCCCCCCCCTCCTCTCAAATGTCGCGCCGTTGTCGTGTTGGGAGCGATCTTACTACAACAGGAGGGTAGGCAGAAAGCTGTGTCGGGTGAGGAGCTGCGAGTCACAACTGTGATTGGCACCAAGCCCCCGCCTGCGCCCCGACATCTGCCCAGCGCTCCGAGGGGAACGTCGGTCGGAAAACCCCCGGAAAGGCGCCCACCCTCTTCCTGAGCCGGTCCGACGAAAAACGGAGAGGGCGGCGATGACGACGGCGACTGCGCTGGGACTTCGGCGGGCGCCGGGACCAGCGCAGGTAAGCTGAACTGCTTCGGCGACGAATGCGATAGGTCCAGCTCCACTGGTTCCGCAGGTGGTGCCGAAGGGGCACCTGGGGGCGGCCGCGCCCACCGCAAAATCCCAGTAGGATGCGAATGTGGGGGCAGAAAATCTGCGGAAGAATCTTACAATCGACAAGCATGACTCTGGTTCTGATGGAGGCGCAGCAATCCAACAGGACGTTAGGGGGAGACGGAAGGCAAGTGGGCTTCAAAAATTCGATTTTTAGATCTTAGCATATTTGAAATGGCTGTCCTGCGTGAAGCAGTTTTTGTTTTATGTAAATACGATAATATTTTCGTGAGACGATGGTTTTCCTGACGTTGTGCGCAACCTGGAGACGGTGACAGCAAGGCTTATGAGCGGGTATGTGCAGAACAACCCTATGGTCCTAATGTCACAACTTCTAAATTAGAGTGCATGTCTGGAAGAGAATGGGGTCCAGGTTGAGAAGATTATTGAAAGAAAAGTCAAAAATAGTACTGGAAGATGGTAAGAAGATAGGCGGTAAAGATCGCCTGCCAAATGTTGAAATAGATAGATTACAGAATTATTATGGCTTGGCAATTTAGAAACATGATAAAAGCTGTATGGGTTACCTTTTCCAGAAACTTTCCACAAATGAAAATCCAGTGCACGGTCTTTTCCCGTATGATCCTGACACTTGGTGCAAGCACAGGAGAAGTGCCAGATATGACCACAAACATTCTTTACCTGCATCAGTAATGGGTGAAATTAAACCCATATTTAGAAACCTTGTTGAGGTAATGTCTTCATGGGAAAACCCAAAATTTAAATGAATGTGTGAATTCTGTCATTTGGAACCGGTTACCGGAAACTATTTGTTCAGCTTACAACTCTCAAATTTGGTGTTTATAATGCTACTTTATGCTTCAATGATTGTGTAATTAGAAAACTGGATGTTTTGGAATTATTGGGCATAAAATCTAGTGGAAATACTGCAAAATCCTTGGTGCAAATAGATAAAGAGAGAATTTGCAATGCAGATATTATTGCTCATGTAGAATGCACAAAAGAAGCCAGACAGAAAAGAAGAGGGACCAAGAGAAGAAAAGAAGATCAGTATGGTTCAGATGATGCCCAGTATGGTGCAGGAAAATATTAGTGGTAAGTAATTCCCATCAGTAACTATATCAGAATTGCAATATTAAACTTTAAATGGATTTTTCTCAAAACTACATTTTTTTCCAGAATTTTCACTCTGCAGTGGAGTGTGCGCTGATTAGAAATTCCTGTCAGATTAAAACTGTGTGCCGGACCGAGACTCGAACTTGGGACCTTTGCCTTTCGTGGGCAAGTGCCCTACCAACTGAGCTACCCAAGCACGACTCACGCCCAGTCCTCACAGCTTTACTTCTCCCAGTATCTCGTCTCCTACCTTCCAAACTTTACAGAAGCTCTCCTCCGAACCCTGCAGAACTAGCACTCCTGAAAGAAAGGATATTGCGGAGACATGGCTTAGCCACTGCCTGGGGGATGTTTCCAGAATGAGATTTTCACTCTGCAGCGGAGTGTGTGCTGATATGAAACTTCCTGGCAGATTAAAACTGTGTGCTGGACTGAGACTCTAACTCAGGACCTTTGCCTTTCACGGGCAAGTGTTCTACCAACTGAGCTACCCAAGCACGACTCACGCCCCATCCTCACAGCTTTTTACATTTTTTTACTTTCAGTTATCATTATTTGATAAACTAATGGCGTTAGAAACATGAAATTTGGTCAATTTGTACTGAAGATGGTAATAAGTTATGTAAGATGGCAAGAACTATGCCCCTTACATGAAGTCATGAAAGATCACTGAACTCACATTGAGCGAACAGTAGGACTGAACAAAAAATGACTGACGAGGCACAATGCATCTTGTAGAGGGTATGGTATGGACTTATTGGAATAATTAATGTTGGGTGATGGTTTTAAAGTAATTCATACGACATGAAAATTTTGTGGAAACGCGTCGATTTACTGGAGGCTAGTTTATCCCAGGGAAATATTCAGTGTTGACTGCGGCCAGGTGGCGAAGCGGCTGGGGGGCAGCTAAGGGAAGCGACAATAGGCAGCTTAGGGCGGCTCAAACTCTGAGAAAGCGGTAACGGGGCATGGCCTCCAGCTGTCTTAAGATGAGTGACAGCGAGGGGGTGCTTGACCCGATGCTGGTGTACCGGGAAGCAGATGGAGAACTTGTATGCCTGTTGATAAATGTCCGTCATCCCGTTTTCAGTGAAACATGCGAGAAAGTCGCGCAAATCTATGGTGGAGCGGTCAACAGAGGCCGAAATATGCGTGTTTGTGACTATAGCAACTTCACTCTGAATTCACAGTCTGCAGAGTCTGAAGCATATCAGTTGAAGAGTGACAGAATAAAATGCGCCGGCCTCCGATGGGAATGTAGGACCAAGGAATTTGAAGTACTCTCCTGGGAGTCATAATTTCGGAAAAATTGGTGTTTTATGCAGATGCTAACCTTGATAGGTGGCCTGGGAGGAGCTGTGTAGCAGAAGTTGAGAGGAAGAGAAATTTTGTGGGAATTTGTTCACTTCCCAGAGCAGGCATTGGTCGGCACTGGGAAGCAACACATAATTAACGCGACTTGCGCTGCAATTGGCGTAAGTGATTTTGCTGGAGGGGAAACCGAGGTGAAGAGAGGACAGGCAGAAGTCTCCATAGAGGTCATCCATTCCCAGCTTGCTTAGAGTGCGGACGTGGCGTGTTTTACTCAGCTTGCCTGAGAGAGAGTGAGCATCTCTGCAGTTTAGGACTGAGCAAACGGAACGATTGAGCTTGGAGATATAAAGTTTTCGTTCAGCTATGTACTGAGCAAGATAGCTAGGAGTGAATAGACGAGTGCAGCCTTGCAGCACCACGAGGCCGGCCGATGTCCGCACAATGACGACGCCCCGTCACGCTGAATTTGGTGATATTGCGCCCGCTCCGGCTTGAGTTAGGCCACTGATTAATTTGTTGGATCACGTCGGCAAAGTTTCCACGAGGGTTTCATGGGCCGTGTATTGTAGAATTACACCTGGGTCAGTTGATAGGAATTAATTTTGATTTATCGCGCTTTACTCCACGTAAACGCAATTTATTCCCACTGCCTGTTAGGAGAGTCATGTAATGTGATGATTGAAGGTCGTGAGTTAAAATAAATCTGTGCTAATCGACTGCATCTGTTTTCAATCAAGTACTTGGTTTATGCTCAACATTTGCATCTGGTGTTCAATAGCTGAATATAACATCAATGTGTACCCCTTTTAATTAAAAGGGATCACTTCTTAATCAATTAGTGTCAACACTGCCACCGCAGTTCAATCAGGAGTCACAGGGCCTTATTACATTCTTTGCGTTATCCGATATTGCGGCAGTTTTGCACTCTCTGTTGATCTGTTAGTCAATTAGCTGGGGTGAACCCATGCCAAAACCAGATAAGTGATGGGTGGGGTGGTTCAGTTATTACAAGTAAACAGAGAACCACCAAACAATCAGAAACTATTTTATAATAATTAATGTATAAAAAAAGTTAAATTTTTCTAGTGAAAGAATAAAATCTATTTTCTTCAAAACCATAAGAGATATTATGTTCATTTTACTTATAAATTGAGGCATATATGTTATATATATGCAGTAAAAGTTTCATTGTTTTATCACTTATAGTTCTTTTGATAAGTGTACCTATTCAAAGGGTACAATAGCGTTGCCAGAATAGGGATAACAGTGCCTTCTGTCTCCCCTAAGTTCAATACATGCAAGCGCCCAAGAATGGCCCCTCTCTCCCAGCGCCTGGCGCCACCAAAAACACTGAAAAGAATAGAATCATTGGGCGAAAAGCGATTCTTGAGGAGCGTATGAGGCAGCCGAGGATGAAATGGAACACTGGTAAGGCGAGTGGTACCACTGACAGTACAAAACTGGTCAAAATCCTTTGTCTGTAACCAACATTTCGGGCAAACCTTCCAAGCAGAAAATAGCTGACAAAGCCTGAATGGAACTATAGGACGTAGTCGAGTTAATAGGCACTGTAAACGGATATTTTCTATTAGAGTCCACAACAATAAGCCGACGAGTATTCCAGAAGGGAGCAGCAAAGTCAATATGCAATCGCTGCCACGGCAGTTGAGACTCTAGCCAAAGCGACATTGTGACGTTATACACTCCTGGAAATTGAAATAAGGACACCGTGAATTCATTGTCCCAGGAAGGGGAAACTTTATTGACACATTCCTGGGGTCAGATACATCACATGATCACACTGACAGAACCACAGGCACATAGACACAGGCAACAGAGCATGCACAATGTCGGCACTAGTACAGTGTATATCCACCTTTCGCAGCAATGCAGGCTGCTATTCTCCCATGGAGACGATCGTAGAGATGCTGGATGTAGTCCTGTGGAACGGCTTGCCATGCCATTCCCACCTGGCGCCTCAGTTGGACCAGCGTTCGTGCTGGACGTGCAGACCACGTGAGACGACGCTTCATCCAGTCCCAAACTTGCTCAATGGGGGACAGATCCGGAGATCTTGCTGGCCAGGGTAGTTGACTTACACCTTCTAGAGCCCGTTGGGTGGCACGGGATACATGCGGACGTGCATTGTCCTGTTGGAACAGCAAGTTCCCTTGCCGGTCTAGGAATGGTAGAACGATGGGTTCGATGACGGTTTGGATGTACCGTGCACTATTCAGTGTCCCCTCGACGATCACCAGTGGTGTACGGCCAGTGTAGGAGATCGCTCCCCACACCATGATGCCGGGTGTTGGCCCTGTGTGCCTCGGTCGTATGCAGTCCTGATATTGCGGCAGTTTTGCACTCTCTGTTGATCTGTTAGTCAATTAGCTGGGGTGAACCCATGCCAAAACCAGATAAGTGATGGGTGGGGTGGTTCAGTTATTACAAGTAAACAGAGAACCACCAAACAATCAGAAACTATTTTATAATAATTAATGTATAAAAAAAGTTAAATTTTTCTAGTGAAAGAATAAAATCTATTTTCTTCAAAACCATAAGAGATATTATGTTCATTTTACTTATAAATTGAGGCATATATGTTATATATATGCAGTAAAAGTTTCATTGTTTTATCACTTATAGTTCTTTTGATAAGTGTACCTATTCAAAGGGTACAATAGCGTTGCCAGAATAGGGATAACAGTGCCTTCTGTCTCCCCTAAGTTCAATACATGCAAGCGCCCAAGAATGGCCCCTCTCTCCCAGCGCCTGGCGCCACCAAAAACACTGAAAAGAATAGAATCATTGGGCGAAAAGCGATTCTTGAGGAGCGTATGAGGCAGCCGAGGATGAAATGGAACACTGGTAAGGCGAGTGGTACCACTGACAGTACAAAACTGGTCAAAATCCTTTGTCTGTAACCAACATTTCGGGCAAACCTTCCAAGCAGAAAATAGCTGACAAAGCCTGAATGGAACTATAGGACGTAGTCGAGTTAATAGGCACTGTAAACGGATATTTTCTATTAGAGTCCACAACAATAAGCCGACGAGTATTCCAGAAGGGAGCAGCAAAGTCAATATGCAATCGCTGCCACGGCAGTTGAGACTCTAGCCAAAGCGACATTGTGACGTTATACACTCCTGGAAATTGAAATAAGGACACCGTGAATTCATTGTCCCAGGAAGGGGAAACTTTATTGACACATTCCTGGGGTCAGATACATCACATGATCACACTGACAGAACCACAGGCACATAGACACAGGCAACAGAGCATGCACAATGTCGGCACTAGTACAGTGTATATCCACCTTTCGCAGCAATGCAGGCTGCTATTCTCCCATGGAGACGATCGTAGAGATGCTGGATGTAGTCCTGTGGAACGGCTTGCCATGCCATTCCCACCTGGCGCCTCAGTTGGACCAGCGTTCGTGCTGGACGTGCAGACCACGTGAGACGACGCTTCATCCAGTCCCAAACATGCTCAATGGGGGACAGATCCGGAGATCTTGCTGGCCAGGGTAGCTGACTTACACCTTCTAGAGCACGTTGGGTGGCACGGGATACATGCGGACGTGCATTGACCTGTTGGAACAGCAAGTTCCCTTGCCGGTCTAGGAATGGTAGAACGATGGGTTCGATGACGGTTTGGATGTACCGTGCACTATTCAGTGTCCCCTCGACGATCACCAGTGGTGTATGGCCAGTGTAGGAGATCGCTCCCCACACCATGATGCCGGGTGTTGGCCCTGTGTGCCTCGGTCGTATGCAGTCCTGCTTGTGGCGCTCACCTGCACGGCGCCAAACACGCATACGACCATCATTGGCACCAAGGCAGAAGCGACTCTCATCGCTGAAGACGACACGTCTCCATTCGTCCCTCCATTCACGCCTGTCGCGACACCACTGGAGGCGGGCTGCACGATGTTGGGGCGTGAGCGGAAGACGGCCTAACGGTGTGCGGGACCGTAGCCCAGCTTCATGGAGACGGTTGCGAATGGCCCTCGCCGATACCCCAGGAGCAACAGTGTCCCTAATTTGCTGGGAAGTGGCGGTGCGGTCCCCTACGGCACTGCGTAGGATCCTACGGTCTTGGCGTGCATCCGTGCGTCGCTGCGGTCCGGTCCCAGGTCGACGGGCACGTGCACCTTCCGCCGACCACTGGCGACAACATCGATGTACTGTGGAGACCTCACGCCCCACGTGTTGAGCAATTCGGCGGTACGTCCACCCGGCCTCCCGCATGCCCACTATACGCCCTCGCTCAAAGTCGGTCAACTGCACATACGGTTCACGTCCACGCTGTCGCGGCATGCTACCAGTGTTAAAGACTGCGATGGAGCTCCGTATGCCACGGCAAACTGGCTGACACTGATGGCGGCGGTGCACAAATGCTGCGCAGCTAGCGCCATTCGACGGCCAACACCGCGGGTCCTGGTGTGTCCGCTGTGCCGTGCGTGTGATCATTGCTTGTGAAGTAGCCGAAAGGGCACGCGTCAACTCACGCCGTCTGGCGTGAAGTCTGGAACAGGATAAGTTATGAAGGTGATAAAGAAAAGAACGTAGCTACTAGAACACTTAACTTTTATATTGTCCTTTGGTATACAGCATTCTTGATGATACAAGTGAGACTCTATCTTGAGGTACATGCAATGTTACAAATGGCGTCTTGCTAGGTCGTAGCCATGGACTTAGCTGAAGGCTATTCTAACTGTCTCTCGGCAATTGAGAGAAAGGCTTCGTCAGTGTAGTCGCTAGCAACGTCGTCGTACAACTGGGGCGAGTGCTAGTCAGTCTCTCGAGACCTGCCGTGTGGTGGCGCTCGGTCTGGGATCACTCAGTGGCGACACGCGGGTCCGACATGTACTAATGGACCGCGGCCGATTTAAGCTACCACCTAGCAAGTGTGGTGTCTAGCGGTGACACCACAGCTTGTACAGCCCTCTCGCAGTGTCCGGAGCAAGTATGGTGGGTCTGACACACCGGTGTCAATGTGTTCTTTTTTCCATTTCCAGGAGTGTATATTCTACGTGGGCCACCACGCCCGGCCAAGTGCAGTGCCGACGCACTGCTCTGTGCGTACTATTCCCTAATGTCCTTCTTGGAGCAATCGTGACACATCTTTTCGCGACACTTTTGGAATAAACACACACAAGTGTCCAGAGTCATTTTTCAATGAAATCACACTTTGTCGACGAGCAAAATATCGGCGCACAAAAGAATTCTGAGTATGTTTCACTGAATGACGCCAAGCAATATGGATCTAGTGCAACAAAATGTTGAAGTCAGAAGGCTTTAGTAAGATGACTAAGGGAGAAGCCCATTGACTAGCCTGGATATGAGCAATAACACCATTAAGTCTTGCCATTCTTTAAGTTCACTTGCAGCTTTGTTTCCAAGTGCATGAGGGACGGGATGGACCAGAAAAACAGGTTGCGCATTGTCCTTAATTGTAAACGTGTGCCACAAAATTATTTGCATCGCCAAGTCAGCCAGAAAACAAATTAGGCAACTCGGCAATCAACTGAATAACTAACACTGTCTTTTGGATTTACAGCAGAAAGAGAAAGTACATTGTCCTGAGTTCAAAGACCAAAGAAAGAAATGAATGTAACCCAAAAATATTTTCACAGTCTTGCAGACACAAAATTGTAAATATCACTTTTCTGGTGTGAGACTGGAATGTGGTGGCAAACTACATGTATCAACCACCGAAATGTCTTGGCCGTTATACACAGTAAGTTATGTGCAAGATTTTGTCAACTATTGCGCGCCCAACTGTTCGTAAGTGGCATGATTAAGCAATCTAATAGAAGGGTCAGTGTGTAACTGAAGTCACACAAAGCGTTCATCAGTGACTAAGATCAAAAACAGTTTGTTTGACTGTCGTTGCACAGCACTTGGGCAGGATGACGGTACATCTTGAATTTAGTCAGTACTAGTACCGATAGCCGGTGTAGAAAAAACTACATTCACAGAGGGAGAAGGTGCTTTGCGCTTATGAGAGCAAATGTGGGTCCTGAGTAGTAATGGGACAACGGCGGCGTCACCCCACATTGCATTCTTGCCAAATTTATTTAAGATGATGTGGAGAAAACTACTTTCATAGAATGAGAAGATGCTCCGTGCTTACGAGACCAAACGTGGGTCATGAGTAATAGTGGGACAAGGGTGGTGTCACCCCATGTTGCATTGTTGCCAAATTTATTCAAGATGGCGGATCCAAGATAGTGGCGATAGATGTTTCAACATTGCAATGACATTATGGAGGGAAGTTGAAATTTTGGTGGGAAAATAGGTCAATGGGCTACCTCCACTAATCTAACACCCTTCCTCCCCCAGAAAATGGTGGGAAAATTTTGGTGGGAAAAATGGTCATTTGGGCTACCTCTACTAACCTAAGAAAATGGTGGAAAAATTTTGGCAGGAGAAGGACTCAATATGTGCAGGGCTGCGAGATAGGATGGACATAAGTCTTTATTTTGTATGCAGTGTTTATTTAAAGAATTTGAGTTGTCAGGTAGTAACTCCATCCAGTGTGTTCATCGTGAGATCTGAGTCCAATTGACCTACTCACAAGGGAACCTCCCCATCGCACCCCCCTCAGATTTAGTTATAAGTTGGCACAGTGGATAGGCCTTGAAAAACTGAACACAGATCGATCGAGAAAACAGGAAGAAGTTGTGTGGAACTACGAAAAAATAAGCAAAATATACAAACTGGGTCGTGCATGTGTAATATAGGCAATATTAAGGGCAATCTGAGCTGGGGGGCGCCGTGGTCCCGTGGTTAGCGTGAACAGCTGCGGAACGAGAGGTCTTTGGTTCAAATCTTCACTCGACCGAAAATTTTAACATTTTATTTTCAGTTTATGTGACAAACTTTTCATCACTTTTTTTGGAGTGATTATTATATCCACAAGAAAACCTAAATCGGGCAAGGTAGAAGAATCTTTTTACCCATTCACCAAGTGTACTAGTTAGGTGGGTCGACAACATATTCCTGTCATGTGACAGACATGCTGTCACCAGTGTCGTATAGAATATATCAGACGTGTTTTCCTGTGGAGGAATCGGCTGACCTATGACCTTGCGATCAAATGTTTTCGGTTCCCATTGGAGAGGCACGTCCTTTCGTCAACTAATCGCACGGTTTTGCGGTGCGGTCGCAAAACACAGACACTAAACTTATTACAGTGAACAGAGACGTCAATGAACGAACGGACAGATCATAATTTTGCGAAAATAAAGAAAGCAAAATTTTCAGTCGAGGGCAGATTTGAACTAAAGATCTCTCGTTCCGCAGCTGTTCACGCTAACCACGGGACCACGGCGCTCCTCACCTTAGATTGCCCTTAATATTTCCTAACTTACGCATGGACGACCCAGTTTGTGTATTTTGCTTATTTTTTCATAGTTCCACACAACTTCTTCCTGTTTTCTCGATTGATCTGTGTTCAGTTTTTCAAGGCCTATCCACTGTGCCAACTTATAACTAAATCTGAGGGGGGTGCGATGGGGATGTTCCCTTGTCAGTACCGCCACGACAGAGCACTGTTGTTCCTCCCAGGATGTATTCCAATATGGCGGCCTGGAGAAAAAAGAGCGGGAACTAACAGCAACCCTGAATCCGATCACGTGTTAGACAACAACCACTAGGATGGCGGTATATGCCAACTTCATTGGAGGGGGTAGAGGGCAAGCTCAGCACCTGTGTGGCCACGGTCTCACTCAGTCAGCCAGCAGCATCAGCAGCAGAAGAAGAAGAAGAAGAAGAAGAACCATGAAGCATCAACAGTAGTTGCAATCCAGCACGGCTCTGCAGAAGAGAAAGAAGAGAAAGAGTAGGTATCCCATATCACATCTTTGTCCGTTGTTAGTATTATTATTACTAGTGGTTGTTTTTGCATCTTGGTCTGTATGCAATGCTTCCTCTTTGTTCAGCAGGAGCCCTGGACACATCCAAGCCTGCAGGGTCAGGCGGCAACATGTCGACCTCTGCTGCCTCCGGACCTGCAGCAGCCTCAGTTGCCATCTTGTCAAGACCTGCAGTGACCTCTGGACCTGTAGCAGCGACAATCTCCAGCATTTCTGAATCTGTAGTGACCACATGGGATGCTGTAGCACACATAGCCCACTTGCTGCAGCAGGACAAGGAGCTGTTACTGTTTGCCCCACTCATCGATTTGTGTGATGAGGATAGGCGGTCTGCTGCATACGCATCGAACACTGCTGGTGGTCTTAAACAACAGCAAGATGGAGGACAGAACTGGTCATCAACATACGACCCACCCCAGCAGAACATTCCCGTGCTAGAGCAGGTACAGAATGCAGATGCTGTGGATAAGAAGGCATCAAGTGTACCCATTATTTTCAGTTCTATATACAATTTAACTGTAGAATGAAGGCTATTGAAATTTATAAACATCACGATAATTTTAATAGGAAAGAGGAGGCTATGAAACTTAGCGATATATGGACAGTGGCTCTACAAAATTACTAACAATTTTTATCTTTGACAAGGTGGTAATCGATAGTCAACCTTATCTTTGCTATGGATTATCACTGCTCATCACGTGTCACCTGAACCACGCCCCCCTTTCTCATAATATATAAGTCGCTCTCAGACACCCGACCAGTCAGTCGGCAAGACTCAGCGGAGCAGCGCCTCTGAGGAAGTCCAGCGCAGTCCTGGACGAAACGTAAGGAGCAGAAAAGTTCTTGGACCACGACCTCACATCCCGGAAAGTATATCAACAGCCATACAATTTAACTCCCAGTATGCCACACAGAGTGGCCACGCGGTCCAGGGCTCCATGTCACGGATTGCATGGCCCCTCCCACCGGAGGTTTGAGTCTTCCCTTGGGCATAGGTGTGTGTGTGTTGTTCTTAGCGTAAGTTAGTTTATGTAGTGTGTAAGCCTAGGGACTGATGACCTCAGCAGTTTGGTCCCTTAGGAATTCACACACATTTGTACATTTTGTAACTCCCAGTGGAGCGAAATCTGTAAATGTGGGTATAGAACCATGACTGGGGCCTACAAGCGAGAATAGAAATTGAAAATGCATCAAAGGATGTTAAAGTGCCCATTACTGAGTTCGACTGAGGGGAAATATGTCGTGCAGAGCGCTTCATCAGTCAGCATATGACTACAGAGTATTATCCAACTCGTACCCCCCCCCCTCCCCACCCCACCCCAGACATTCGCCTTATTCACCTTACTGGTGTGATAATATCTATTACAACAGTGTATGATGACTCTGCACTACGTGTGAAATAGGGTGACAAGTGTGTTTATCTACAGCACACCACAATTATGGGTACTGCACTAGGCCTTACACTGGAGAGATTGAATCGCTGGTTGCTGAGCATAGACTCTGCATAAAATGATGATGTAATCTTCCTACGCGTGCATAGCGTACATGTTGATTATTTGGAGCAGTACCTTTGTTTGCACATGAACGCTGAACCAAAAGAGAGATAGATTAAATGTGCATGTAAAACCCGGGTACTGTGAGGCACCCATTGACTTGAGGGAGATACGTGCGAAATTTATTGCATATCAAATAGGTTTATCTGGGAAACATTGTACAGGTGCGTGGAAGAAGATAAAGACAGAATCTGATGATTTTTTTAAAAAAATACTGCATCCAATGAATTATATTTAAATAACGTATGTATATATAATCTCAAACTATGTTCGTGTTTTACTTCATACCTTTCTCATTATAGTTCAAGTATTACGCTTATTAATAGCAATAATTTTTTCAATTCTACACCTATAATGATGCCGCAGCAACAGACAATTGCCCCAGACATCTCCTTACCAGTCATTGATAAAATGAAGTTACTCTTCACGGGTAAAATACATATAGCTAGGGGTCTGCGCGGATAAGAAAAGTGCAATCCGCATCCGCAAGGTCCTAATCCGCAACCGCATCCGCATCCGCAGCAATTAATCCGCATCCGCAAGTTCCTTATCCGCATTCGCACATATTTAAGTTTTGAATGAGTAATTAATAGTAATAGAAAGTAGTACTTAGAATTATGGTATGTAATGACATAGTTATTGTTAGGGTGCCATTTCTGCGACAAGTTAACTACTTTTGACTTCTTAAATCACAGGAAATGCTGCATACCTACTCTAAAGCAGACCATTCCAAACAGGAAAGCATTGGCGCTCCAGAGCACACACAGTAGCGGCTCGGATCTCGTGAGATTGGAAACGCTATTTAAAAAAATAAAATTCAATGTAATAGTATTAAATGATGAAAATACGTGTACAGAAACAATTATATTTCGCTGCTCTTGTGCCAAGGCAGCTGAAAATGACGATGGTTTTAAACTGTTGCTAGCACATTGCATCATTTACCGACAGTTTTTTTGTACTCACTGCTTGGATGTGTCAAATTTTGAAGCTATTCATGTCAGCTGATGATTATATTATAGCTTACGCGTTCAGTCCTCGTGATTTCCAGATGAAAATATTTACAGTATTAGGCCTACACTGCAAAACGCTGGCGCACCTGTGCAAAAGTTAAACTGCCAGCAATAATTGACGTTGTCTGGAAGAAATAACTCGTCTTCCGAAGAGTGACAACAAAATCAGTGGTTATAGAAATTAGGAGTGGTTGGATGTGGTAGCAGTTCCTTAGCACTCACTGCACCGTACTTGGCCCCCACATCAATAAGAAACTGTGCCGTCTCGAGAAACCCAGATCCATACGCAACTTCGAATGGTAAAATGTCTTTGCTGACAAGATTGATAAGTTTTTCTGTCGCGGCTGTCTTCAAATTTGGCGGAACTTCAGGAACTTTCACGTCACTCTTGGTATTTAAATAAATAGTTATGCTACTTTGTCGAGCCTCACACGAATGTTTTAGCAAATTTGAAGTTCCACTTTTGTGTCCAGTGTAGGAATGTACATTTTTACAGGCAAAACAAGCCACTGTATCTTTTATCTTTTCGTTACCATCAAATACGTATGCGAATTTTTTCCAAATTGGCGATTTCAATTTGTTTTCCTTCACTAATGTAAAATCACCTTTTTTCACCTTACACGAAATTGTATCCATCGATATGGTGTTCATTTGAAGAAAGAACTCTCACTGATATTTGCTACACAGCGCTAACTGAAGGCAACGGAAAATTGCAACGGGCACCTGTCTGGTAGACAGTGGGGAGGTTTGCTACCCAGAGAGCACTTCACAGGCCACACAAAAGACAAGGTCGTGGAAACGGATTAGGCACAGGTCTCTTGGGTACAGCTACGTCGGTCGTAGCCAGGGGCTAAGGACAACAGACATCCGCTCTACCCGGGCCCTGCAAGATTCCAAGAATGTCGACTGACTTGAAGTTTTGAACTAACATTGCAACATACGTACTGGGCAGATGCCTTGCTCATTATCCGCAGATGACCCGCGGATATCCGCGACGGTCGCGATTTTATCCGCCAAGTAACGAATACCGCGGATATATCCGCGGATATCCGCATCCGCGCAAACCTCTACATATAGCCTATTTCTCTGTGTAGCCAATATAGCTCAGCTGGTTAAGTGATGGAGCTATAGTGCCTACACATACTATTGCCGTTCCTTCAAGTGTATCTTTCTTTATATGCCAACTACTTGTCAGTACCTTATGTAGTTAGTATCATGGCAGGGTGGGTGAAACACCCTCATCACAAGGACTCTGTTGTCGGTGACTGGTCCTGTGAAGATGCAAAAGAAGACCTGAAGAAGAAGAAGAACGAAATACTCCTTCCTGATAATATACGAGGGCAGTTCAATAAGCAATGCAACACATTTTTTTCTGAAACAGGGGTTGTTTTATTCAGCATTGAAATACACCAGGTTATTCCCCAATCTTTTAGCTACACAACACTATTTTTCAACGTAATCTCCATTCAATGCTACGGCCTTACGCCACCTCGAAATGAGGGTCTGTATGCCTGCACGGTACCATTCCACTGGTCGATGTCGGAGCCAACGTCGTACTGCATCAATAACTTCTTCATCATCCGCGTAGTGCGTCCCACGGATTGCGTCCTTCATTGGGCCAAACATATGGAAATCCGACGGTGCGAGATCGGGGCTGTAGGGTGCATGAGGAAGAACAGTCCACTGAAGTTTTGTGAGCTCCTCTCGGGTGCGAAGACTTGTGTGAGGTCTTGCGTTGTCACGAAGAAGGAGAAGTTCGTTCTGATTTTTGTGCCTACGAACACGCTGAAGTCGTTTCTTCAATTTCTGAAGAGTAGCACAATACACTTCAGAGTTGATCGTTTGACCATGGGGAAGGACATCGAACAGAATAACCCCTTCAGCGTCCCAGAAGACTGTAACCATGACTTTACCGGCTGATGGTATGGCTTTAAACTTTTTCTTGGTAGGGGAGTGGGTGTGGCGCCACTACATTGATTGCCGT